>NC_059426.1:130773167-131081500 GCF_021028975.2 Sphaerodactylus townsendi
TTCTGATCAATAATTATAAGAGAAAATTTGTACCCACCAGGCTGAAGACTTAAAAATCACAAGGTACTTTATAACATCATAGCAATGTTGAAGAATTATTTCAAAACAATTTTGTACAATACAGGTACATAGGAACACAGTAAATATTTTTTTTCTTTTTTAACACAATAACAGCAACAACTTACCAGAATCTAGATAATTACTGGCCTCGTGAAACCTTCAAGGCTGTTAAGGGTCGCGCTCTGCAAAATTGTTTTTTCTTATGCCTCTCGCCTCACCCTTAGTATGGAGGCTTATTTCTGACCAAGACATCTTTAAAAAAAACCCTTTGAAGTGCCCCCTTTCCCCTAAACTGCCTGCAAGGCATCACTGCCTGGCTGCATGGAATGCAGAGCTTAGGAGGCATCTTATGTTTCCTGCCTGACCATTTTGCTCTCTGGTCAGTTTCACCCTCAGCTTGCACCCCACATTTTGTGTACAACTGAAGGGATTCTCCCTGTCACCATTTACTGAAGGTAACCCCAGGATTCTTGCTCTGCAGACTCCAATCCTGGGTGCCTTTTCAGCCCAAAAAGTGCATGGTTATAATCAGCTGGTTCTGCCAATTCTGGCAATCTATAGGTTTTTTTTAAAAAAATATTTTTAGAGGAGTGAATTTGAAGATATGCAGACAAACAAAAGAGAATCTTAGCCACTTGGAAGACTGCTACCTGTTGAAAAGCATTGGATTGACCTGCCCTCTGTGGACCAACTGCAGTTCTTTCACAGAGGGCAGGTCAACCCAATGCTTTTCAACAGAGGCAGACCTGTCTTCTAAGTGGCTAAGATTTTCTAATGTGTGTCTGTGTAGTTACAAAGATAGGTCTGTGCATTTTTTTAAAAAAAATAGGAAAACTATATATTGCCAGAATTGGCAGGACCAGCTGAGTACAACCGTGTACTTAACAGGCTGAAAAGGTGCTCAGGAGTAAGCTTGAAGAGCAAACATCCTCGTGCTACTTTCAGCAAATGGTGGCAGGGAGAGTCCCTTCAGCTGCATACAAAGTGTTGAGTGCAAGCTGAGGGTGAAACTGACCAAACAGCAAAAGAGTTGGATGAAAAACTTTTCCCGTCTAATGCCTTCACTGTCTAGAAAGCACCCAGAAGCTGCCTCTTTTTAATACGTCCCTGAGACATCTTGTTTGGGGTGTGTGGAATGGAAAGAGGTGGCCCAGTCTTTGTAAGATTTCCCACAGATGTCTTTTTTGTGCTGCTTAGAATGGACCACCAACACTACCACAGGAAACCTTACAGCTGGATGTCGATTAACACAGAGACAAATCCATTAAATTAAATGAGCTTCAAAAAGTATAGCTCTGTTTAGGATGAAGCTGCTCTAAAATATGAGCTTCTTGAGGAAAAATTTGCCAGTCAGAAGATAATAGCAACTTGCTTCTATTATTAGATTATTCCTCTTAATGAGTAATCTGGGCCTTCATACATATCCATATATTCAAGTGTTATTTTGTGTGATCATTTGTAATGGGAAACATGGGTATATGCCAGTTCATGGGAAACTGAGTAAATTTGGAGTTTTAATTTAGATTACGCATTGAAGCTGAAACAAAAAAGAGAATTGGGGATGTCTGCCATGTCAGCTGCATATTACCTTAAACTGAAAAATTAAATGTGGAAGTGCTTTTTGAGTATTCATGGTCATCTTTACTGCCAGCCTTCTATTTTAAAGCAATGTCAGATTTCACAAAAATAATATTCATAAGTGGTGTTATTATGCAATCATATTTTGCCCAAGAAAAAAACAGAAGTTTTCTACCAAACAGTTTAGGATCTACATTTTGACAGTGAGGAAGACAATAGAAGGAAAAGAGGAAGCAGAGAGGCAAAACTAATGGGCAAATAAGACCGAGCACCTGTTCCACATAAAGGATATTTTTGAACAAAAGAACATGTTTATAGATCAATGCAAATTTATACAAGCACAGTTTGAAGCCAAATTGCCAGGTAATAAATATATTCAACTTATATTTCAAGACCTAATTTACTGATTACAATGCTGCTCATGGGGCAAGGTTCTAATTAGGAATTCAGAGGCGGGCAAACATGTTTTTTTTCTTTCTCTCCCTCTCGACAGTTTCATGTAATTGATATGCATGAAACTTGTGTAGAAAAAGTAGCACAACAGGTCAAACAGTTGAGCAGGAAACAGTCTTTTTTCCCCACCGATGCCTTTGCTGTCTGGAAAGCACACTAGAAGTCACCCCTTTTTAAGAAATCCCCTGGACATCTTATTTTGGGTGTGCGGAGTGAAAAGAGGCAGTCACCTCTTTTTAGGATGTCCCAAAGAGATCTTTTTGTGCTGTGCAGAACGGATCATGCCTCTTCAGAATAATCTTTTCTTTTTGTTGCAAGAAATGATCAGGGTATCTTTATTCCATTCTTGAACATAGATTGAAAGAATGGGAAACACTGTATCTTTTGACGCCTTATGAATAACTGTGATTATTCTATGTAGTGTCACAAGGAGTCACTAATTGACATTAAGTTATCTTGAACATATATCTAAAAATTTTCAGGCAAATATATGTATATCTATATTTTTGATATTAATAGACAGAAAGGTTAATCTGTAGCAAGTAAAAGATACCAGAATAACAATAAAATCCTGAGGGAGAGGTTCAAAACCACACAGGAGCCGAAACACTTCATTATGAAGCAGCAAATATTCAAAATCTTCATGATTCTTAATTTAAAACTCTTGGAATAGTTGATCATTGAAGGCATGGCCTTTAATTTTATTCACTGCAGTAATGACAGTGTGTAATAACTTGTGCAGGTGATCATTGAGGGTTTTTCCAACCAAATGTTGGTGATGAATGATACAGTGAATGGTAAAGATATTTGGCCCTGCTTTTTTTCAAGTAAGCCACACTCCCATGGTAGCAACCAGTCATTAATTGTGCTCCATCACTTGAACAAACATACGTTCCATTTGCACCATCATAAGGGGCATTTACATGGTTGCAGAAGCACTTACACCAACACTGGGGAGCCCTGCAGCAGCACGATGTCCAGGTGGCAGCGTAGCCAACGTGGCAGCACTTCTCCAGAACAGGCGCCCACACTGGCATCAAAGGGGATATTCTCGGGAGCAGGGATAGTTTCAGTTTCCTGAGGCTTTTCAGACCACGAATTCTCATTTGTCAGTGCAGACTTACAATGGCAAAAATCAGTGGCACAGCCATTTTGCTGAACAGGCCACTTTCAGGGGGAAAAGGCAACATCACTGTCAGCTTGCCATCATGGCACAGCAAGCCTCTTAGGGGGCAGCATGTGTAGTTCTCTGCTGTGATGCAACTACCCCCTGCCCCAGGACTGCACTGCATCTCAGTAACATGCTGAGCATCTTCTTAAATGAAATATAACTTTACTTAAAATAATAATAATTAAAAACTGCAAGGCCCACCCCCCTTTTGGACATATACTTTAGTGTGGTGAGGGCAGTTGTGCTTGTCAGTGAAGCTGGAAGCAATACCTTAAGAGGTTTAGACTCTGTAGAGAGGCTAAACTCTTAACAGAGTCACTCAAGACAGAATGGACACAGCTGAGACAATAAACTGAGATGTGTCCGCCCGCTTCAAGGTTCAATAGCCACATGAGCAGAAGAGAACAGACAGTTCCAGAGGTGATAGGGACAGAGAATTCTTGAAGGCTGGTTACTGAGCAGCACAAGTAGTGGAAGGTGGCACTGGTGGAGTATCTTCCAATGACAACAGCAATGCCACTACAGGTAACCTTGGATAGTACTGCGCAGAAGAAGGCAATGATAAACCACTTCTGACCAACATTATGATGAGACAGTCCAAAATGCAAAAAGATACATTGCTGAAAGATGATACTTCCAGGTTGAATTACACTAAGAACTACTGGTCAAGAGTGGAGGACAAGTATGGATAGCTTTAAAAGGGGCTTGGACAGATTTATGGAGGAGAAGTCGATTTATGGCTACCAATCTTGATCCTCTTTGATCTGAAATTGCAAATGCCTTAACAGTCCAGGTGCTCGGGAGCAACAGCCGCAGAAGGCCATTGCTTTCACATCCTGCATGTGAGCTCCCAAAGGCACCTGGTGGGCCACTGCGAGTAGCAGAGAGCTGGACTAGATGGACTCTGGTCTGATCCAGCTGGCTTGTTCTTATGATTAGCTCTATTCTTAATGACACTACTGAACTGAAGCCAAAAGAAGTTGCACTCTAAGGTATGGCTGCATTGAAATGCTGAAGCTGTGAGCGCCCTTTGCATCTACATAGTTGGTATGCTCAGCAATTTAGCCTTGGAGATTCAGGTGTGCCGAATCCCGAATTCGACCCAAATGTGGGCATATTTGGGCCAAAATCGGCCGAATATGTCCTGCCCAAATATGAACAAATCCGAGTGCAAGGCATTTGGGCTTTTTTTGGTATTTTGGGTGTTTTTTTGCGTTTTGGCCTGCAGGGGTGCATTCTTAAATCTAGTGGCACCAAAATTTCAGAGTATTATCTGCAGATTCTCTAGATAATGTCACCCAACTGGGGTCCAAAGTTTGCTTGGGCCGGGCAAATACTGGCACCCAGTTGAAGGAGAACCTGATGCCCACAGAATGAGTGCCCAGCCATCCAAACTTTATCAAAGTTGCCTGGTTCCTTTGAGGAGATTCACATCAGCAGCCCTGCAGGAACTTAGATGCCCATAACCAGAACCACCACTCCCCCAGAGCCCTCCCCTCAAATCTCCAGCACAGAGCCAGCTGGACATAACAGTAGGCTGCACATTTTTGAAGATAGAGGCACCAGACTTTCAAGGTAGCTCCAGGAGGCTCTCCTGGTAATAGCATCCAGGCTTGGTGAACTTTGCTTCTGAGGGCAGTAGGGGGGATGGGTTGAGAGAATTCTGAGAACTCAGCCAGCAGGCTTCATGTGTAGGAGTAGGGAAACAAAATAAGTCTTTGGGGGCCCATAAAATTGAACCCCCCAGAAGCAAAATTCACCAAGCCTGCATCTTGGTGCCCTCATCTCCAGTTAGCTCCCATGGGAAACAATGGGGGCACCCATTTTGGGTGTCCATAACTTTGGACCCCCTAATGAAACTCCACCAAACTCGGTTGAGATCATCAGGAGAGTCTCCAGATGATAATTTGAAATTTTGGTGCTGCTAGCTTTAAAAATGCGCCCCCTGCAGGCCTAAACGCAAACAATACCAAAAATACAGAAAAAATCAGAGCCGAATTTTTCGGGCATACCCAAATATTCTGGTATATCCAAATATATAATTTGTCTCATTCGGGCATACAGATAATTTTATGACCAAATAAATCTGAATCAGAATTTTACCAAATATTTAGGGTATTGACCAATCCTAATCAGAATGGAATTTGGTGTAATGTAGTGGTTAGAGTGTTGAACTTGGATCTGGGAAATGCAGGTTCAAATCTCCACTCTGTTATGAAAGTTTGCTGTATAACCTTGGGCCATTGAGACATTCTCAAACTAATCTATCTCACAGGGTTGTTGTTGTGTGTAAAATGGAGGTGAAGAGAATAATATAAACAAATTTGGGTCCCCACTGGGGAAAAGATAGAGTATAACTAAAGTAAAGAAACCAGAGAGATAAATTATCTTCACAAATGTGCTTCTGGTTTAATTCTTCAGTACAAAACTGACAACAGAAAATTTCTATGCTTACATTCCCTATGAGATAGATCCCAATAGCTCTGGAAATAGCTACAGCTACCTAACACATGTGGGAAATAAAACATCGTTATTTTGATGTAGTCTGTGGGAATCCAGTAGAAGCCAAAGAAGACATCTGGCTAAATGTTAGAACCTGGCAAGATTTTTGTGGTTTGGGAAATACAAATTCAATAGGAAGTTTGATTTCATCAACAATTTTAACAGTTGCCTGGGAACTGCAACTTAACATTAAATATCTAGAATTTATGGTCTTGCACCAAAACATGTAAATCAAGAACCACAAGCTGTGTCAATTGTTCTCACTGACTATGGTGTGTGATCTTATTGTGGTCTATTTATGGAATGCCTCAATTCTATTCTTATTAATATCAACTTGAGAATGTTGATGATTTGTTAAAGCCTGTAAAAGATGTATGGCATTTTTAAAGGATTATACATCTCCAAATTTAAAAAGAGTAAATATGTTATTTTATTCAACTATTCCCCCACCCAAGTGAAACAGCAAACAGTTTTTTCCAATGCAAAACAATAGACAAGAAAACTAAAATCAGCTTTGGAACTACTGTGTGTACAATATAAAATGAAGAGCTTAACTACATGTTACAGTAACTAACAGTCCCCCTACTTTGATTATACTGGTGATGTGGAATCCACTACAGTACAGTTCTTTCCTGTAGCACCAGAATATCATGAGCAGCCCTAGCCACAATGGAGGAGCCCTACTGTGGGTCCTTTTGTAATAGATCAAAAACAATGTTGATGCTGTTTTTTCCTCTGGAGTTCCAACTCTTTTAAGCAAAGAAGCGATCTGAGAGACAGAAGGAGACACAGAAAGCCCTATTGTGTGGGTAAAATTTGGCCACAGCCGTTTGATTGGTGTGCTGGCAAAAGGAAGCAGAGAAACAGCATAGGGGACAGATCCGGCACTTGGCAGCACATCTACTGTCCCGCAGTAATAACTTTCCCCCAGCCTGATGCATGGGGGAAAACACCAAAGCTCGGAGCAGCAAGATAGTGGGAGCCATCTGCATACTGGTGTCTGGATGAACTCCCCTTGCTGCCAGGGGGCATGAGCCACCACCAGCCCCTAACGGGGCATGTGGGTCACAGGCTCTCTTCACATCCCAGACCTCTTATGGAGGCTCTCACCAAATGGAGAGGGCTGGCATACAGGCTCCTCCTCCCCTGAATGGATTAGTCCCCATGCGCAACTCGCCAGGATGTGACAGATGAAATGCAAATAACAACAATCACCATAAACAGAATGCCAACAAGACCCACGAAAGAGGGAGGAAGGGAGAAGCTATCGGCACTTGGGCAAGAAGAAGTGCAGGATGGCCCAGCTTGCTCATATAAGGCCATGGCCCTGCCTCCTACAGGCACGTCATTCACTCATGCCTGCAGCTGGGCAGCCTCTGGGCAGCAGTGATGGCCAAGGAAAATCTCAGCCACTCTTTCTTGTCATTCAGCTCCCATGATTCACAAGCCAGTTATTCAGATGAACCTCTTATTCTATGAACCTCTTTAAGAAAATAATGATTTGAAAGATCTGTTCTCGAGAGCCTGAAGACCTACTAGGAGTCTAAGCAAACAACACAGACTGTGAAGAACCAATGGTCAATTCAATATCTGGCGGCTTTGTGTGTATTCACAATGTGATGTTAACATTAAAGCTAGTGGTACCATTGCAAAGACAATTATACCCTTAAACTCCAATAACTTCAGTGGGTATAACTCTGCTTGGAAAGGTATAACTCTGCTTAGTGTGGCACTGTAAGAGCTCTCATTGTGATAATGTCTTAGTTTCTGATAAATTTTCATCTCAATATACCACATTTCTGTCTCAATCTTTCTATGCTACCGGTGACAATTCTCTTGATATTGGAGCAATCAGTGGTGTGTATCTTCTTGGTAAGTAGTAGATAAATTAAATACAACATGGATAGAAGGTATGATCAAAAAGATTGAAAAAACTGCCTGTTGAATGGTTTTCTTTGTGGCATTATAACAGACAATTACTTGGGGAAGGGGTTCTTTTTTGAAGACGTTTTGGATTTGTTTGAATTATAAACGAACTTGAATTTGAAACTGGTATGTGATTCCAACCATATTTTGTATAATTAATGTTATGTGGTACTTTAATAGTATTCTGAATACCATTTTAAGACTCTTTCTGAAAGAATACTATCTGATCTAAAGAAAATTACCCACCACAAAATGTGACAGTTTCTAAAATTATATTATGGAAATTTAAAAACAATCTGTCTTTAGATAACTATGATAATTTTCTTAGACCTCAATGAAATATAGTACTAAATTATGGGGGAAATCCCAATTTTTTGCTATATTGCTTAAATATGAGTTAGGTGAGTATACATACCAAACACTCTTCCTGGGTCTTTTTAAAAAATCCAGCATCCCAGCAGATATGTTTATATGTATCATAACACAGTCATTTTTCTTAACCAACTTAGAAGATGTGCAGTGTGAGCACAGATGATTAAATATGCATTCCATTAAAAACTATATATCTTATGTCTAGACATTTATTATGTTATGAAAGGAAAAGATGAATGGGTGGGAGTCTAAATCAATGCATATGTCTGTAAGTAGGGACTGCCTTGTGAGACAAGAAAGATGCTTAGACAGTTCAATTAAAAAAAAGGAAACCCAGATTATTTCTGGGCTGGCAATATGGGGACCACTCACTCTCTCCCCAGTGATGTGTTCAGGTATGTGCATGTGCATGCTTGCTTGTGCACCTATATGTAGGAAATCATTGTATTGGATCCAATGGATCATGAATGGAGTACACAGAATGGATTTCTTATCCCATGGACCTATTTTCTTCATATTATTGCCATGCAGTCCCTTGTATCATCTACTGAAGATGATTAGGGAATCCTCCAAGAGAAAGTGGGATATAGGATAATAGATTTTTTTCTTCTTTTGTAAGGATTTCCACAAATTCAACAGGTAGTGAGGGGACTACAATTTCTACCTCCCCCTTCTTATTGTAGCCCTCTGTTCTGTTCTGTTCTGTTCTGTTCCGTTCCATTCCATTCCATTCCATTCTATTCTATTAATTTTTGCTGTAAAATTACAGCTGACAAGGCAATCCTCAGGATTTCCAAAGTTACAGAGGTGCTTCGCCATCACTTGCTCTGTGTAGTGACCCTGGACTTCATTGGATAACTTCATTGGATAACTTCAATTCAAACACTAATTTCTGAGATCTGATGAGATTGAGCTAGTTTGGGCCGTCCAGGTCATTGCCCTCTGTGTTATATCCCACCTTATTCCCAAGGATCCCCTAACTTGGTGTGTTTATGAAGAAGCTGTGAAGAGCTGTTCTGTGACATCATTCTATTATTTGTGGGCATATTTACACACAAACACCCAATTTAATTTTGAGGATTTCAGATTTATCTGCCAACCTGGGGTGTTCCCCAAGTTTGCAAGAAAGTATGTTTTCTTTCTATGTGGCCCTGCTTTGTGGATTTGTATATCTGCAGATGAGGGGAGGTAGTCACATGTGGCCAGTATTTTTAAAGATATATCAGCTGCTTCTTGCCCCATCTCCTTTTGTTTGAATAAGGAAGAGACTGAGCTTCATTGTGGGGGAGGCATGCTGAGACACTGGGCTTCCTACCAATCAAGGGCAAGGAACAAGCAAAATTTAAAAGCTTGCTCCTCCCCTGTAACAACACTTCTCCCCTACACAATTTTTAATTCCATTCAATCAGAGTCGTATAGCCTATTATCTTTATGTTTTAATGAATCCCCGCTCAGGGAGACCTCTCACTATTGCGCGGTTCAACATTATGCCCTCTGCCCTACTAAATGGTAGGTTTACCTAGAAAAATCTGTTTATGCAGCTGCAAATCCAACATGGTCGAAACATTGGCCCACCAGCTTCTGCACTGCAGCAGATTTGTTAAAATCAGATTCAAATATATTTAAACCCTCTTTTTCAATCTGAGTTACCAGATCTGATTAGATTATCCCTACTGTTGAACAACTGTGTCTCTGGTTTTTGTGAAGAGGTTGCTAATTTTATTATGGAAATAGTTGAGAGTATGTAATAGTATTCCGGAATTCCGAATCATCTTCAAGGTGTGGGTTTTAACCTTTAAGGCCTTACGCGGCCTGGGACCCTCGTATCTGAGAGACCGCATTACCCCATATGCCCCTACTCGGCCTCTGCGATCAGCAGAGGCCAATTTGCTGGCGGTTCCTGGCCCCTCGATGATGCGGCTGGCCTCCACACGGGCCAGGACCTTTACGGCCCTGGCCCCAGCCTGGTGGAACACTCTTCCTCCAGCTGTCCGGGCCCTGCGGGACCTTGGTGAGTTCCGCAGGGCCTGTAAGACCGAGTTGTTCCACCGGGCCTTTGGAGTGTCCAGTCGCTGAGTGGCGCCCCCTTCCCCCTCCCCCTCTCCTTCCCCCCCTGCATCTTTTTGCACATACCATCTGATGCACTTTACCACCTATTATCCTCCCAGAGAGGAACCTGACCCCTCCCTTTTCTTTTTACTGGGGTGATCTTAATTGAATTGGCCATAATAGGGCACCTATTATGATACAAACCACTGTTTTTAAGTAGCTTTTAATGGATTTTAGTATTATATTGTTGTTATCGATTTAATTAATTGTATATGTGAATGTTGTTCACCGCCCAGAGCCCCCAGGGGATGGGGCGGTTTATAAATCGAAACAATAACTAAATAAATAAATAAATAAATAAATAAATAAATAAATAAATAAATAAATAAATATGTATGCATTATTGTTCTTCCTTGGTCCTCGCTCCTATTACTGTTGTATTTTATATTTGTTATTTGATTATGCCAATAACGGCTAATGTATGTACATAATAACCTTGCTGTGCAGAGCAGCCCACCTGCCCACCCTGATTTTTTGGCAAGATGGAACTAGCAGGTCACTTGAGGCCAAGCAGGATTTTAAAAAACTTTTTCCCATTGGTGATTAAGGATTCTTTTTACCTTCTTCACTTTGCCATTTTGGGTGTTTTTGCATGGTCAAAATATCCCAGGGTAGAACCGGGATCTTACATACCACAGCTGATTTGTCCCAGTTTCACCTTCCACATAGGAGTTGAGGCAGAACCGGGACGTAATGCCCCAGATGTTTCTACACAAGCCCATGTCTTTTTCCATTTGCATAGCGATCTCTTCCATGCATGTGCGGACAGCCTTCGTTTACTGTATTCTGATTGGCTGATTGTCCCCCATTTTCCCACTCACTTTCACTAGTTTAGTTTTAAATGACTTTGACCCCAAATGCCTTTTGTGTTGACAAGAGCCATGGCTTGGATTGCAGTGGAAAAAATACAGAGGAAGAAACCGTGGATTAAGACAGAAAAAGGTGGGGAGATGAACAGGAAAGGAGGGCAATGATTCTCTCAAGCAGCCGTGGATTTTAAGACAGAAGAAAGGGAGGAAGACAAAAAGCAAGCATTTTCTAAGCCACTGCAAACATGTGTTGCTCTCAGCGCTTGTTGATTGGTGGGGTGGCCCAGAGTGGCGAGGTGGGGAAAATAGACTAGTCCTGCCCCGGTTCTGCTCTGATGGTGTTTGCATGGCAGTGGGGTCAGCGGGATCACATTGGGGCATTTTAAAAAGTACCACCTCTTTGGCGGTTTTAGGAAAGTCGTGGGACAAAGGGAAAATAGCAGTGCAACACCAGGGCAGACCCTGTGCAGCTTTGGGAACCGTGCAGAATTCCTGGCTGCATGGGATATTTTCCATGCTCACCCTGGGATATTTTGACCATGCAAAAATGGTCTTTGTTGGGGTGGGGCATTCTAATTAGGCCTGGTTAAGACTGATTAGGTCCAATTAGGATTCGCTGGAATAATGTGAACTTTTGGGGACTATGGCAAGCATCCTGTCGTGCCGTGTGATTGGGAAGAGGCTTCCTGAACCAGCTTCTCATAAATTACCAGTCGGGAGTGGGGGTTGTTGGTGATGGGGTTCACCAATCCAACTGTAGTGTTTGCCTGCATGGGGGAGGGGATGGAGCAACAGCTTCTCCTGACATACTTTGGTATGCAGGCCATGAAAAATGACTGGCTGATTAGGGCCAGTTTCCTATCAACAATGGCATGCTTCTGGCAGTATGTTAGGCAGGTGCCCACACTGTGAATTAGGTATTAATAAAGCTCAGATCAGTTTAGTAAATAAATTCCAGTTGAATCCAAGTTTGTGTGTGGTGTCTTTATTTCGGGCATGGTGAGGGCAATCCATGGTTTGTGTGTAGCGTGGAAAAAGTGGGAATATATTGGAAATCTTATGTTTTTGTCATCTCAGCCACAGATGTAATAAAATACATATACAACAGTGAAAGATCTGTATTAGTTCATTTATCTGGCTGGTAAGGATTTCACCCTGCTTCTAAAGGCTTCAACTAGAAAAAACTAAAATAAGTTTCATTGATTTGATTAACACTCCCGGTGATAAGTCTCATCTACTGTGTACCTGAAACTACATATAGCTTACAATAGATGCATATTTATCTTCCAGCTTTCCGCTTTACTACTTGCTTGGAGTACAATTAATGGAAAGTGTGTGTGTGTGTATAAAAAACTCGCTTATCAAGATACAAAATTTGATAGTTCATAAAGGAATTTATTTCTTAAGTTTTTAATCACGTTGAGTCACTTAATTTTTACTTGCTCGTTCACATTTATTGATCAACACCTTTATATTATGGCAGGAGCCATGTAGGTTTAGTGCTTTAAAATGTAGTAATTGAACTGCACGCTTTGATCATCTAATATTTTATAGGTTGAACAAGCTGTATTGATGATCTAGGTAGCTCTTCCAGCAGAACTGCTTATTTCAACTGGAATGAATATCATTGAAGCTGTTAATTTGGAAATTATATGTATACTATTTTTTAATTTGCTGATGAAGTGGAAGAGTGGAACAGGTGATAAATGAACTGTAGTTAAATGGAATATTCTTGCCAATCAAAAAGAAATCTGAAAAGTGAAGTCATAAAGAATTATGTCTTGAAACAGTGTGTGATATATGATGTACAGAGAAAATGTATCAACATATATTTCTTCTATGCACAGTGCCTTGTTTCAGCAAGACTGTGATTCTTCAGGCATAAGGCAAGATCTGCTTCAGTATGAATCCTAATATAGTCTTTTTACATTTAAGACAGGTAAGAGAACTTGAGCATGAGAAAGAGAGGGAGAGAAGGATCTTCAGGGAGTTCTGCTATGAATTCTTGTTCCAATTGAGAGAGTCTATACACAAGACTTCTTGGTTATATGATCCTAGTTTTTACTGGTTCTTAAAATACATCAGAAACTTTCTCAGGCCTCAATGAATGAGCATAGGAACTCATACAATTGTTCAAATTACCAGCTTCATTTTGGACAATGTTAAATAGTAGACGGCACTTGACCTAATTTGGACTAGGTTTTCAAGGAATGCAAGATACAGCAGCAGCAACATTCTCACAGATTTCAAGGACATAATATTTTCTTCCACAGGGAAGGTTGATTTGATTACACATGTCATTATGGCACTGTTCTTATACTACTTTACCAATCCAAGACTTGAGAATGGATTTTAAAGGAGCAGTCTAAGGGAGACCAGAGAAAGTAAAAATGAGTAGGAAGGTATAAGGAATATAACTTAGACATCTTTCTTAACTTTATAGGAATTGTAATATTGAAATTTTTGTTGTTAATGATTTTAATTTCTGTAATATTTAATAAAACTTTTTAAAAAAGAAAATAAAAATGAGTAGGAATAGAATTGCATACCTATGAAATGTACTTTCTTTCATTTATATTATTGATATATACAGTAACTATGACATAAGAATCAGAACTTTCAAATGGCCCCAACTTTCAATATGGGATTGATATCTAGAAGTTAAAATGTGGCTTTTGTTAGAACCCCATTCAAAAATACTTTCCAATGATTCCTTTGAGCATCCAGTTTTGCTTCACTGAATTTTTCTAGACTAAAATGGATGACTGCAAGGTGGGTTTTTTTTTAATCCAGTCTGAAATACATAATTTTATTATAGGACAGAGAAATAATTCATTATAATATACACATTTTAACCATTCTGGAAAAGAATAGCAGCCACCGATTCAACGGTGGCAGCCATTGCGGCTGGGGTGAGCAGAAAGGCAAAAAAGAGAGAGCTTGCAGCCCAGGGCGCCAAATTGCAGGGAGCTGCAACAATTGGCCCTGGGCAAGAAAGGCGGGAGGAGCGAGCATATAAGAGCGCCACACCCTGAGCCTCGGCCTCCTTGGCTTGCCGAGGCTCAAGAGCGACGTGACCCACCCACCCTCCCTTAGTTCAATGATTATTAGTTGACTTGTTAAAATTTTACTGCATAATTGTATTTGTTGCAGCCCGGCGGGTTGGCAACGGGATTCGCAACATCTGGGGGAGAAGCCGAGCCAGGCGGCCAGTCTTCTCCATGGTTGTGCCCTTGGAGAAGGGCTGGGGGATGGGGTGGGGCGGGCCGGTAAGCAAGCCAGTAGGCTTAGCTGGTGCCTGACACCCCAGCAGGTGGGGGTGGGGCAAGCCGGTAGGCTCCGGCTTAGCCGGAGCCCGCTACCCCCAGCAGGAAGGGTTGAAGCCGGGGGTATCACCCCTGGGGCTCCCAGCTTCCTGCAGAATGTCCCAATGGAGATTGGGGACAGCATGATGTTGCGACCCGTTTGTCTGCCCAGCTTCTTGTTGTGTTCAATCTTGTTATACCAGTTAATAAATTGGGCTGTGGCCTAATCCATTTCCAAACCCTGGTTTGGTGTGTTTATTTGCCGGGGAAGGGTCTCACCATCTGCACGCAAAGAAGAAGCCTTAAGTTTGTTTCAGGATTGGCAACAGATCACAAATGCTGAAAATATGCTGTTATCAAGAACCAAACTAGATGGGATATACAACAGTCAGTTGACTCAAAAATAAAGCCAAATATAAATGTGAGCCTGGCAGGCCTAAAAATGAGAACAATGTCGGGAGGAGCCATTTCTCATCTCTTGTCTGAAGTTCAGATAGTGAGTCAGAGTGCTTGCTGGAAAACAAATACTGGAATTATAGGAATGCTTAAAGTGGAAACTGCCAACAGAATATGATGTTGGTGTGTCCAGTGACGGGGCTGCCTCCCAGCACCCAACAGCCCTCGCCACCCTCTTCCTTGTCACAGATGCCCAACCAGGGGCCTTGGAACACCCCACATCCAGAAGCCCTGCTCGCAGACTTCAGCAAGATTAGGGAGCTCCATGAAGCCAGACATGGGGAGAAAGTACAGAGAATTGGCAGCCTGGGCAGCCAGAGCAACCTTCAGTTCCATGGAGAAGGGTGGAGCCAGCACAGCACTAGTCAAGCTGCAATCAGCAGTCCTCAGCAGTCTTAGAGAGTTGGGCAGGGCCAGCACAACCTCAACCAGGCTGCAATCAAGGGGCATGGGCAGGAAAGTTGAAGAACCAGTTCCAGGTCAGCAGGGCTCCAGCAATGGGGGAACCTCCTGAGAGGGATAAAAGAGAGGCAGAGAAAGAGGAAGGAGGCTTCTATGGTGGATGGACTCAAGATTGTAGGAATGTTGTTAACTGCCTGATGGAAGTAAAGAGTTTATAAATGGAAGCCAGAGTAATATTTTCATTGATCCAAAAGGAAGCTGAGCTCCTATGAGACCAAAATGGCCTAATCTGCAGGATTGGCAGGCAGAGGAGGTGCTCACATGGTGCATCTGCAATATCATCTCCTATTCTTGTTCTTGTTTCCTTCCACTTCAAGAGCAAGTGAAAGCTAACTAGGGCAGCATGTTATCTTCTAAGCCCAGGAGTAAAATATTCATTGTGTTATTATTCTCTTGTGTGTTCATAAGAAGTGTGTGATATATGTGCACAGCATCTCATACACAGTGACATTAGCTCTGTTTACATGCTACAGTGAGCTCATGTACAACTTACATGTGGATGCATATGTAACCCATGCCATTTTAGTATTTTTGTTTTGTTTTCTTTGGATCTTAGGGCCCAGGGGATAAAAGCTCACTGAGCATGTGCAGTTGGTAAGCTTGCTTACTTACCAACTGCAAGAGCCCCACCCTCCTCAGTTGAACTGGCCTGCAGTAGGAGAAGGAAGGGAATTACTTATTTTTTTACAGGTATGTGTTGGGCCCAATAAGAAAGGAAAAATATATTAGAATTCCCCCAATGTAATAGAAATATTAGGTTGTTAACTATGTAAACTTCCTCGGTTAATCTGGCCTGCAGTGGGAGAAGGAAGGCCTACAGCTCAATTGAGGGAATTACTTATTTTTTTACAGGCCCAAATTAAGAAAAAACCTGTAGCAGCTACATCAGATGAGGAAGGCCAGATGAGAGAAAGAAGCCCTGCTTTATTAATAGTTTGGACTTTCTTGCTATTCTTTAATTATTGGGCACTGTTAGTGGTGGTAACTGTTCTGAGTGCTTTTTCTTTAAAAAGCACTGGATATTTTGTACAATTTAGTTTTGCTTTATATATATATATAGTGTACTCACTATATGTTCACTATTATTTATCCTTAAATGATAGAAAGTTGTGTTATTAAAGGTTTGTTAATTTGTTCAAGCAATTTCATATTTGTTTGTTAAGCCACAGGGTGCTATCATATATTATTTCCCAGGTCTCCAATGGAGATTGATGTGGCCAAGGATAAGTAGGTTACACATACACCAGTTTTGTTCTGTCACCATTGATAACAGCTATTAAATCCCAAAGTTCCAAGCCGATAAAACTTTAGAGGCAAGACATAAAGGTGAATAAATAGAAGGATTTTATTTTAGCTGCAGCCAAAGTTTGAAACCAAACAGTTCAGGAGGCAGTAGCATTGAATAAAACAAGGTTACAGAATTTATAGTAGTTTACAGAGTGTCATGGCCAGACCTCCGTACCCTGCCACTTTCTATGGGATTGAGAACAAGAGAAGCCTGCCACACCCCGCCCTCAATTTCTCCACCAGTTATGAAGGGACATTTCTCAGTTTTGACAGTGACTGCAGCTCAGATGAGGAGGAAGAGCCTGCTGTCTGCAAAGCAGAATCAGATAATCTAGATCCACCAATAGAAGAACAGTGCAAGTGCCTTGACCAACCCAGAAGCAGTGGTGGGATTCAGCCTATTCTCACCTGTTGGGTAGAACCGGTAGCTAATTTTTTGTCTAGTTTGGAGAACTAGTTGTAATCCCACCACTGAGTCCTTTCGGAACCATTTTTTAAATTATTTGAATCCCACCACTGCCCAGAAGCACTGCCCTGCCCTGACAGCCCAGTGCCAGGACGGTCTTCTTGGCTCTCCAGCAATCCAGTACACCCTCAGAACACGCCACCAGTGCCCTAAGCAAGCCCTCCCTCCAGCCCATATTTTCCCTTGGAGCAACATCACCAAAGGTTGGCTAGATCATCTGAGTGCTGTCTGCAAGTAGTCCGCAGGATCAGCTCCATGAGGCAAGACTTGCTGGGGCAATCCCCAACCCCACTTTGAATGTGAGGGAGAGCGCAGACCGTGGACTCTCTGCAGAAGGCTACATGTCACCTTGGCCTGCTGCTGTTCTGCCCTGGACCTGTGTACTATTTCTGGAAGCCTGCTTCTTGATGTGACCCCTGGACTCTGACTTTTGGAATGCTCCTGGATTTGCTCTCTGGACTTGTGTTCTGGACTTTTGCTGCTCGGTTGACCAGTGAGCTCTCTCTTGACTTGGACTGTGGCTTTGCTTGGTGTTTTGGGTCTACATTAACCTGTTGAATAAAGGCTGTGGACGATTGCTAACCCCAGCCTGCCTCCTTGTCTTCCCTGGTAGCCAGCTCGTGACACAGAGTCACTAAAGTAGCATCATCAATACATCACCTGTGAGGTCAGAAAAGACCCTCCCAGTACAATATGGAACATGTGAAGCTTGCTTCATGTGACCCATGTACTAGAAGAGGTGGGCTTAAAGCTGTTGTAGGTGTGTCATTTAGTATAATAATGAGGACTTAGGTCACTCTGGGGCCAACCTTGCACTCAGGAATATATTGTTTATTCCTGCCAGAGGAAGCTGACACTGCAGAATAATCCATTGTTCCCATCCTTCAATGAATTTCAAAGGACCTTTGGCAGTATTATAGTAGGGCAGGAAGAGGCTGAGAGCCAAGGAATCTCCAGGCTCATTCATAGCAGCCTTGAGGCGTAAAATTTCATGTGGCACTCTTCTGCCTACAAATTAAAACCAAAGGAATTTATGCTAAGGGCTGCACCTTTAATGGAAAAATACAGGTTCTACTATTAAATTTTAAATCCTCACAAAATAATGAGGAAATTAATTTTAAATTTTCATTTTAAAATTTACTCATCAGTTTGTAGGAAATAGGCAATGAACTTTCACTTTGGGAACCAAGACCTGGATATATATGGGGTTTCAGTCACATATTTAGGTGTAGTTGTGTTGAATGTAACATGAAAATTATTTGATGCACGTATAAAGCCAAACTAAGTGTGCACTGTAAACAGACTGTACATGTGTTCACTACCACTTGTGACAAAGTTTGGTTCAATCTTAGCATATTCTCACACTATAGCAAAGGAGAATGATGGCCACTGCTGCAGTTAATATATAATCCAAAAAGCTCTCATCAGATCACTAAGAAAGTGCAATGATAACCAGAAATGCTGCGTTCATCAACCTAACAGTTTTGCAGTCTTTGGTGCAAAATCAGGAGAACTTTGTATGCCAATAAAGGTATTTGTATCTGAACAGCTATCTGAACATGGCCCCCTATCTTTTTTGCTTCCCCCTTTAGGATAGACTATTACCCTGCAAGGTAGTTTTCTCAACCAATTTCCAAAAGTTCTTTTTTAAAAAAAATTCAGATTAATAGCAAACAGCAAGGCATCTTGCATTATTATTCAATGCAAATTGTTCATCTGGACAGGTAAATGTATTGCATTCTTTGCATCCCGCCCCAATCCAAGCCACGAGTATCTTATGTAGCATAGGTGCTCTCAAGTGATTGCCCAAACACTACAAAATACTTTAAAGTATTTTAATTTTTTAAGTGACTCCCAATTTAAATGGTAGATGTAAACAATTCAAAAGGATGATCACTACTTCCTTGTCTTTCCCCCAAAGCATAGTAAATATTCCCCAAGGTTTATAGGAACAGAAGATTTCTATTTTTGCCATGGAAAATCTTTCCTAATGAAACTTTTACTCTCCAAAAGCAAATGAGCATATGTGTAGTAGTGGGAAAATCTTTTAGGAGGAAATAGAAAGAAAAGAAACTCAGCACAAACACTTTCAACTCCCAGATAGGCCTGTCAATAGTTGTGTATTACTATTTGAATGAAAACTGCAATGTAAGCAACTTCCTGACACATATCAGATTTGAAGTAGGCCAGAATGGATGCAAGCCATAAAACATCAAAAAGGATGGCAAGCCTATACTGTAAACTCACACCCTGCAGCAAGAAATAATAAAGTAGTATGATGCACCAGCTTCCTAATCCAGGACTACCTCATCATTATCTGACTGGGCAAGGGGATTGCAGGACTAGTACATAGTAGACATTTCTCTGAAGTTGCTTTCTTCCCCCCTGCCCCTTTCTTTCTGGTCAGAGTGTTGATACCTGCACATTTGTGCTGATAGGAGTGGTGACAGAAACAGAAAATCCCATCCACTTCAGGGGATGGAAAAGAAGACTAGGCGGGGGGGAAAAACCCACTTCCTCTCCTTTCCTTCATCTCTATGCAACATATCCGACATCAAAAGACAGAAAGAGCACCTCTGTTCTCTTCACAGTTAACTAGAATTCCTTTTCACTCATCTCCGAGAAATGTCCCTTCAAAAAAGCAGACCTCTCTTTTTACCCTTGCTTTGTGGAACACAATTGAAACCTTCAAATCAGCATCCAAACTTTAAGAAAAATCTTTGGAATGCCTAAAGTTTATACTGAAAGATCTGTGGAATAGATTTTGCTCTTAACAGCTGTGTTTATAGCATATGCTATCTTTCACTATCTTCTTATAATCCAGGCATATAAAGCCTTTCAGACGGGTATTACTCAGCAAAGGATTAATCTTTTCAAACATCACATCCTCAACCAAAATGTTTACTTTTGCTGAGGCTATAATGATGGCTTGGCCTGGGCAGTGTCTAAACAGTCATAGACGCATATTTAAGCCTTATTGACATAAAGAACAATATGTATGCCAGGTAATAAATATGTATTTCCCTTATGTTAAGACTTAAGGGTTTTAAAACCTCATAAGATTTTTTAACTTGAGTTGTAAAAAATTTTCACCAGGACCAATCTCAAAACAACTTTATTTTTCTTTTACTGCAAGGCACCTGTAAAAACAGTTGAACAATCTTCACAGGGAAATGGAGAGACAGGTAATTGAAACAGAGGATAGACTGAATTTGACCACCAATTCATGTGTGCATCACAGCACCACAGCTCATAGACACATGACAAAATATGCACCTAAGACCACTATTGATAGTGAAAGTCAAATAATTATAGTCACTATTCAGGTGGTCTCCCCCTGCCTTTCAACAGACAAAAGGGCTCTAACTCCACACTGTCACCTGAGCCCACTGTAGAATCACCTAGCAGAATGTTAAAAAAATATGCAATATGCTAGAGATCATATGCAATTAAAAATCAATGGAAATGTTTGTTTTGCAATCAATATTCACTATGTTGTTTGCCTGTGAGAAGAAGCTATTCTCCTGTCATATTGCTTTTCTTTTCTTACTTTGTCCGTAGACACATTTCAGTGCAAAAGTTACAACTATCCAGGGACTTAAAGAAATGCTATAAGGTGAGTGGCAGCAAATTTCAGTTTGAATACATTAGGAAGCACTTCCTATTTCTAAGAACAATTCCAAAATATAACAAGGAAAATTAGAATCTAGGAAAATTAGAATCCCCTTCCTTGGAGAGTCTTAAAAAGTATAGAAGCTGGTTCATGAAGGCATATTTGAGCAGTTTGAACATTGTGGGCAAACATGTAATTGGCCTGTAGTTTCCAGGTGTTGTTCCTTTGACTGGATTTTCCCAGTATGTCTTCCCAGTTGTTAGCCATTCATTGATTTCACCATTTTGCATGGTTTTATTAAACTGCTTGGCCACTGTGGGGTGCAAACAGGTTAGGTATTAGAGCCAGATGCCAATTGATCATGTCCTGGTGCCGTCCAGTTTTTCACTTTCTTGCTTAGATTTTTTTATCCTATCAGTTGTTATTTCCAGCTCTTGAATTTGTTTTTGGCCAACATCTTTCTCAAAATATTTTATCCACTGCGCTTTTCTGTTGCAATTCCCCTTTTTCCACAGATCTTTCCAAAACTGAAGTGTTGCATTTTTCTCTCTCTTTTTTTTTTTTTTTGCTTTCAACATTGATCTTTGTGTTGAGGCTTTGGTAGAAATGCCTTTCTTCTGATCAAAATTGCTGATTTTGTCTGTATTGGATGTTTCTTCATATCTTTCAATTTTTCTTGCTGTGGCTGTTATTTGTTGTTTGATGATCTCCAGTGTTTCTTAAATTATTCTAGTGTCTAGCCAGTACCTTCTAATTAGTTCTTTCAGGATCTTGCCATTCTTTAATCTTTGTTCTTTCATATTCTTCAGCTTACTGGCATCTGATCTTAGTTTTTTGATATTCTGTTCCAGTCTAATTTTCTACTTTGGTTTTGATGGTTGATTTATCTTGGGTTTAGGTATTTCAGTGCCCAGTTCTACTGTGACCACTAAAGCCATACTGTATATGAGCTGGAAGTTGTTTCAGTTGTCATCAGTGCCATATTTACATCTTCATTATGGGTTTTAGGTCTTTTTTTGGGCACCATTTTCAGTGTTGGCAGCCATTGTCTTTCCTCATTTAATTGTCCATGCTGGATGATCTTTTCCCTTAGTTCTTTTTGTCTTTCCATGGGGACTTCCGCTGGTGTTGTACTATTATTTCCTCCCCTGTACTGTCATTTTCATCTAGCAGTTCTACTATTATCTCTCCTTTTGTTTCTGGAGTATGTACTGTTCTTTCTTCGGGTGTTACAGTTGATTTCTTTTCATAATTTTTCTGGATTTCTTCCAGTTCTATCTCTGTAAACACTTTATTTCAGATGATGAATCACCTTTGATCTGACAGTCTTTGTTCAGTGATATTCGAATCTGTGTTTCCACAGTTCATACATTTGCTTCAAGTATCTTTTTTTTCTGGTTCGGAGTTATAGTAACAAGCCATGATGGCACAATTTCCTTGTGCACTATACTTCTTTCTTTTGGATGGTTGGTCCACTTGTAGCCCACTTGTTGATGCATGCCCAGGGACCCCCACATGCAATACAGCCCTTGTTAACCCACGTAATGACCAATGCGGTATGGAACAATTTTCATTTGTATCACCATATTGTATGGGTTGGTGGACACCCATGCAATATGGGTGTCTGGTTTCTCAGTTGAGACCTGTTAGCTAGTTATTGTTGGCCTTTCATTACAATTTCAGCCTTACCTAGAGGCTTAAAATGTTGTAATGTATCACCATAGCATTTGTGTGGATCCTAGCAGGGCTGCCTTCTGAATCTGACCGAAGCTGATTTTGTCAATTTGAAGATATTTCCATGTGCCACCCCAGTGTTTTTGGAATGGTGCCCAGGATGCCAATGACCACTGGGATGACCTCAACTGCTTTTTTCCTTAGTCGCTGAATCTCGATTATTATTATTATTTAATTTTGTTTAATATCACATCTGCCAGTTCTTTAGCTGGTTGTTGGCCTTTCGTTACAATTCAAGCCTCACCCAGATGCCTAGGACATTGCAATGTATCAGCATAGTATTCATGCAGATCCCAGCAGGGCTGACTTCTGTCTGACCGATGTTGATTTCGTTGATTTGAGTATATTTCAACTGCTGCCCTAGCATTTTCAGAATGGCACCCAGGGTGCTGATTACCACTGGGACGACCTCAGTTGGTTTGTACCATAGTCACTGGATCATGGTATTTAGGGATCTTCTCGTGTTCTTTTCCAACAACCTTGCAGTAACCAGGTACTGCAATGTAAATGATGGCCACTTTCTTGTGTTCTGTCACTGTGATGTCTGATGTATTATGTGCCAACACTTTGTCAGTTTGGATTTGAAAGTCTCACAAGATCTTGACCTTCTCATTTTCCATTGCTTTCTTTGGACAGATTTCCCACCAGTTTTTAGCTGCTTTGTGATATATCATACACATCACAAGTGCCTCTCTTAAATTTTAAGTATCAACTATTACATAATTTAAATTAATAAACTGAACATTTTCAAGTGGTGGGTGAACAAAAAACCTCTTTGCTGGGACTTCATTCTTTGATATTTGTTCAGGGAAGAGAATTCCCAATCCAGAATCATATTTATACTTGTTAAAATATTGCACCAACTGGGCTTAAAAGTAAAGAAATTGCAGAATATATGGAGAGGCTAGCATGCTTGGATACCCTGGTGTAGACTCATGGCTTGCTACAAGATGGTTTTTATTGGAAAAACTATAAAATGAACATCTAGGATGCCAAAAGCAGCTTTATTTAAAGAAGAATTGTAACTATGGAAAGGAATCAAATAATTTAACAGCTAATAAAGCATTTAAATAATTATCCTTTCAATCAAGCTTTAGCAGTTCTATTCGTTTTCTGAATGAAGTTACAGTGAATACCTTCAAATCTAAATTTACTGAAGACCTAGACATTCTTCTTACCTGGGCATAATTGTAACCAAAGTCATAGAGGCCCAAAGCTAAATAAATTTGAACGCTAAATAAATTTGATAAGATTAGTAACATTTTTTCCAATTGAATTTAGCAGCACTCTAGAGATATCAGTAAAACCCAAGACAAAAGAAGGAGCAGTGGTACAAAAGATTAACTCCCAATAGACAAAATGATTGTGAGGGACTGCAAGAATCAAATAATTAATTTGCATATGGTCTGGATCAGTGTTTTCCAGTTTTTTTGATGTCACAGTACCCTTGATTTCGCTTTTCATATATCACAGTACCCCGCGGGCGGTACACTCTTGCTACCCTTCCACTTTCCCCTCCCAGTGCCCCTGCTCGCCACCCCCAGAGGTGTATCTAGGGAAAATGGAACCCAGGGCAAAATCTCATGGAGGAGTGCCCAGGTCTACCACTGAGCAGGCTGGAAGGGGGCCAGATCTACTGCTACGCAGGCCGGAAGGGGCTCAGGTCTACCGCTGGGCAGGCAGCACCCCTGGGTACTGCGGAATCCCAGTTGAGAATCACTGGTCTGGATTGATTACAAGAAGGCTTTCGACTCACTGCCCCATGGAAAGGACCAATGTTTTTATTTTCTATTTTCTATATTTATTTTAACTACATTATACAATACTTGATAAACACAATAATAATGTTAAACAATATTATAGAGTGAATTGTGATATTATAAAATAAAATGCCTGCAGTAGTGATTGCTTTTTCTAAAAATATTTCCCAGATATTGAAAATTAAGTTCATATATTATTACCATCTATCCATAATATATTTACATTTCTCTCCTTTACTTTCATATGTTACTTCTGATGAGAAAAGGACACTTTGTATGTGTCTCAGAGACAAATATGCAGAACCTGGCTTTGGAAAATTACTGTAATATAATCATATAATTAATATAAAGTGAACATGAACCAGAAAAACTTTGGTTTGAAACCAGAGATATTACCAAGGAATAATGTGCAAATACTATTCCTGCAGCCCAAAGAAAAGAAACGCCTCAACAGATTATTGGGGAAGCTTTTAAAATTGCTGAAGATACACAAGAAGCAAATGTAAAAGGTGACAAAAACAAATTCAAAAGTCTAATATGGCTTTTTTGACAACTCACGCATAGAGGCAAAGAGAATCCTTATAATATACATAAATAAATAAAATAGCTTGGGTAAATAACAACAAAGAAGAAAAAACAAGAGATCTGTTCTACATAGGGTTGGAGATTCAGACAGTCCGAATCTGGATTTTTACCGAATCTGCACTGATTCGGACGGATTCGGATGAGCAAGGTCCGAATCTGAGCTGTCCATGGGATTCGGATCACCAGCCGAATTGCGTTTTTATTTTTTGGTGTTTTTTCACGTTTCGGCCTGCAGGGGGCGCATTTTTAAACATATCGGCACCAAAATTTCAGGGTATCATCAGGAGACTGTCCTAATGATACCCTCCAAGTGTGGTGCAGTTTGGTTTAGGGGGGCCAAAGTTATGGACCCCCAAAAGGGGTGTCCCTATCCCCCATTCTTTCCAATGGGAACTAAGGAGATGAGGCTACCCTTTTGAGGGTCCATAACTTTGGCCCCCCTGAACCAAACTGCACCAAACTTGGAGGGCATCATCAGGACAGTCTCCTGATAATACACTGAAATATTGGTACTGATACATCTACAAATGCACCCCTTGCAGGCATCCACAGAATTTGCACAAGATTCTTTGTTCTGCAGTGACTTAGCTGCATTGCTGTCAATAGGGAATTTCTGATAGAGGGCTGTGGAGTGCACATTTTTCATGGTAAACCCACAAAACTTTCAGGGTATCTTCAGGAGAATCTCTGGATGACACCATCTAGGTTTGGGGAACTTTACTTCAGGGGGCAGTGGGAGATGGGCCCTACCCTTTTGGGGTCCCATAGAATTAAACCCCCTGAAGCAAAATTCCCCAAACCTGGATGGTGTCATCCAGAGACTCTCCTGAAGATACCCTGAAAGTTTTGTGACCATACCTTCAGAAATGGTCACCTCACAGCCCTCTACCAGAAATTCCTCATTGACAGCAATACAGCTAAGTCACTGCAGAACAAAGAATCTTGGGCAAATTTCTGGGGGTGCCTGCAGGGGACGCATTTTGAGATGTATCGGCACCACATTATGAGGGTATCATCAGGTGACTGTCCTGATGTTGCCCACCAAGTTTGGTGCAGTTTGGTTCAGGTATGGACCCTCAAAAGGGGTGCAACTATCCCCCATTGTTTCCAATGGGAGCTGATAGGGGATGGGGGCTACACCTTTGAGAGGCCATAACTTTGGCTCCCCTGAACCAAACTGCAGACTGTGGGGGTGTCATCAGGACAGTCTCCTGATGATACCCTGAAAGTTTGGTGTCACTAGCTTTAAAAATGCTGGATTTCGTGTTTCACCGCTCACTCACTCCAGCAGGCTTCATGTGCAGGAGCGGTGAAACATGAAAACCGGAATTTTTAAAGCTAGTGGCACCGAATTTCAGGGTATCATCAGGAGACTGTCCTGATGACACCCCCCAAGTTTGATGCAGTTTGGTTCAGGGGGGCCAAAGTTATGGACCCTCAAAGGGGGCCCCCTATCCCCCATTGTTTCCAATGGGAGCTAAGGAGATGGTGGCTACCATTTTGAGGGTCCATAGCTTTGGCCCCCCTAAACCAAACTGCACCAAGCTTGGGGGGTGTCATCAGGACAGTCACCTGATGATACCCTGATATTTTGGTGCTGATATGTCAAAAAATGCGCCCCTGCAGGCACCCCAAAAATTTGCCCAATATTCTTTTTTCTGCAGTGACTTCTGCATTGCTGTCAATGGGGAATTTCTGGTGGAGGGCTGTGGGGTGCACATTTATCAAGTCACAAAACGTTCAGGGTATCTTCAGGAGAGTCTCTGAATGACACCATCCAGGTTTGAGGAACTTTGCTTATGGGGGCAGTGGGAGATGGACCCTACCCATAACATTGAACCCCTTGAAGCAATGGTCACCAAACCTTGATGGTGTCATGAAGAGACTCTCCTGAAGACACCCTGAAAGTTTTGTGGGTTTACCATGAGAAATGTGCACTCCACAGCCCTCCCACAGAAATTTCCCATTGGCTGCAATGGAGCCAGCCAGCCAGCCAGCCACTACAGAGCACAGAATCTGGGGAAATGTCTTTGGGTGACTGTGAGGGGTGCACTTTTAGAGCTACTGTCACCAAAATTTCAGGGTATCATAAAAGTACTGTCCCTATGATACTCCCCAAGTTTGGTTCAGGGGGTCCAAAGTTATGGACCTTCAAAAGTGTAGCCCCCATCTCCTGTTAGTTTCCATTGGAAACAATGGGGGATGGGGCACCCCTTTTGAGGGTCAATAACTTTGCCCCCCCTGAACCAACCTGCACCAAACTTGGGGAGAATCATCAGGATAGTCCCCATATGATATCCTGAAAGTTTAGTGCCGCTAGCTTTAAAATTGCGTCCCCTGCAGGCCAAAATGTGTAAAAACACCAAAAATTCAAAAAAATAATAAAACGAACCCGAATTTTTTGGATTTACCCGAATTTTCGGGCATATCCGAATTGGCTATGATTCGGATTCGGGTATACAAATCATTTTATGCCCCAAAATACCCAAATCCGAATTTTACCGAATTTTTTTAGTATTGACCAACCCTAGTTCTACAAGATTCAAGAAATCAAAGGGAAATTTAAAACACAGTTAGATAATGCTGAAAGATCAACACAAAAATTCATTAATGGAACAGGAGAAAATTAAAGAGATAGGAACAATACATTGGAGAACTATACAGACAAAATAACCACTACACCACACTGGCTTTCTAGGACCAACTAGGGATGCCATCATTACAATTCATCTCCAGACTACAGAGATCGATTCCCCAGGGAAAAAATGGCTGCTTGGGAGGCAGAACTCTATGGCATTGTACCCCACTGAGGTCCCTGTTTTCCCTAGGCTCCATCCCCAATCTTCCAGGATTTCACAACCTGAATCTGGCAACTCCCCACTCCTCACCATCATCAGCCAGTGGCTAGAGGAAGATCTGGCATCCCTAGGAGACAAAACAGCAGGCAAGCTTTCCGTTTCCCCAGAATGCTTTGTCAGGTTGGGTGTGAAGATTTAAAAAGAATAAAAAGAGGTGGGAGGAAGGAAAGATGCGTTTCAAGCCATGTTTTTAAAAGAGCAATTGGGACAAACAAATCACCAGGCATAGATGGGATATTAGAAGGAAGGCAGCATGGTATAGTGTGATCTCATCGGATCTTGGATGTTTAACTGGGTCAGTACTTGGAAGGGAAATTGCAAGATAGGTTCTGCAGAGTAAGGCAATGGCAAGTCACCCCTGGTTGTCATTGCCTTGCTGGGGTCACAGTAAGTTGGTTTCAACTTGGTGGCACTTTACATACGCATATGGAATATCAATTAAACCATTACAAACCACAGAAATAGGGTCTATCAAAATCTAAGCAAGAATATGTCAACAAATATGGAAAACAGAACAATGACTCACAGACTGGAAATGGTCAATCTACATTTTAATTCTGAGAAAAGATGTCAAATCCTGCAGCGATGATCAGACTATCACATTAATTTCTCACATGAGTCTCATGTTGGTCAAAATGTTACAACAAAGACTTTTATGATCGACGGAACAAAAAGTGCAGAGAGGAAGAACCACTCAGAGGGGCTTTCCGCACTACAGAAAGGAAGCTAAAGTCGACTCGGTTCCCTTCAGAGGGGGGCGATTCCAGGCAGTCCGCACAGCAACTTACTTGGCCCCCTGGAACCGAGCTAAGTGGGCGGGATCATCTTGGTGCCTGTTTTGCTCCTCGATCATGATTGGAGTTTGTGTTACCACGGGAAACGGGAGCGTTCTTTTTTTTTTTACAGTTTTTACAGTTTACAGTTACATGCCACTCTCCCGTTCTGCACATGCCACAAAAGCAGCTCCTGATTGGTTGAACGGATGAGGTGTCGTTTCGATGCGTCCGCACTTCGAAGCTTCGAAGCGGTATCGACCTTGTTCCAGCAGAAAGGTGCAGTTCATAACTGCGACACGGATGTCGCAGTTCTGGGGGGGGGGACTGAGACAAAACAACGTTGAGCTCAGTTGCAATGCGGATACACTGAGGTGAACCTAGATAGAAACCAGTACAACTCTGTCAGTGCGGAAAGCCCCTCTGGGCTTGAGGGGAGGTAGATGTGTCAGTGGCAATTAGTTCATGGGGTCTCCATAATTTGGAAGGAACTTGATAGGAAGGAACACACACATACCACTGTAGATGAATATATGTGCATTAATAGTGGGTTGCCATAAATTGAACCTGGGTTGAATTTTGCACATACAAATAGGTTCTCAGAAAGACCTCACTATGGTCTTTTCCACATGGCAACAGTGTGGGGGTGCATCAGCATAAACAATGCCGATGCACCCCCCACCCGGGACCGTTCACACGGACGGTCCCGGGAGGGTGGCAGGCAGCGGCGCAGCCTTTGCACAGGCTGCGCTGTTGCTAAATGCCTACCTCGTCTCCTGGCTTCCGGCGAGTCGCAGGGGCCAGGGGACACCCCTCTCAGGCTGGAGCGACGGCTCTGGAGTCGCGATGGGCAAGTGGGGTGTTCCCTGGCTTCTGCGACGAGCCGGAAGCCAGGAGATGAGGTAGGTGTTCAGGGACAGTGCAGGGGAAATGGCGCCTTCCAGCTGCTGCTGTGTCCAGGAAGTGAGTTTCGGAAGCAGCGTCTTCGGTACTAAGCTTAGGGGATTGGCGAAGCGGACTCTGTTTTGTAGAGTCCCTAGGGAGTGCCTCTTTTCGCCCGCAAGTGATACTAGAAAGGAGCCTCATGGGATAACACTGCTGTAATTCAGTACAGGCTGACTTTTTCCCAGTGTTGAAGGTGGCAATGTCCTTACTTATCACTTCTGGTCAGGAAATCATTGAAAGTAGATGAATAGATTCAGTGGGTACTTAATCTAATTTCCTGCCCCTAGAAAGGATATATTTGGTGTTCTCTGATGAGTTCCTTTTCAGCTTCCTTTGAGCATCTCAAGGATGGAACAATCTAGAGTCATTCCCTACAATTTGTTTAATACCTACTTCAGTTCTTCAGAATGCTTCTCCAAATGTTTAATGTGATGAAACTCACAGCCACACCTTCTACCAAAAGTGACATATTTTCTTTTATACATTGCATGAGACCTGCAGCTCAGGGAGACTGACATTTACCTTTCCCTCTGGTGGTGGCTGTTTCAAGCTAGGAACCAACTGCCAACTACAAGGCCCACCAAGCAAGGACCTTCAACACTTTCCTGAAATGTGGGACAAGTGCCTCAGGAAGGAAAATGAAGTTTACCATGTAGCCAAATAAAGGCAAAGTGCACTTTTAGACATACTAGTGGAATTATTTTTGAAGCCCCCTTTGTAAATGTGAAGATTATAGCCAGCTCTTTTTATATGACTGTGTTCTGAATTGAGAGTGACAGATTCTGGATAACTGGCAAATAAGTAGCGACAAGACATCAATACATATGGCATACAAGAATGTTATATATTAACGTTTAGGTAAGATAATATATCACAGTTCCATATTCATTCCTGGTTATCTGTGATATTATACTTGAAAATATCATTTAGTTTTATTAATGATGGGCACTATTTTTAATAAATATCACACATATGACATTTTTGGATTTAAGCCAGTTGTTTCCTCCAGAAGGCAAGGAAATGAAATTGTCTTACATTTATTACATCAGCTTATCCAGGTGGTGGGCCAGGCTGCTGTTTATCATGTGTAAAAGTAAGAATTTCCTGAAAAATAATTTCAGGTATAATTAAACAAACCCAAGATGATTGGCAGCACAATCTGGGAAGGGGAATCCCGCTCTGGAGGGAGCACAGGCTTACTCTGGCAGATTTGTCCTCTATGGGGCACTTACACCGGCAGCGGGGCAAACCCCCCAGTGACCAGCCACAGTGGGGCCCTGAGATGCCTGGCCATGGCACCCAACTCTACACTGGCATCCCTTCACTGCCCAGAGCTACGCCGACTTCCTGGGGGCATACTGGACGTGTTCCAGGTGCAGGGCTGAACTTAGTCGACCTCCAGAGCCCTGGAGATATACTGGTGGGGTTGTTGACGGAGATAAGCTGCAAATTTTTGCTGCATATCTTTATTCTCCCTATGTGGGAGTTTCAGATAGAATTATGTTTTTTATCTTTTTTTTGCTTCCCACTTTGAGGGAATGGGTGGAGCAGTGCTCATGTGATACCGTCCTTGCCTGCCCACCAGCTCTGGACTGAGCTGTTAGCCTCTTCGACATGCCTCTTCTTCTACTGGCATTCTTAAAGATGCTGGTCAGCTTTGATATATTAAACTGGCAGTTCAAATAGAACATTGTCTCATTTAGTGCTGTATTATATATTTCAGCTTAAAGGCTGATTTCCAAGGTCCCATGCACTCATCTTTCCTTGGTGTTGCTACCTTAAGTAGACATGCTGGGAATCAAATTTTCTGCATGTCAAGCATTTACTCTACCACTGAGCTGTAATGTATGTTAATTACTCAGCAATAGTGTTACATAGTAAAATCTGTGAAGCTGAGCACATGCTACTTTGGAAATAGTAGCTGACATCAAATATGGAACAGTGAAAAAAAAAGTTACCGCTCCTCCCTACCTCTAGTAATCTCTAGCAAATGGTAATATGAAGTCACAATATTGATAGCATACAGGTGGGGTCTGAAGATTTCCTGGAAATACAAACGATTCCAGACTACAGAGATCAGTTTCCCAGGGTAAAACGGCTGCTTTGGAGGGTGCTATTGAGTTTTGGTTGTATTATAAGAATACTCACTGGGAAAAACAATAATACTAGGAAAAGTTGAAGGAAGCAGGAAAAGAGATGGATGATCTCAATCAAGGAAGCCTTGGCTCTCAGTTTGCAAGACTTGAACAAGACTGTTATCAAGAGGATGTTTGGGAGGTTGCTAATTCTTTAGGGCTCCATAAATTGGGAGTAACTTGATATCAGTTAACAAACACAACCAACAAGTGGTATAATGAGCCATTTCTTTTAGCTACAATGCCATTATTTAATTTCAGAAGTGAAAGAAACATTAACCAATATTTAACAGATTTTAATCTGATATATGTGCTCTATTTTACATGTTGTTCACCGCCCTGAGCCCTCTGGGGGAGGGCGGTATATAAACCTAACCAATCAATCAATCAATCAATCGATAAATAAATAAGGAAATGTCAGCAATTTAAGATTTAAATTTTGTACATACTTTGTTTTATATAAGACTAGCAGGGCCCAGCCACACGTTGCTGTGGCAATTGTCCTTCTCATCACAGTCCGCAACCCACACAGATGTCCATGCAGGTCCAATGATCCCCAGCATAGCCTTTTGGGAGCAGCAGTGGCGTAGTGGCTAAGAGCAGGTGCACTCTGATCTGGAGGAACTGGGTTTGATTCCCAGCTCTGCAGCTTGAGTTGTGGAGGCTTATCTGGGGAATTCAGATTAGCCTGTGCACTCCCACACACACCAGCTGTGTGACCTTGGGATAGTCACAGATTTTTGGAGCTCTCTCAGCCCCACCCACCTCACAGGGTGTTTGTTGTGAGGGGGGAAGGGCAAGGAGGTTGTAAGCCCCTTTGAGTCTCCTACAGAAGAGAAAGGGGAGGATATAAATCCAAACTCCTCTTCCTCTTCTTCTTTTTCTTCTTTTGGGGTGGTCAAATGGAATCCCTCTTTCCCTTTTCAATTCACATTATTATATGGTGCTGTCTTGGTTTTTAGTATAAGGTAACCCTTTCCATTCCACAACGGAACTGTCCAGAGTGCGAATCCCGCTGTCCATGAGGCTGGTTGACACGCACAGTCCACTGGCTTAGAGTAAGGCAGAACTGGGGCAAGGAGGCCTATCCCGGGTCAGGAAACCCAGCAAGGCAGAGCAGCAGCAGGAGGTGGTGAGGAGTGCTCAGATCGGAGGCCAGCTCCCCTGGGTTTTTTAAGGGCCACTTGGCCGCACTTGAAGCGCTTGTGAGGCAGTAATGTTGGTTCACCCCCACCCCTGTGGATTTTCTTAGAAGAAAATGAAAGGCAAAGCTCCAACTTGCTTTTAGTAAAAGAGAGCTGTGGCGAATATGGGTTTGAGGAAGTGGAGGTAGAAGTGGTGGTTGGATGTGAGGGAGGAATAGCAGACGCGAGGTGTGTGAGGATGGAGGCTGGATGTGGATGAGAGTGTGTGTGTTGTGCCATGGTAGTAGTGGGTGAGGCACAGAGAGTGAAAGTTACCTGCATGTGTGTGGGGCCAGAGGAACCCCACCTGAGCGTCCTTCACCTGCAACGGCAAAGTATGTATGTGTTTCACTTCCTACCCTCGTAGATACTTATACAGTATTACCTATGTACTGTTTTCTTACTGCTCTCATCCTCTGCCCATCTGTGCGAACATTCTAAGCCCTCATACCAAGGCCTCAGGCCACAGACAGACAGGCTGCACGAACATTCTAAGGGTGACAGTTAAACACAGACAGCTTCATGGCCTGGTGGTGTGCCAGGAAAAAGACATTTTACCTGGCTCAGATATGGACTTTCGGTGGTTTGAAGGTCCGATTACCTGCCCGCAACAGGGAGGGACGTCATGTGAAAATTTGGGGGCGATCTGTCCAGCCGTTTCGGCATTAGGGAGTCACCAACAAACGGATGGGTAGCTTTTTATATCTATAGATATATATAGTTTAATGGCCCTTCCCTTCCTTTTCCCTTCCTAGCAGGCCAATCAATAAACATGATCCTCAGTCATTCATTTCTGGGTCTCCCACTTTTATCCCTGCTGAAACTTACATCTGAACACAACATTGGGGGCGGCACACTGCTGCAGAGACAAAAAACAAAACACTGAATTTTAATTAGAAATGATTTGATTATTTAAATAGACGCAATTTTATTGTTATAAATGTAAAATTGTTGTTGAATTGAATTTTCTGTATGTGTTTGATTGTATTTTGTTGGAAGCCACACTGAGAATAGTGTTGCTGTGGGAGTTCAGGGTATAAATAAATAAAATAGCATACATAAAAAAGAATTGGACTCTGCACATTTTAAATAGCTAAGTGCTTTGATTGTGTGTTCCTGCATGGCAGGGGGTTAGACTTGATGGCCCTTGTGGTCTCTTCCTCCTATGATTCTGTGATTGAGCAGAAGGAATTTGGCATTTATAGATATATCAGTCCATATATAGTATTTGGGAAATACCACTTAGTGGCTAGTATATTTGCCTAGTCTAAATTCACCCTATTAATTATAGAATCATAGAGTTAAGAAGGGATTAGACAATGTTATGATCTCAACTCCTATGATCTCTATGATTCGAAACAGAAAGGAATTTGCTTGACTATGCAGTTATATCAGTTCATATAGGTATTAGAAATAATATAGTGACTGATAATATAAGTCACAAATCTTCTGTTTCGAATCATAGAATCATAGAGTTGGGGGTTAGACTTGATGGCCCTTGTGGTCTCTTCCAACTCTATGATTCTATGATTCGAAACAGAAAGGAATTTGTGACTAGCAAATATATCAGTCACTATGGTATTTCCCAAATACTATATATGGACATAAAATTCGAACAGTGACAAAAGCTGACAGAAAATTGACTCAATTGAAATACAGTTTTGGACGAAAGTTTTATGGATACCATGGATCTCCAAATAATTAAATAAGTGGGTTGTCAGGGGGATGTTATCTGGGTGATTGAGATGCACTCCTAACTCTATGTAACTGGTTGAAATAACAAATTAATGCTGCTCAGGAGATATATGTAACCAGTCTGCTATATGTAACCACTGCCATTTGTGGATTTTTTTCCTTGATCTTTACTTTATGACTTCACACACTTTGTAGGAAACTAGGCTTCCCTTGGCACCGCCACTCCATGAGGAAAGAATTACATCTGTTATCTCATGGGGCAGGAAGCCAGGTAGCTCTCTCACTACCTGCTGCCGACCTTGGGGCGCCTCGGCTCCAAAGATGGTTTTTCACGAATTCTTGGAAAACCAGGAGAGAGGCTTTCAGTGAGGAATAAAGGGACTGTGAATGCCAGTTTCATCTGAACTGACTTTGCCATGTATGGTGCTTCAATAACTCATCAATAAACACTGCTGATCAATATTTCTCTTTATTGTCTTAAGGTTTTGAGACCTAACAGGTTCTGCATCAAATAAAACTTTAATTCTCTCTGGAAGCTAAAATGAGTAAGCAAAGGTTTTCATACTTTGGTGGCATCATGAGATTAGAGATAGAGCATCTATGTTGCATGCAGAAGGTCTCAAATTTAGTTCCTGCCATCTCCACTGAAAAGAATCAAGTGTTTTGGCTAAACATATACTAAACTTGGGATGATACAGAGAACATTAGCATGGCCACTTGCCAAGGATGACACACACATTTGTGAAGCATTCCATATTTGTCATTGTTGATGCTGATGTATTTCTTACATTTTGTTAGCCACTCTGAGCCTGGCTGTCAGGTCAGGAAAGAGTGCGATATTAAATTTTGAAAAATCTGCCTGAGACCCTGTAAAGAGGCTGCTGCTAATCAGAGAAGATAGTATTGATCCTGACTGTTCTCACACAGAAGTTTTTCTCCATTTCAGCAACACTAATCACAGAGTATTTTGTGAGCAGCCCTTTTTTTTGACAAAACACTGCTTTTGTAAAAAAAAAAAACCTGTGTGGGAGGGGGAACCCAATATGGTGTGGAGACAATCTCTTCAACATGTTCAAAAGGGAAGGTACCCCTTGTGCTTGAATAAATGGAAATGCCCACATTATCTCCTTTCTCTGCATTTTTATGTAAATAGCTTTCCAGCTAACAGGAGACCTATAAATCATTGGCACCAACAAAACTGAGATTTTGTTTTTTAATTCAGGTCAAGGAGGAGGAGCAGGGGAAGAAGAAGAGTTGGTTTTTATACCCCACTTTTCTCCAACATAAGGAGTCTCAGAGCAGCTTATAAGTGCCTTCCCTTCTTACTCCCCACAAAAAGCATTTTATGAGATGGGGGGAGGTGGGTTAGAAGAGCTCCGAGAGAATTGTGACTAGTCCCAAGTCACCCAGCAGGCTTCATGTGGAAGACTGGGGAACCAAACCTGCTTCTCCAAATTAGACTTCACCACTCTCAACCACTCCACCATGCTGGCTGTCAACACTGTAGCACTGTTACTACATCATAAGTGGGCATTACATGACGTCACTAAATCACAAGTGGGCAAGTATTTTTTCCTCTGCTCTCTCAGTTACCATTTGCAAAGTTCCGGAAGTGCTGTCTGTTCTTCCTCCTAGCAGTAGGAGTCCAGCTGATGTTTTCATATAGATTACTGCAATGGGAATTCCTGTACTCACCAGCAGTTACTATTATCAAAGGCTAAAAGTACTGGGTTATTCTGGAGCAGTACCATGCAAATGCACAACACTTTTTTTAAAAAAGGTGCAGTGTGGTTTTGAATAGCACTTTTCATGCCCAAAAAAGGTAGGTGGAGAATCATGACAGCAGCATGACAACTTGCAGAGGGGGGAGAGGGAGTATAGTCTACATCTGGGGTGAAACAACAACTAACAACAGTACAACAATTGATTACCTACGTGTCACATGGAATCATTGTTGCAAGCTGAAATTCGGCAACAATCTCACCAGCAACCACCCTGAAAAATTCCCCTCCTGTGAAATGAGCCGGTAACAGACCAAAGTTCACAATTTGTGAGGATGACTCAGGTTTAAATGAGATAATTTAACAGTTCATAATGGGATAACTACAGTGGTTGCATAAATAAAACTAAGGTGGTTGTTCCTGTTGAATGGAATTCATAGATCCACAGAATAACACAGCAATCTGTAAATATCCTATCAGAGCCACTAAAGACATGTAGCAGCTCCTCTTGCTATTTCTTCTCTTGTCAAGATTCATTATAAAACCCTTGATTATGCAATGTAAATAAGTTCTGAAAAAGGGTGTGATTTTCACATTTTAAAACTTTAAACAAATTCCCTGTATGGAATGTCTAATATTTCTGGAAGTCTACTAAAATGTTGTTTCAAATACAGTAAATTCATAAAGCTGCATGCATAGTCTCAGGTGTTAACATTGACATGTAAGCCATGTTAACATGGTTTAATTTTGTTGCCTCACTGACAGTAATATTTTTCTAATAGATCCATAACCTAAATGTGTACCAATATTGCTTCTGTCAAATATGAATGTAATTGCTTGACAGTTTTATCCTTAGAAACAGATGGCATGTCAGAACAAGTTAATGACCAACATCTTCATGAAAAGATTAAAAGAAATCAATTGTTTGCTTCAGAAAAATGTGAACTTTTCCACAGACACATATCCTAATTTGCATTTCCATGGATTTATTGACAAAGATATTTTCTTATGAAAATACAGCAAAGTAAATTAAAATAGCTCTACCACTCTCATAGTGTGATCTGTTCAGAGTTATTGCAGTTCAAGTCCATTGAAGTCAACAGAATAAGGGCCAAACATTCTTCAAGTTCTATTTCAGGGATCACTATCTGTCTTGAATATATTGATTTATTTATTGAATTTAATATCCTGTCCCTCCCCTTTCAAGTCCTGAGGCAGCATACAACATTCATATAAACAATAAATAATAAATAATTTTACCAATAAAATAATATTACCCAACACAGCAACACAATAAGCACAACAATAAAACTACTGCACTGAGGGGGGCATATACCTGGTGGAACAGCTCTGTATTACAGGCCCTGTAGAACTGTTTCAAATCACCTGGGGCCCTGGCTGCCTTGGACAGAGTGTTCCACCAGGCAGGCCAGACTTCCTTGGGGCCAGGGATCACCAGCATTGGCCAAACAGAGTGCTCTTTGGAGGGCATACTAGGAGAGATGGTCCTGTGGGTATGCTGGTCCCAGACTATTTAGGGTTTTGTATGTTAATACAAGAATCTTGAATCTAATTTGGTGCTCCATCTGAAGTCAGTAAAGCTGGCAGAGCACAGGCGGTATGTGTGTCTACTACAAAGATCCCCAAAAGACCCTTGTTGCTGTATTCTAGATGAGTTGGAGCTTTCAAAGTAGCCTTGTGTAGACTGAATTGTAGTAGTCTAGCCTAGAAGTTACTGTCACATAGATCACTGTAGATGGATCAGACTGGGAGAGATAGGGTGCCAGCTGCTTCGCCTGACATTGGTGAAAAAATGCTATTCAAACGGCATGTGTGATCTGGGCCTCTGTCAATAAAGAGGCATCCAGTAGCACCCCTAGGCTTTTGATGGTTAATGTAGCAGTCAGCTGCATACTCTCTAGTATTGGTAACTAGTATTCCCCAGTCAAGCACCTCCAATCCAGATACATGGCCACCATCTTTGCTGGATTCAACTTCAGACTGCCCTCTTCCATCCAGTCCAGTGCAGCTTCCAAACAACTGATCAGGATTTCCAGGGTGGCTTCTGGATGGCCTCTCATCAGCAGGTACAACTGGGTGTGATCAGTGTACTGATAACATTCTAGTCAAAAATTCTGGATTAATCTGGCAAAAATTGCATATAGATATTGAACAGAATTAACAAGATAATTTCCCCCTATATGATACCACATACCAATATGTGGCATGTGGAGGAATTCTCACTAACAGCAACCTGCTGTCCCTGGCCTTGGGGCCGATTGCCACTAGAACAACCTTGGCTGGTTTGTGTCATAGTTGCTGTGTCTCGATTTTCAAATTGTGGTATTTAGTGACCTTCTGCTGTCCTTTTTCAACAATCCTATTGTCACCAGGTACTGCTACGTCAACAATGGCCACTTTCTTGTGCTTGATCACTGTGATGTCTGGTGTATTATCTGCCAATATTTTGTTCGTTAGGATTTGAAAGTCCCACAAGATCTTGACCTTTTCATTTTTTGTGACTTTCTCTGGACAATGTTCCCACCAGTTTTTAGCTGTCCTAATGTAATTCTTGCATAATTTCCAGTGGACCATCTTGACCACTGAGTTGTACCTCTCCTTGTACTCAATTTGGGCTATCTTTTAGCAGCAACTGAGTACATGATCTACTGTTTCGTCAGCTTCCTTGTACAGTCTTCAATTTGCATAATCTGGTCTTGATCATATTTGTCCTAATCGCGTGCTCTTGCATGGCTAAAATCAGATATTTGGTTTCCTTTTTCAGAGTTCCAGTTGCTAACCACAGCCAGGTCTTTTTAATGTCCACCTTGTTCTTGATCTTCTCTGGAAATTAGCCGTGCAATGCTTTGTGGTGCCAGCTTTCAGTCCTCATTTTAATCACTTTTTTTTTCTGTATTCCTGTTTGGTTTTCTGGGTTTTCAGTAAATGCCTGTTCTTCACTTCTACCAATACCTGTTCTTTTTTTTCTTTTTTTTAAATTTTAAGTTTATTAATGAACTTTAAGTACAATACATAGTTACAAAAGCATTTCAAACATAAAAACATATTAAAGCCAGCAGGGGGGATGGGGGCTTTCCAGTGTTTTGCACTGAGTGTCACATGTATGACTATCTGCCACTAGGACAGAAGTCGTGGGTGTGCCCTCGCTGCAATGAGCTCCTGGCACTCAAGGAACGTGTGCGTTCTCTTGAAGCCAAGGTGGCAGACCTGGAGAAGCTGAAAGAGGCAGAGAGGGTGACAGACGAGGCTTTCAGGGACCTAACAGCCGGGTCCCATCTCCCAAAGGTGACATCTCTTCAGATGTGCATGGAGAATGAAGGTCTCCTTGGGGATGGAGGGTTGCCAGTCTGAGGTGGGGAAGATGCTCCCTTAGATGCAGGGATCCCTTCCTTAACTGGTGATCAGCTATCCTCTGCAAGACTGAGGATACACTCCCTCGAGGGAAGGTGGGGATGCTTCCCTCGTGATGGGTAGATCTCGATCATTAGAAATGTAGAAATTGGGCTTGTGCAGCAGGCGTGATGACTGCATGGTGACTCTGGCCTGCCTGGTGCAGAAGGTTACTTGGATGTCAATGCTTCATCTAAGAACATAAGGAACATAAGAACAAGGGCCATGGCTGGATCAGACCCAAAGTCCATCTAGTCCAGCTCTCTGCCACTCGCAGTGGCCCACCAAGGTGCCTTTGGGAGCTCACATGTAGGATGTGAACCTAATGGCCTTCTGTGGCTATTGCTCCCGATCACCTGGTCTGTTAAAGGCATTTGCAGTCTCAGATCAAGGAGGATCAAGATTGGTGATTGCCATAAATCAACTTCTCCTCCATATAAATCCTGTCCAAGCCCCCCTTTTTTAAAGCTATCCAGGTTAGTGGCCATCACCACCTCCTGTGGTAGCATATTCCAAACACCAATCACACGTTGCGTGTTGGTGGGGGGGGGGGGGGGGGGGGGGGGGGGGGGGTGGGCGGGGGGGCGGGGGGGCGGCAGGGGGGGGGGGGGGGGGGGGGGGGGGGGTGGGGGGGTGAGGGGAGGGGGTGGGGGGGAGGGGGGGTGGGGGGGGGGGGGGGTGGGGGGGGGGGGGGGTGGGGGGGGGGGGGGGTGGGGGGGGGGGGGGGTGGGGGGGGGGGGGGGTGGGGGGGGGGGGGGGTGGGGGGGGGGGGGGGTGGGGGGGGGGGGGGGTGGGGGGGGGGGGGGGTGGGGGGGGGGGGGGGTGGGGGGGGGGGGGGGTGGGGGGGGGGGGGGGTGGGGGGGGGGGGGGGTGGGGGGGGGGGGGGGTGGGGGGGGGGGGGGGTGGGGGGGGGGGGGGGTGGGGGGGGGGGGGGGTGGGGGGGGGGGGGGGTGGGGGGGGGGGGGGGTGGGGGGGGGGGGGGGTGGGGGGGGGGGGGGGTGGGGGGGGGGGGGGGTGGGGGGGGGGGGGGGTGGGGGGGGGGGGGGGTGGGGGGGGGGGGGGGTGGGGGGGGGGGGGGGTGGGGGGGGGGGGGGGTGGGGGGGGGGGGGGGTGGGGGGGGGGGGGGGTGGGGGGGGGGGGGGGTGGGGGGGGGGGGGGGTGGGGGGGGGGGGGGGTGGGGGGGGGGGGGGGTGGGGGGGGGGGGGGGTGGGGGGGGGGGGGGGTGGGGGGGGGGGGGGGTGGGGGGGGGGGGGGGTGGGGGGGGGGGGGGGTGGGGGGGGGGGGGGGTGGGGGGGGGGGGGGGTGGGGGGGGGGGGGGGTGGGGGGGGGGGGGGGTGGGGGGGGGGGGGGGTGGGGGGGGGGGGGGGTGGGGGGGGGGGGGGGTGGGGGGGGGGGGGGGTGGGGGGGGGGGGGGGTGGGGGGGGGGGGGGGTGGGGGGGGGGGGGGGTGGGGGGGGGGGGGGGTGGGGGGGGGGGGGGGTGGGGGGGGGGGGGGGTGGGGGGGGGGGGGGGTGGGGGGGGGGGGGGGTGGGGGGGGGGGGGGGTGGGGGGGGGGGGGGGTGGGGGGGGGGGGGGGTGGGGGGGGGGGGGGGTGGGGGGGGGGGGGGGTGGGGGGGGGGGGGGGTGGGGGGGGGGGGGGGTGGGGGGGGGGGGGGGTGGGGGGGGGGGGGGGTGGGGGGGGGGGGGGGTGGGGGGGGGGGGGGGTGGGGGGGGGGGGGGGTGGGGGGGGGGGGGGGTGGGGGGGGGGGGGGGTGGGGGGGGGGGGGGGTGGGGGGGGGGGGGGGTGGGGGGGGGGGGGGGTGGGGGGGGGGGGGGGTGGGGGGGGGGGGGGGTGGGGGGGGGGGGGGGTGGGGGGGGGGGGGGGTGGGGGGGGGGGGGGGTGGGGGGGGGGGGGGGTGGGGGGGGGGGGGGGTGGGGGGGGGGGGGGGTGGGGGGGGGGGGGGGTGGGGGGGGGGGGGGGTGGGGGGGGGGGGGGGTGGGGGGGGGGGGGGGTGGGGGGGGGGGGGGGTGGGGGGGGGGGGGGGTGGGGGGGGGGGGGGGTGGGGGGGGGGGGGGGTGGGGGGGGGGGGGGGTGGGGGGGGGGGGGGGTGGGGGGGGGGGGGGGTGGGGGGGGGGGGGGGTGGGGGGGGGGGGGGGTGGGGGGGGGGGGGGGTGGGGGGGGGGGGGGGTGGGGGGGGGGGGGGGTGGGGGGGGGGGGGGGTGGGGGGGGGGGGGGGTGGGGGGGGGGGGGGGTGGGGGGGGGGGGGGGTGGGGGGGGGGGGGGGTGGGGGGGGGGGGGGGTGGGGGGGGGGGGGGGTGGGGGGGGGGGGGGGTGGGGGGGGGGGGGGGTGGGGGGGGGGGGGGGTGGGGGGGGGGGGGGGTGGGGGGGGGGGGGGGTGGGGGGGGGGGGGGGTGGGGGGGGGGGGGGGTGGGGGGGGGGGGGGGTGGGGGGGGGGGGGGGTGGGGGGGGGGGGGGGTGGGGGGGGGGGGGGGTGGGGGGGGGGGGGGGTGGGGGGGGGGGGGGGTGGGGGGGGGGGGGGGTGGGGGGGGGGGGGGGTGGGGGGGGGGGGGGGTGGGGGGGGGGGGGGGTGGGGGGGGGGGGGGGTGGGGGGGGGGGGGGGTGGGGGGGGGGGGGGGTGGGGGGGGGGGGGGGTGGGGGGGGGGGGGGGTGGGGGGGGGGGGGGGTGGGGGGGGGGGGGGGTGGGGGGGGGGGGGGGTGGGGGGGGGGGGGGGTGGGGGGGGGGGGGGGTGGGGGGGGGGGGGGGTGGGGGGGGGGGGGGGTGGGGGGGGGGGGGGGTGGGGGGGGGGGGGGGTGGGGGGGGGGGGGGGTGGGGGGGGGGGGGGGTGGGGGGGGGGGGGGGTGGGGGGGGGGGGGGGTGGGGGGGGGGGGGGGTGGGGGGGGGGGGGGGTGGGGGGGGGGGGGGGTGGGGGGGGGGGGGGGTGGGGGGGGGGGGGGGTGGGGGGGGGGGGGGGTGGGGGGGGGGGGGGGTGGGGGGGGGGGGGGGTGGGGGGGGGGGGGGGTGGGGGGGGGGGGGGGTGGGGGGGGGGGGGGGTGGGGGGGGGGGGGGGTGGGGGGGGGGGGGGGTGGGGGGGGGGGGGGGTGGGGGGGGGGGGGGGTGGGGGGGGGGGGGGGTGGGGGGGGGGGGGGGTGGGGGGGGGGGGGGGTGGGGGGGGGGGGGGGTGGGGGGGGGGGGGGGTGGGGGGGGGGGGGGGTGGGGGGGGGGGGGGGTGGGGGGGGGGGGGGGTGGGGGGGGGGGGGGGTGGGGGGGGGGGGGGGTGGGGGGGGGGGGGGGTGGGGGGGGGGGGGGGTGGGGGGGGGGGGGGGTGGGGGGGGGGGGGGGTGGGGGGGGGGGGGGGTGGGGGGGGGGGGGGGTGGGGGGGGGGGGGGGTGGGGGGGGGGGGGGGTGGGGGGGGGGGGGGGTGGGGGGGGGGGGGGGTGGGGGGGGGGGGGGGTGGGGGGGGGGGGGGGTGGGGGGGGGGGGGGGTGGGGGGGGGGGGGGGTGGGGGGGGGGGGGGGTGGGGGGGGGGGGGGGTGGGGGGGGGGGGGGGTGGGGGGGGGGGGGGGTGGGGGGGGGGGGGGGTGGGGGGGGGGGGGGGTGGGGGGGGGGGGGGGTGGGGGGGGGGGGGGGTGGGGGGGGGGGGGGGTGGGGGGGGGGGGGGGTGGGGGGGGGGGGGGGTGGGGGGGGGGGGGGGTGGGGGGGGGGGGGGGTGGGGGGGGGGGGGGGTGGGGGGGGGGGGGGGTGGGGGGGGGGGGGGGTGGGGGGGGGGGGGGGTGGGGGGGGGGGGGGGTGGGGGGGGGGGGGGGTGGGGGGGGGGGGGGGTGGGGGGGGGGGGGGGTGGGGGGGGGGGGGGGTGGGGGGGGGGGGGGGTGGGGGGGGGGGGGGGTGGGGGGGGGGGGGGGTGGGGGGGGGGGGGGGTGGGGGGGGGGGGGGGTGGGGGGGGGGGGGGGTGGGGGGGGGGGGGGGTGGGGGGGGGGGGGGGTGGGGGGGGGGGGGGGTGGGGGGGGGGGGGGGTGGGGGGGGGGGGGGGTGGGGGGGGGGGGGGGTGGGGGGGGGGGGGGGTGGGGGGGGGGGGGGGTGGGGGGGGGGGGGGGTGGGGGGGGGGGGGGGTGGGGGGGGGGGGGGGTGGGGGGGGGGGGGGGTGGGGGGGGGGGGGGGTGGGGGGGGGGGGGGGTGGGGGGGGGGGGGGGTGGGGGGGGGGGGGGGTGGGGGGGGGGGGGGGTGGGGGGGGGGGGGGGTGGGGGGGGGGGGGGGTGGGGGGGGGGGGGGGTGGGGGGGGGGGGGGGTGGGGGGGGGGGGGGGTGGGGGGGGGGGGGGGTGGGGGGGGGGGGGGGTGGGGGGGGGGGGGGGTGGGGGGGGGGGGGGGTGGGGGGGGGGGGGGGTGGGGGGGGGGGGGGGTGGGGGGGGGGGGGGGTGGGGGGGGGGGGGGGTGGGGGGGGGGGGGGGTGGGGGGGGGGGGGGGTGGGGGGGGGGGGGGGTGGGGGGGGGGGGGGGTGGGGGGGGGGGGGGGTGGGGGGGGGGGGGGGTGGGGGGGGGGGGGGGTGGGGGGGGGGGGGGGTGGGGGGGGGGGGGGGTGGGGGGGGGGGGGGGTGGGGGGGGGGGGGGGTGGGGGGGGGGGGGGGTGGGGGGGGGGGGGGGTGGGGGGGGGGGGGGGTGGGGGGGGGGGGGGGTGGGGGGGGGGGGGGGTGGGGGGGGGGGGGGGTGGGGGGGGGGGGGGGTGGGGGGGGGGGGGGGTGGGGGGGGGGGGGGGTGGGGGGGGGGGGGGGTGGGGGGGGGGGGGGGTGGGGGGGGGGGGGGGTGGGGGGGGGGGGGGGTGGGGGGGGGGGGGGGTGGGGGGGGGGGGGGGTGGGGGGGGGGGGGGGTGGGGGGGGGGGGGGGTGGGGGGGGGGGGGGGTGGGGGGGGGGGGGGGTGGGGGGGGGGGGGGGTGGGGGGGGGGGGGGGTGGGGGGGGGGGGGGGTGGGGGGGGGGGGGGGTGGGGGGGGGGGGGGGTGGGGGGGGGGGGGGGTGGGGGGGGGGGGGGGTGGGGGGGGGGGGGGGTGGGGGGGGGGGGGGGTGGGGGGGGGGGGGGGTGGGGGGGGGGGGGGGTGGGGGGGGGGGGGGGTGGGGGGGGGGGGGGGTGGGGGGGGGGGGGGGTGGGGGGGGGGGGGGGTGGGGGGGGGGGGGGGTGGGGGGGGGGGGGGGTGGGGGGGGGGGGGGGTGGGGGGGGGGGGGGGTGGGGGGGGGGGGGGGTGGGGGGGGGGGGGGGTGGGGGGGGGGGGGGGTGGGGGGGGGGGGGGGTGGGGGGGGGGGGGGGTGGGGGGGGGGGGGGGTGGGGGGGGGGGGGGGGGAGGGGGGGGGGGTGGGGGGGGGGGGGGGGGGGGGGGGGGGGGCGTGGGGGGGGGAGGGGGAGGCGGGGGGGGGGGGGGGGGGGGGGTGGGGTGGGCGGGGGGGGCTGGGGGTGGGAAGGGGGCGGGGGTGGGGGGGGGGGGGGTGGTGGGGGGGGTGGGGGGGGGGGGGGGGGGGGGGGGGGGGGGGGGGGTGGGGGTGGTGGTGGTGGGGGTGGGGGGGGGGGGGTGGGGGGGGGTGAGGGGATGATGATGATGATGATGATGATCTTCTCTGGTGAACTTTCTCTGGTGAAGTAGTGTGTCCCCATGTCCTCATGTAGAGTCTTAGCCAGCAGAGACTTAGCATAGAGTGTCCATGTTCGCTCTGTGGGATTGTTTGCTTTCTGTTGTCTTGATATTTTTAATGTTTCTGGAGTTTACTTCTGGTATAACTTTTGGCTGAGTGCATCTTTCTGTTTTTTTAATTTTTAAAAAAACCTTTAAAACAGTTTTGCTATAAACATGGCTTGGTAGCCCCAGACATATCCCACCTCTGCCCCAAAGGAAATACTCAGTAGATTCCAGATGTTTGTGTATTGTAGCGGGGTTGGGAGGAATGCCTTGCATATAGTGAATGTTTCTTTATTATTGAAAGTACACATGTATTCCTTCCACGCCTGTACCGTAATGCACCCTCACCCCCTTCAGTCTACACATACCAGTCAGAAGAGCAACCATATCAAAAACTACAGAATGTAGAAAGCCTTTCTTTTCGAAAAAGAATGTCAGAAAGGTAATCTAAGAAATTGTTTTTTAGTATATAAGACAAATGCCACCAAATGGTAATCAGTGAGTACAGCAGAAACAAACAGAGCATGGTTCAAGCATGGGATGGCATGGAGAGTGTATCCTCTCTGCCCCCCCCCCCCGATGAAGATGTGATTACAACAACATATGTTTGACTTTCTCCACAAGTGTTCATATAATAGCAGATACACATGAATGAACTGAGGGATAATGTAACATCTAGTTTGGTTCTTAGACTGCAGGCTGTTAATGTCTGTAGAGCAATTCATAGTCCTAAGGAGACTTACACCCTTTCAAACCCATAAATTTAGAAATGTGTGATTCTGCTTAGGACTGCATTGTCAGAATTGGTATTGATATTGCTTCTATGTATTATGAATTACCCATTTAAGTTCACTGAAGGATGAGGGGACTATGAATAGAGTTCTTTTTTAAAAAAAGACCTTTTTTGTTGTAGTTGTAAAGAGATGAGTGTCATGATTGCCTGAATACATTCCTCAATGACCACATTGTAAAACTTAAGCCATGTATCAAATCACCGATTCAAGAAAATAATTTTTCTATCATTTATTATGTACTTCCCTCTTGAATTTCAGCTTGAATTGATTACCAAGAGAGGGAGATTATCTTGAATACTTGTTAGGAGCAAGTAGAACAGACAATGTCATTAAGCTTTCTACTCATAAGAACAGTAAATCTATTGGTTTTAGCTTGTGCTACACAATCTAGTATATGATGTGACCTGAATTTTTTTTTCTGGGCATTTAGAAGAAGAGTTTGGATTTTTACTTTGCTTCTCTCAACCATAATGAGTCTCAAAGAAACTTTCAAACTCCTTCCCTTCCTCTCCCCTCAACAGACACATTGTAAGGTAGGTGGGGCTCAGAGTATTTTGAGAGAACTGTGTCTGGTTCAAAGGGCACAATCCAGATCGTAAATGATGGGCAGAGGTGGAACTTCAAAGGTGCACCGCACTGCCTCCAATGGGCTTTCTAGAGACTTGGGAAGGTAGAAAAAAGCAAAAACCCTCCACGCCACCATCAGGCTTCCATAGGGCCCAATAGGGCCCAATAGATTTATACCACCCAGCAAGGTTGCATAAGTCCAGGGCTAGAACGGTGGTGCAATTGGTCACTAAGCTAGGGTGGAATGCCTCACTCCATCCACCCGCCATGCTGTTGACTTCGACCAGATGCTAACGTTCGGTTCTTGTGCGCAGGCTTTAAGGATTTCACCTGCCATGGAACGCTGAGGAGCCGTGGAGCCGCTAACAGCAAATTCGCTCCTTGCCACTTTCTGGATCTGCCTTTATAAGGTGGGGGAAAACACACAGGCACATCCCTGCACCACTCCCTGTGAGCATTCACTCCTCCCCATCTGAATGGGGCCATAAAGTCACCCAACAGGCTTCATGTGGGGAGGAGTGGAGAAACAAATCGGGTTTTTTATTAGATTCTACTGCTCTTAATCACTACACAATACTGGTGTATCAATAGAAACTGGGTATAACCAAATGGCATACACTCTGCGAGTTTGGAGAATCTTTTATTTGTAACTTGGATTAGGGCAATGTTTTCTTATGTGGAATGATTTTTGCCCATGGAATAGTTGGCTGCAGCAGGCAAGGGGGGATTTTGCATGTGGAAATCCTTTTACTTGCCGAAAGGTTGAACTGAAGCCATTTTGTTGTTCTAAAAAAGATTCCATGTATCTACTATAATTATGTTCAGCTGATTTTCTTATTTTCTGATTTCAGATGTTCACCATTTCAAGAAAAGTGTAGGCTAACATTTGATTTCATGTTAATGGCTCAAAAACTCAATTATTTTTACATCAAAAGAAATTTATATTTTCTATGAAAAGGAATCTTATTTCATTTCTTTTTTAAAAAAGAACATTGTTCTTTTATTTTAAATGAACATTAATGATAGCCACACATGTGTTTCACGTAAGATCTTGCGTGTCTCATATTTTGGACACTTTGTAGTCAACATTCATTCCATATTCTGTTGAGTTTACCAAATTTGCAAGATGTACTGCTATGGAGTCTCTCAACCCTTTCCTTGTCAAAAGCCTGGGGAAGAAGAATGCAATGACTCAATCCAGCATCCCACAGACATTTTACTGGCAGGGCAGCATCCTTACAAACAATTGCATTCCATTGTGTTAAGGACAGTCAGTTCTGTTTTGCATACAAACAAAATGTTTACATGACCCAGTTTAATACAAAATGATTTGAGCAGTTTATGTGACCAAAGCAGGAAAATGGAAAGAAATTTCAAACCTTCATAACCTTCATATTTCCCATAATGAAAAATTATTTGAAGTGCAACAGGATTTTTAAAGGCATACAGTCTTGACTTAAAAAAGATACTGGAAGGAATTTAAACGGCTTCAAACAGCGAATAGATTGCGCACGATCCAACTTCCACAATCACCTCAAAGCATATCACCACATTCACAAATCAAAAATTTAAAGATACAATGAAGTACACATTTGGAAATGAGGCACACACTCAGCAGCATTTCTTGACTAGTCACAGCAAATAAAAGTCTTTGAAAGTTCATAACTTACAAATGTGACAAGCAAACAACACTCCTCAGGATTATAGAGCTGCACCTGGTTGAAAAGTTCACATTCACTCAATACTCAGTTTTGTTTTAATGCACAGAATAGATTGCTTACCCCCCAACTGGAGAAAAATATGCATGGCTGTCTATTAGCGTCTGTTGCCAAGCAATAATGATACTTCTGTTCTTATGTTCTTGTTTCTAATCCCTTTCAGATTATTGGCCAACAGAAAAATAGATGCAAATACAAAACTACAAATGGAATGATTAGAAGAGAGGGACAGAAAGACAGAAGTGAATGGTATGATATTGCTCAATCCATCAGATCTCAGAAGCTAAACAGAATCAGTATTTAAATTGGAAACAACTTAAGAGGGGTCTACAGAGGAAGGCACTGGCAAACCACCTCTGCTTCTCACTTGCTTTGAAAGTCCCTTGCTGGGGTTGCCATAAGTCAGTTTGACGGCACATATATAAAAATGGGAAGGGCTACTGTTGGGCTACTGACGGAGTCACTACTTAGAGTTGCCACTAAAATTTCACCTAAAGCAAAATATGAAGCCAATTTGGTAGTTCCCCTTCGGCAAAAGAGCTAAGAAAAGCCAAAAGAATTTTAGTATTACTAACAAAACATCTGTCATTTTCAACAGCAAGAATGGCTAATGTCCCATAGATGACATGCACGGTTTGCTTTTGAGCTCTTTCTAATAGCAGCTTGTGAGTCTATACACTATCATAGGAAATGCAAAAGAGGACCACTAAGAGACAAGGTAGAAATTCTATATACTCCAGGCCTTGTATCAGGGGCGTAACGTGGCAGCCCTGGGCAAACTGTAGCCCTGGGCAAAACCTGAGTTGGATGCCCCCCCCCCATGGGTGGCCACTCTACACGACCACATTTTTTTTTGCACCAGGACATTAGTGCGTGCAGGGGGTGCATTTTTAGACATATCAGCACCAAAATTTCAGCATATCATCAGGATACTGTCCTTATGCTACTCCCCAAGTCTGGTGAGGTTTGGTTCAAGGAGTCCAAAGTTATGGACTCCCAAAGGGGGTGCCCTATCCCCCATTGTTTCCAATGGGAGCTAATAGGAAATGGGGGCTCCAGTTTTGAGGGTCCATAACTTTGGCCCCCCTGAACCAAACTGCACCAAACCTGGGGGGTATCATAAGGGCAGTCTCCTGATTAGACCCGGAAAGTTTTGAGACTGTGCCTTCAGAAATGCCCCAATAGCCTGCAACTCCCCATAAGGCAGCAGCAATACAGAAAATCTCGAAGTACAGAACAAAGATCTCTTGGGCAAATTTTTGGGATGATTCCTGCAGGGGGCGTATTTTTGGATGCATCGGCACTCAAAATTTCCAGGTGGATATCATCATCTGAAAACTGTCCTATGGTACCCCCAAAGTTTTGGTGCAGTTTGGTTTAGGGGGGGTCCGGTTAGTTATGGGACCCTCAAGGGGGTACCCCCCAACCCCCATTCTCTTGCTAAGGAGATGGGGCTACCCTTCTCGAGGGGTCCCATAAATTTGGACCCCTGAACCAAACTGCACCAAACTTGGGGTGCCATCATCTCCAGATGATACCCTGAAATTTTGATGTCGATACATCAAAAAACGCACTTCCCCTGCAGGAACATCCTAGAAATTCTGCCCAAGAATCTTTGTTGTTCCTGCATTGAGTTTTCTCTGCATTGCTGTCAATAAATGGGAGTTAGGCTGGGGAGGACATTGATATGAAGGCACAGTCTTCAAGAACTTTCAGGGTCTCATCAGTGAGACTGCCCTAATGATAACCCCCCCAAGTTTGGTGCAGTTTGGTTCTAGGGGAGCCAAAGTTATGGGACACCTCAAAACTGTAGCCCCCCATCTCCTATTAGCTCCCACGGAAGTCTAATGGGGGATAGGGTATTCCTTTGGGGAGTCCATAACTTTGAACTCCCTGAACCAAACCTCACCAAACTTGGGGGTAGCATAAGGGACAGTCTCCAGATGATAATGCATTGGAAATTATGGTGCCACTAGCCTAAAAACTGCACCCCCTGCAGGCCAAAAATGGAAAACCACTAAAATACCCCAAAACGAACCCAGCATTTTGATGCCCCCCACAAGGTGATGCCCTGGGCAGCTGCCCACCTTACCCAATGGGCATTACGCCAGTGCCTTGTATGCAGAAAAAAACATTTGTAAAATGGAAAGGGAAAAAGGTTATCTATTCTGCTCCTCATACTTCAGAGGTCACAGTATGCTGATGGCAGCTGAGACAAAGAAAAGGATAAAGGGGAGAAACAGGAAAAAGGAAATTGAGAGCCTAAGAGCTCTTTGTATCCTTGAAGAAAGACTAGAGTTATAAGTGCACTTTATTTTACAAAATGTCTATCCTTTCTTTCTGCTCTCTTAAGGGCAGTTATGGGATACATGTCATGATGAGTCACGTATACCTATCTAATCCCACCCCTCCTTTGACAGGAGGAAAATTCTTAGGATGGGAGGAAAATTATTCCTCAGATTCTAGTTAATTTTATCTCCCAGGACTATTTAAACTGTTTAACCCTATATCCAGTGGTGGGATTCAGCAGGTTTGCACCACTTCAGCCTAACCAATTGTTAAAATGGTGCTTGTAAACAAACAGTTGTTAAATTATTTGAATCCCACCACCGGAATTGCTTGTTAAATTACTTGAATCCCTCCACTGCCTATTTCCCTAGTTCTGGTGATGATGCCTGCTTTCCCCCTGTTGTGCATCAAATATGATGCAAGAAAACTTTAGTGTGTAGTGAATAAAAGGTTGAAGTTGAGAAGAAAAAGGAACCTACAAACCTCAATCACACTTAAATGAGGTAATTTCTGGGGAAACCTTTAGAAGAGGCAATGCCTCACCCCAAAGACAGGCAGAGATCACTGGACCACAATTATTAATTATATTAAATTACTATACAAATTATATTAAATTATTATATAATATTATATTAAAGTACATTTTGCAAAAAACCAACAGCACCAATTCTTTCCTGTTTCTATTAGAAATGACTTTTGCTTTCATACCTACTTTAGGACCAACCAGATAGTACCAGAGTGAATTTTGTCCTAATAGCACACCCCCTTTCTATTCATCCTTTGTGACTCATCTGAGACTGAGTCCAACTTGCTTCAGGTGTGACACAATGTGAATTAGTCCCTATCTGGAGGATAATGCATGGCTCCACTTTGATTAACTAGGTGCCTGCATGGAGGAATAATTTTCTTAGACCAAAATCTGTCCTGTTAAGTCTCCTGAAGTCTCCATTTGGTTTGGATAAGGAGATTAAATAGGCAAAAAAAGAGGAATGTGCTATGTTGAAGAAATAACAAAGTGGTAAGTATTCTACGCTGGTTTGAAGCATCATATAAGCCTACTACTGAGAAAGTTAGCAGAAAGTCTGCCAGAAATCAAAAATGTTACTTTGAAGTTCTAGTTCAAAATTCTGCTCTGCTGTCTCCTGTGATTGTACAATAAATAAGACAACAGCTTTGGGAATTATTTTTAGTGTCTGGATATCAGGATCTCTCCATCAGCGTTGGATTCGCCTGGGTCTCAAGATGATTTCTATCTATCTCCTACCCTCCCTGTCAAACTCCCGCTTCCCTTCTCTTCCATCTGAGGTGGGTAATTTGTTCTTTCTCAGTGTGCAGCACTGTCTTCATCTTGTTCTACTAACTCCACCGCTGTAATCATGTATCTTTCCTTCTTCCAACAAATCTTTTATCTGAGTTTTAATTCTATTTTAATTCTAATATGTATATTTACTATTACCAACCTCACAGTAGCGCTTCCTCACCCAGTCAAGGATAATTATTGCTGGAGTGTGGATGATTGCTTGGATTATTGACTTGAGAATTATTAGTTCTGGAAAGCATTTAAGAATATTAGTTAATACGGATATTAGTTCTTGTCTTTGCCAGTGGCAAAATCCAAGCCACCAGCTCCATGGGTAGGGAATGAAAGGCTACAGAGAAGAGCACACTGATTTTCTATGGCCCCATTTCATTGATATGAATGTCAGTTGGGAAATGGAGTTATATTCACTTGGGCACATGTTTAGAGAGCATGGTGCCTAATGACACATCAAACAGGGAAACGAAATCTAATGTAGTATCCTAAAATGTAGGAGGTATGCGCCCTGTCCCACTTTTTTCCCCGCTCTCCCACATAGCGAAGAGAAGGCCCTTTCCACACATGCAAAATAATGCATTTTCAAACCACTTTCACAACTGTTTGCAAGTGGATTTTGCCATTCCGCACAGCTTCAAAGAGCACTGAAAGCAGTTTCAAAGTGCATTATTCTGCATGTGTGGAATGAGCCCAAGACAAAATAAAAACATACCTCTCTCATGTTGCACCACTCAAGTTTGGGACTCAATGAGCAGCTTTTTGTTTCTATGGCCCCTTCCGCACATGCAGAATAATGCACTTCTAATCGACTTTCAATTCACTTTGCAGCTGGATTTTACTGTGCAGAATAGCAAAATCCACTTGCAAACAATTGTGAATGTGGATTGAAAGTGCATTATTCTGCATGTGCGGAAGGGGCTTTAGTCACCACTACAGGACAGTTTTACTACAGGACTAGACTTCTGAAGTTTAGGCATATGCCAAAAAAGCTATAAATGTAGCCTCTGAAAACCACAGTCTTACACTATTTGTAGTGGGATTTTCCCATCTGTTATTCACCCCTCACAGTTTCTCACAGGCCTCCAACATGTAATTTCTATCCCAAAGCATTAATAATTTATAGCACTATGTAATGTGTACTGGGAAGCTCATGGAGTGTAAGCAATATTTACATGATTTACAGTGCCATTCTAAGTAGAGTTACATCCTTTCAAGTCCATTGAAGTCAGCGGCCTTAGAAGGGTGTAACTCTGGTTTGGATGGTTAGTTATTTAAACAAATGCTATGCATAAAATTTGGTTCAAATTATTCAGGATTATTATTTTAAAATACATAGCATTCACCTGCCCAAGGTGAGGAACACTAAATCAAAGACATTCCATGAAGCACAGCCAATTCAGCTCACAGCTGAATTTTTTTTTGCTGAAAAAAGATTTTCATTTGCTTCTTGATGACAAATTTGATGGATTCAGTTAAACCTTATTATCCATAAGGTTGCCAGGGCTGGAGGATTTGAGGGAGGAGGCATGGGTAGCTATGTCAACTGCATTGCTGTGTCACTTCGGGGGAATACCCAGAAGTGACACATAGTAGCTCTAGGAATTGCTGGAAATCCTATTGTAAAACCTAGATGTGATGTAGTGAAAAAGACAACATTGCAATTTTTTTAAAAAAATTCTCCTGTCACCACTTGGAATGATAGCAAGCTACTAGGCCTGCTGGCAGAAGGTCTAGCAATCCTAATTATGGATAAGTTCAAGGGCACAGACACAACAGCAGGGCTGGAATACAAAGAGATTCTGATTATTCTGCTCTTTATTGAAAACTATTTAAAAAGCAAAAAGCATATAGCAAAAAACAACACATCACTTGAGCCATATCCAGAATATTTTCTTATTATATACTCTAAAAGTAAAGGAGGTATATCAATCTTAGTAGTGAGTGACCAGTCTTTATGAATATTGTGATGTCCCGAGCTTGGGTCGCCTTCCAGAACTCAGGAGCCTTAAATTGTGGTAAGATTGTAAGTCTGAAGATAATCTGATATAATTAATGGTACTGATTACAGTCTTATACTTTATATGTTTTTTTTGTTCTTCACCCTTGCATGCTCATGTGGAACACATACTTTGCAAAAGAGTTAATGACAGGCAGCAAAATGCCCAACCCTCTGTAAGCTAGAGGGCTGATTTCAATCCCTAGAAGCTGATTTTGCTTCACTGTTTTTTAGACTGAGTTGTAAAGAAGGTTCAAGTCAGTGACAATTCTGACACAAACAATTTTAATACTAACAATTATCCAGCATATTCATCTCTGTCGCTCTTCATGGCCTCTTGTTCTTTCACTTGTGCACCAGACAGTAATGTCCTTAGATCAAATATTCTCTATAAATTGAGGGAACATTTAACTGATTTATGAGGCTTTTAGCGATTACCTACTTACCTAGCCTATAAAAGTGGTTACATTATATGACACACACATGGTACTCCCATAGCTCTGAGCTTCACTCATAAAATGACACATGCATCAAACTGTAATGAGATTTCCTGAAGCAAATCTATCACCATAGGACAAAAACAACAAGCCATCTACATCAAATATTTTCCTGTTTTTCATTAATTTTTGTGGAGATTTTGTAAGCATTATTCACACAGTATTACAGGAAAACTCATTTTATAGTTGGGTGTGTGTTTTAACAAAGAGAGAATTATTGATAAAAACCTGAAAGGAAGACAAATACAGGCACTTCTTAAGAGGAAGGCATACTAATGATGGTAAGCATTTTCCTGCTATTAGGCCTTTGCTTTTGAAGTGCAGCAAAGTACTGCTAATTGCTAATCACCTTTAATAAAGATAAAAAGCGGATCTAGCCCAGTACTTTTGAGTTTATGTTGGACATGACAGAAATGCTTGGTACTTGTTGAAAACATTGATCTGTTTTAATCAAAGTTATTTAACCATCAGTGCTAATGATTTTTATTTTGTATCTTCTATTAGTATCAATTAAAATATTTTATTTATTATTTATAAGATTTATATTCCTACTGTCAGCTAAATCAAGGTCACAAAAATAGCTAACAGCTAAAAATGGAGGAGTGTGAACAACGCATCATAAAATGAGTTAAAATTAAAAAAATTAATGACATATATTTATATACTAATAGTCAACACAGTCATATCTGAGAATACTTAAATCCAGTTTCAGCAGCTGTGAACAGGAACAGCAGATCTTTCTACATGGAAAATAGCCTGGGTGTGCAGAAAAATATAAAATGAAAGGAGTTCCTGTATCTTTAAGCAGTGGATTCACTCAGTGGCCATTGCTAAGTAACTATAGATTCCAAGCTTCATTCAAGTCAAAGAGAGAGGGTAGGCTCTTTCCAGGCCTACTTTAGCCTTTAAAGGAAAACTCATTGAGGATGACAGGATTTGGGTAGGGGAGAGGCCTCAGCCATAGAGTCCACCCTCCAAAGCAGCTATTTTCTCCAGAGAACAGATCTTTGTCATCTGCTGTTCTGTTGTGATTCTGGGAAATCTCCTGATTCCACCTGGTGGCTGGCAAGACTAGGTTGAAAATAACCTCTGGGTCCCTTGCTACCACATGACTTGCATGACTCAACTAGACCTGGGTGGTTGCTTCTGTTCAACAGCAGCTACCCTATGAAAACCAATAAGGTGTAGTAGCTAGAGATCTAAACTCTGGGAGATCCAGGCTCAAAACCTCATCTTTCTGTGGAATTTCACTAGGAGATTATGGACCAGTTACATCCTTTCAGCTTAACCTATTTCAAAAGGTTGTTGTGTGGATGAAAAAGAGGAAAGGAAAATTATATAAGCTGCTTTGGTCCCCACTATGAAGGAAAATAGGGTAAAAATAAAGAAAATAAATAATAAATGGAGCTGAAGATGGGAGGCAGTTGAAAGGTAGGTTGGAAAGATCACTTGCAATTACAACTCATCTCCAGATATCAACAATCAGTTCCCTTAGTGAAAGTGGCTGCTTTGGAAGTGGACTCTATGGTATTATACCCTGCTGAGGTCATGCCCCTCCCTAAACCTCACCTCCCAAGGCTCCACCCCCAAATCTTCAGGAATACTTAAACAAATGAATATCAACTACAATATATTGCAAAAAAAAATCATTGTGGGAATGAGACAATTTTGGTGCTACAACTGGGAAGTTCCTCTCCTGAAATGCTGCCTCAGCACCGGGTTCTGGTTCCAGCTGCCGTTCCGTGTGGTCGCTCCCTGATGAGCTCCTTCGCATTTTTAAGATGAGTTTTAAAAAGTTCTCTTACCTCACTCACTTTTTATCTACTAGCACTTCCTTTTAATCTAAAATTGTTTTATCATTCATGCTTAATGCTGGCGACATGCTAGTTGCACTCATTTGACTGGGCCTCAGCACCTAACCTCAGAAGGCAGATGCACGCCAAGCAACACCTCAGAAGACGATTGTAGAGGTCAGGTAGGTTTGGATAGGAATAGGCATGCTGGCTCCAGACCATATGTTTAAGATCAACAAAAAAATGTTGAATTAGGCCAAGAAATGAATTGGTAGTCAGTGTTGATGGACAAAAATAAAATGATACAACCTACTTCAGTCAACATTTGGCTTTCAGTACCAACTCCAGTTTCATAACTCTTTTGAGGGCAGCTCAACACACAGTGCATTGCAATAATCTAATTTAAATGTTTTCAGGACATGCACCACATTGGCCAGATCTTTTCAGCCCAGGAAAGCTGCAGATGACAACCAATCAAAGCTGTCAAAACACACTGCTAGTCCAAATTTCCTCCTACTTATCCCACAGTAAATCCAAGTCCAACAGCACCCCCAAACCACACAGCTGTTCCTTCAGGGATAATGCAACCCAACCCAGAACACAAGACACTTCAATTCCCATGACAGCAGATCCAGAATTATAATTTACGGTGCTTAAGAAAGTATATCCATGCAAGTCTATTAGTCAATAGACAGAAGGGTGTAATTCTGCTTAGGATGGCATTGAGACCCTTGGAATAGCTTTGTTTCCCCTGCCAAAATGTCATAATGTCTCCTGCAAATCTGTGTGGCACTAGCCACTTTGGGGGGAATAGGTTGCGTGATCCTTATTAACACATGTGCTTGTTTCTTGATGAAACTGATTCAGAAAAAAAGGGAACATCCCATTAACTCTGGTATTACAATTGCAGAAATCTCTTAGAAAGGAAGGAAAATCTTAAAGAGAGATAGCACCCCTAATATATCACATCAATTCTCTCCTTCCCATTCCTTTTGGGGGGAAGGGGGAGATTTCTGAATGCAATGTCAACCTGGGAGTAGTTGTTCTCATGCTACCATATCTATTGCTTTTGAGCAATGTAGATAGTTGTATAAGTAGGGTTCCTTTGAGTCTCACAAGACGTCATGAGCCCTATACCTCAAACATTAATTCATTCATAGAGGTCTCAAAAATACAAGATTTTTCAACTCTCTTTTTGGGGCTCAAAAACTAAATATTTTGTTCATGTGTTGTATCAACTGAGTTACTTGCTTACAGAATTGGTGTTCCATGAAACTCAAACATCATTCCAAAATTAGAGAAAGGAGTGAAGGAATAGTATGTGAACTTGTATTTACCAGAGAAAGAGAATGAAGTGAAATTTCCATCCTTTTTTTTGATAAAAAAGAGAAGAGTGAATGAAATGTTGATTTTTATTGCAATGCTTAGCTTTGATATGGGGGAAAAAAAATCAGAAGATAGGTTCTGGAAAGAGCAAATTGCCATCTACAAAAAGAAAAAATTAGCCACGATATCAAGCACCAGAAAGGAAAGCTAAGATGTTCTTAATAGAGTTTAATACAGGCTCCTGTATTATTCTTATAACTGAGAACAGTGCCAATCTGCTAAGAACCATGGATATTGCCATTGTGAACATAGAGGCATACTGAATTACTTTACAGACCAAGTTTTCTCTCCCTGCCTATAAACTGTTCTTTCCTCTTTGACCCAGACCTTTCCCTTGTCCAGAAAAACTAACCAAAAAGACCCTGAAGATCCTGTCTCTGCTGATGCTGCCCCATGCACTCCCTTGTGGAAGGCCTCTTTCAAGCCAGATCAATAAACAGATAAATCAGGCATAGACACACATAGACACATCAGCAGTGGGATTTTTAGTCTAACTTATAACTTCTCCTGTCCACACAAACTAGCTGTTAATAGTGTTCGATTGTTCTGCTGCTACAAAAATTTGCATTAATTTTTAAACGATGACTCTAGACAAGCTGGGGAGTGGGAAACCTTGTCAGCACAGTATTCCAGGCATTTATTTATTTTTCAGAAAAATTGTTTTCCCAGGCAGAGAAGAGCACTTTTTTATTTTAATAAAACCATAACTCAAATTAACAAGGGTCACATTAAACTAAATTATGCCTTGAAATGGAGAATCCAAGCTGACAAACATTGGCCGCGATTATTGCTTGTTTTTGTTCACCTCACCTTTACAAAGTGACCATATGTTCCTGCTCTGCTTCTTGGCAACTAGAAGAGTTTGAGGCAGAGACGTTCCCTTGCTGAGCCTCTCTTTTCATTGTACTGGTTCTGTCTTGAGGCATCATTTAGTGAACAGCTGTAATGGTGTTATTAAAAGCTCTACAAGTATCTTAAAACAAAATAGCAGGCATATGTGTCTACTGTCAAGGCAGGCAAATCTCTATAAATGCCATGTCAAGCACCAGGATGGCTGGAAGAAAGCTGCTCTCTCCCACTAACGTTACTCAATCCAACTTGCAATCTGCCATGCTGAGATACTTGTACTGCTCCAGTTGAAATGCACTGTCCATTGAATAGAGACTTTACAGAGAACCATGTTGTCTGTGGCCCGCTACGCACGGTCCTTTAACAGCGGTGCAAAAATGGTAATAACATCAGTTGGGGGGAGAACTTCGCACAGCTTCCGCCCCCGAAACAAGGCTGCACCATGCTATTTTCCCCCAACCGGTATTTTTGAAACTCACTGAACTAGCGAGTTTTTTCAAAAACATTGTTATGCACCCACTGCCAAGCGAATGGCCCCGGGTGGGAGGCGCTGCTTTTGGGCATGTCCTTCTGTTTAAAAAAAAACCCTTTCCTTCTCTTCTGTGCTGCTCCGCAGGAGAGGATGACCGGTCCTCAGACCCTTGAGGCATTGCCAGGGCTGCGAGAGCCTGTCCCTGTGGAGCTGTGCAGGGAACAGAAGGTAGGTTTAAAAAACAAAGGATGTGCCTCTGTGCAGAGGTGCATCCACAAGCCACTGCAGCTCTGGAGCTGCCCACACGGAAGCATGTGAATGGTCCCAAGGCTGCACCAGGATCATAAATCCTGGTGAGCACCTGCATTCCCGACCTGAGCAGAAAGGGCCTGTGTATCCCCCTCCCAGCATAGATACTGTTGACCCAAGAACTCACAACATCCAAACAACCAAGATCAGTTCATCCCTTTTACTGAGTTTGGAGTCCCAAATCAGAAACAGAAACCAAGGGAGGGTGAGATTTAAGTGCATGATATCACAAATTAAACCCAAGCACAGTTGCATCAAATCACATTTAGTCAAAAGTTAAACATATTCTGGTCACATCATGTGATTAATATGTTTTGGATGGAGCTGTACTTGAAGACTGTCCAGCAACTCCACGTGGTATGGAATGTAATAGCCAGGTTATTAACAGGCATGAACAGATACTAATTTTAAAGATTTGCAGAGGGTGTTAACTTGTGTTTGGATTGGGCATATTTTTGAGCCTTATCTTTAAGCCTAAAATGGCCTGGGGCCACAGTATTTGAAATACTGTCTATTTCCACACCTACTAGCCCAGGGGTAGGGAACCTGCGGCTCTCCAGATGTTCAGGAACTACAATTCCCATCAGCCTCTACCAGCATGGCCAATTGGCCATGCTGACAGAGGCTGATGGGAATTGTAGTTCCTGAACATCTGGAGAGCTGCAGGTTCCCTACCCCTGTACTAGCCCATGAGTCTCCTACTTGTATGACGACACTGCTGGAAATGAGGTGCACAACAGGTAGAGACAAGGCTTTCTTAGCAGTAGTCCAATGTCAAAGCCAAAGCAAGGAGTAACGGGCAATGGTGATGCAGAATTCATTACTCTGTCTCTCAGGTGTTCCCCCTATATAAATAAATAAGAGGTTTTTCATTTGGACAATTGAACACAGCAGGCAGTGGCTGAAGATCTCTGCTACATCACCAGAGGATTTGGACAGAGAAATATAAAGCTGGGCATCTTGATAAGATCCAATCCCAACCCTTCTAAAGGCTTTACATAGAGTTTGAATAAAATGTGGGACAAGATTGCACCCTTTAAAACCCCACAGCACAACTCCCAAACTGAAAATAGCTGATCTCCAACAGTAATCTTTTCAGCCTATGAGTTATCCAGGATGACTGGAGGTTGGTCCACTGGAGTTGCTCTCTTAAATACTAGATAGGGTAAATTAGAGGCATGGCAACAATTAGCAACCTCATTTCTGTTTAGGGATTTTTTCTAAGGCCCTTTCTGCACAGGCAAATAACCTGGAATAACAATGGTAAAAAAAAACAATTTTAGGGGGAAACTTTGCACAGATTCCACCCCTAAAGCGAGTCTGCCCCATGTTATTGTTGCAGTTAGATAAATATCAACCAGCCCTGGCCTGTGTGTGAGTGCAGTAAAGAAGCTCTTCCAAACAGATATATGCAAAAAAGGAAAACTTGCATTTATTTCAAGTAACTTCAGATCACAGGCATTGTTCCAGGTGAAAGGTAGATAGAAAGAAACCCTAGTCTAAAGAGATAACTTCCCTATAACAAGTGGGCACTCTAACACGCCATCACATATGTGCGAGTGTGATCTGCTTCTGTGGAAAAGCTTCACCAGGAGCAGATAGCCATTACCATTGTTCTTGGTACAAAGGAGAAGAAGAAGGGAAATGGCTGCAGGGTAAAGAAGAAGGAGTTGTCTGAGTGGGCCTCAGACATGGAGAGCAAACAATAGAACACCTTAGAGATTCATAGCGCCTCATTGACCAGGCATGCAGAAGTCACTGATTCCAACAGTTATTTCCCCCCAAATGGGTTATTCAAGAATCGCACTATCCATAATTCTTTTTAAAAATCCTGAGTTGCAGTCACTTCTGAGCGATTGGCTGGGCAGGGAGGTGCTTTATTCGGCTGCACATTCCTTTAACAAAATTATTTCTCGGTGCCCATCTGCGTAGCCACACTGGTGCAAAGGGTCGTAATGTCAGACAGCATGGCTGTGGGGGTTGACTTGTGCATGCTTGCGTAACTATGCATCGGTAGAAGGTAAATAAAAAAATATGCACCTCCATGCAAAGGTGCGTGCCCTGGCCAATTCGCTCATAGACTGTGGAATGGCCAGCCATGTGAACAGCCTGGAGCCATGCCAGATTCATTTATCCTGGCTGCAACCTGCTTTACATTTGCTGTGCAGAAAGGGCCTAAATAGTGGAAGACCGTCTCCCTCCTACTATTCACAGGGATTGCAGGCTAGATCCCCCCAAAAACAAAAACAGTGATAGCAGCCCACACAACCTCAATATTAGAAATATCAATATTACATTTAAGGGGCTAAAAAAAGCTGGACATCTTCAATCTTGCTTTGGATGGGAGAGTGACTAGGAAGGAGTGAAACCCTGAAGCGAATTGGGGTTTCCCTGCTCTCACTAACCGCAGGGCTTCCAGGATTTTTGGCTCGTCAAGTAAGATCGCATCAGGACAGAAATCTCTGCCCTGGAAGAAACTTACTCTCACTACGGGGCAGAGCACCAGTGAATAATTGGCCTTACTTCTGGAAGTGTGTCTCTATGCAGGTACATTTTTCCTCTACAAGCATAGCATTGTGCACCAGGTCTAGGGCCTGGGAGAGATCAGCTACAGTACAGTGGCCAAGCTGGTTCATTCTGTAGAGTTTCATTCTGTAAATGTTTTAAAGGAAGCATCCAAGGGATCTCTTTGGCTTGTTTTATTTCTTCTAACCAATTTTTATTTGATTAAAATATAATAGATGAGAAGTTAGATAGACAGAACAGATGGCAAATTACAAAAAACAAACACTACGTTTTGAAGCCTCCATAATCCTTTGAGGATGTTTTTTCCCCCTTTAAAATCCTCCAGTTTTCCTTTAATGGTGTTTATTTTTTCCCCTTAGTATATGTCAAGTTCATTAGATCTCCTCCCATGTATAATTCTGGTCCATCAAACCACAATTTGCACTGTCAGCTCCTATGAGTGAAATCTATTGCAGCTACAGAGCTGTCCCGCTTTTGCCTTTGTAGCAACTTTTAGACCACAATAACCATCATCACTTTAAAAAAGGCAGATCCATTACATTTCCTCTGTTCCTGCAGCCCCACATTAAGCTAATATTATCTATTTCCCAAGTGAAAAACCCCTTCCAGTCCTATCAATTATTAATTCCTTGCTTGCAGCTAATGTTTTGTTTGAATTATTTAAATGCATCTTCATTTATCAATAAACATAAAATGTTAAACAAAGAATACTGATGAAGGGCATTATTTAAACCATAACATTTTATGAGATTATTTCAAGCGCCTTTCTTTGATTTATTAGCACAATATGTTTTATAATTATTTTTCCATTTCTAAAAACAAAACAATACCAAACAAAAAGCCAATGTTTCTGGGTATCACCAAGAGATCTGGAAGTTTTCTGAGTGCTTCTAGGAATGTTACATTCTTGCATGGTTTCTTAAAGAGAATATAAAATATAATATATAGCAAATTCCCCATCCATTTCCTGAGAAAAATCAAGGCTTGGTTAAGAGACGAGATGCCTATGATTTACAATAGCAGAGAAGCTGCAGATTTGAATGCCATTTTCCAGGGTAAAATCTATATTTTTTTAACTAAATAGTCTGCTTGTGCAGTTAAACACATGATTAACGTTGTGGTTCTTATTGCTCACTGCTTGTTATTATCTGAGATTTTTGTGCTATGACTGCAGGAGAATAATTGAATTAATCTGTTAGATAAGAAAAGGGCAATGCTTTTCTCTCAAATGATATGGAATACCAGAATACTTTGATTTCCCTATCCTATCTCATTGTCTGAAAATTCTAAAAACTGAGTCTTTGGGGTTAAAAAATTTAGCCCGAATCCAGCTGGATTTATTAGTATATTTATATAGCCCTATTTTAAAAAGGTGTAAATGGCACCAGATACTGCTGGATCCAGGGGCTGGAAATCATTAAATCTAGCTCCTTGGTATCTTGCTGATTTGTACCATTTATTTAACAGAGCTGCACATGACCAGCCCTGATAGTTGAATAGGGTGAAGAAAACATGTACACTTCACCCATTTGCATGTACAACTCATCAAACTGAGTAGAGGTGGATAGAAAGGGAAAGCGGGCCAGGCTGCAGGGTGCAGAGATCCCCTGCCCACCTCCATGCCTCAGATGAAGGTGGGGAGGGGAAGTGGGCCAGGCTCCACCCTGCACTGGGCTCGGATCCAGTGCAGGGTGCAGAGATCCCCTGCCCACCCCCATGCCTTGGATGGAGGTGGGGAGGGGAAGCGGGCCAGGTTGCACCCTGCACTGGGCTCAGATCCAGCCTGGATCTGAGCCCAGTGCAGGCTGCAGAGATCCCCTGCCCACCTCCATTGGAGACCCCGCTGGGCCTCGGATGGACATGGGCAGGGGAAGCCGGCTGCTTCATTTCCCACTCTAGACTAGTCAATAAGTTTTCCCAGTTTTTTGGAGCAAAATTAGGTGCCTCGACTTGTATTCAGGTCGACTTATACTCGAGTATATACGGTACATCAAAATTTATTGCACAGGACAGAACCCAACTTGTATTTAAATTTTAAATCAATTGAATTTAATTGCTTAGCCATGCACTGAAGTTCTATTAACTCCAATGGGTGCTTAAGTGCATGCATTTTTTTCTTTAATTCCTTATTCCGTACTTTTTCTAAGTTATTTATTTAATCTATTTCTATGATGTCTCCTCACAGAGTCCTACTCAAGGTGGCTTACAATAGTTTTTAAAAGGCATTAAAAGTAAGCCGTTAAAAATAAGCAATTGCACAAAAGCATCATTTAAAAATCCATAAAACAGGAGACCCTTAAAAGGCTGAGAAAAATAAGAACTCCTAATTTAAACTCTAGATGCCTGAAAGAAAGTGCAGTAGGCACTAGGCAAACCTAAACAGAGAGGGTATTCCAAAGGTGTTTATCTCCAGTGCCAGCATTTATTTATATACTTACTTATTTATCTCATTTATATCTCATCTTTCTTCCCAACAGAGATCCAAACCATATCCTTACAGTGCAATTGTGTTTTGTGATATTCTCTTGATGCTGCTGCTGGAACAGCTTATCATAAGCACAGCTTTTCTTAGGATCCGTACATAAGCTTTTTGTACTTCTGCTCATTTCTTCATGGCCTGGATCCCAACTATGCTTTATGTCGGCAGAAGGAGATTTTTGCCAATTCCCCTTTCTATTGCACCCACACACTTTTGCCTCCATGCTATCTCCTGCATTCATTGACACTCATAATTCCTGAGAAACAAAAGGTTGTTGGGAAAGTGGAGGTCAGAATGTTCAAGTTTCCACAAGCCCCATTTTTCTTAGGTCTATTATGCGTGGAGTGCTTTCCTTGTGGTTCTTCAGTCCCCAGTGGAGTCAGAGTGGGGCCTCCTCAAATTTCTGTTTACACACGAGGAGGTGCCCCACAGCCTGCAGTGCAGCTTGACTTCCCCCATTTCTATTTTGCTCCCAGTTGGCACAAGATCGCTAGCTTTGTTTTTAAAACCCTTTACATTTTTATATTATAATTTCTATGTTATATTGATATTTATGTGTTATACCAGTATTTTTGTGCTTTTTGCAAAAGCCAACCAGAGTTCCCATGAAATGCCTGTGAGAATTTGGGGGGTGGGGTGGGGAGACCAGGAGAAGTGGAAACCCCAAAGCAAGGGAAAACATCAGGGCTTCCCGACTCTCACTAACGGTGGGGTTTTTGGGATCTGAGGCACCATGTCACAGAGCACTTCTGTAAGGAAATCTCTGCACCCAAGGAAATGTTGTCTCACTGTGGAGCAGAGCAGCAGTGTATGACCAGTCATAGTTTATTAGCAAGGCTTTTTGTGAATTAGGGACATGTGACTGGATTTTAACGAAGTAAAATATTGCAATCTTGCTAATGTTTCCTTGAATCAAAGTCAGAATTTTCTCAAATAAGGATAATAATCCAAAGAGTTATATGAGCCTGTTCGTATGTACGAAATATGCTTTTCAGTCCCCTTTCTATAACAACTTCTTAAATTTAACTGTCACAGCCAAAAAATAAAATTCTTGGAAATGTTAAAAGGAATCAAATGGTTGGTCCTTGGAAATGAATATTGTTTCCTTAGAATGGCACTGGCAATTCAGTGTCACATGCAGAGGTCTTTCCCATCACTAACTAGTTGGTTCTTTTGACAGGAGATGCTGGGGATTGCATCTGGGATCTTTTGGATCCAAAGAAGAAGCTCTTCCTCTGAGATACATTTTGAGTATTTGTTTAAAGTGCAATTCCAAACCAACACACAAAGCCACCACCTACTATAAAAGAGCTTTTAGTTTCCACATTCAAAAGTCACTTTGGTATATCCTCTATGGACAAGAAGACTGAGGATGTTGAGTGGTCTGAGTGTGTGCTGGACTCTCCAGACTGCGGCAAACAATATAAGGCATCATCATCATAGCTTATTATGCCATTCCCAGAAGTGCTAATCTACCATATCAATATTTCCTGGAACAGTTTTCTGCTATAGAAGGAGCTGATTGGCTCTTTCAGTGGGGTAATAATTCATGAAAATCACAAAGCTGCAGTTTAGCCTCCCCACAAGTGTAGGGGTGGGAAGTAAATGGGTTCCCTTCATCTTACCATCCAGAGATGAGTAGGTAGATTCATGTCTAGTCCCATTTAAAAAGCTTTCAAGTGTTATTTATCAATTTAGTCACTCTTTAAAACAATGGTACATTAGTTAATTCTGATATTATGGTGAAATTCCAATGGAAGAACATATTACAGCCACATTAATATCACATTAGCTCATCATGATTAATGTTATTGCAATAAATGAATTAATAATGATTTGCTTCTTCACCAAGTTTTTTCCCCCTACCTACGTGAAGAGGATCCATGGCATTGATTATCACAAATATAATGGATTGATTCATCATTTATGGGAAATGAGGATACTCTTCCCATAAAGCTCATCCCCCTCTCTTTGGTAGATGTATTATCTTTGGCAGGAACTCAAAACCATCTATAGATCATTCAGAGAAGCCAGTTATTAGCATTGAGAATCATAGTATCAGTAGCAGGCTTCTGCTGAGAATGAAAGGCCAAAGGAATTAAACTCTGTCAAATTAATGGTCAGTAATGACCCAGTGTTTGCACAGGGGACAACCTTTACATTTTTACCTGAGTACTTGTAAGAAAAGATAGTACCCCAGGACATTCATGTTCAACTTCTATGTGCTAGATTTTTTCCGTGATTCCAGTATTTTCTCCAAGTCATTGTTTCATGGGTTTGCTCTGTCACGCATGGCCCTTTTCCTAAATTTTGGTTTAACTACAGTTTTTTTTAATTCATTCAAACTAGGAACACACTTGGCTTGCCATGACTCATTCAGATTGCATCCATACGTTGTTGGATACTGCATACGCATTCACAACTGGATTTTCATATGTGGACAAGACAGTCAAGGAGATGAATGATTGCTATAGCACAGCAATAACACAATATCCTGCTATGTTACTGATACATGGTACATAGATTGCTTTTTTACATTTTTTATAGCAGACAGAAAAGAAGCAACTGAGGCCTCACCCACAGTTAGCTGGATATTGTGTTATTGTTGTGCTATAGCAATCATTCACCTCACTGACTGTCTTATCCACATGTGAAAATCCAGTTGTGAATGTGTATGCAGTATCCCACAATGTATGGATGCAATATATATCGTTGCATTAAGATTCTTTGACACATTTTAACCTATGCATTCCTACAATCCTGCTCTTGGGTGAAATTCCACACAAACAAAACATTTATTACCATTTTATATACAATCACATCAAGATTGCTTTTTTGGTGTTGATGAACATAAGTCTATTAGTAAAACATAGTACAAAAAGAGGGCAGCCAAGATGATCTGGGATTGGAGCATCCTCCTATGAAAACAGGGTGAGGAGTCTTGGACTTTTCAGTTTCGAAATGAGTTGACGAATGAGGGATATGATAGAAGTTTAGAAAACTATGTACAGGATGGAGAGTGTTAACAAAGAGAACTTTTTTTCTCCCTCTCTCAAAATGCTAGGACATCCAGTGAAGCTGATGGGCAGTTGCGACAGACATCCTCACCTTCTCAACTCACTGAGGCAGGGAAACTACTCCCTGACCCGTCTTGTCAGATTTTTCCTGACTTTTTCCCTTCAGGGACTGAGGTGCCTAAGAAATGGTAGCATATGGTGAAACTGAAGCACTTTCCCTCAGCTCTGTAACTGACCCAGAAGGTGAAGGATGCCCAATATTATCACCTTTCTAGGCAAACCCCTTAATAAGGCACACAAAAGAATAGTGAGGCAGATTTTAAACTTAAATAGAATCAATGGCTGATTTTGCATGAGCCAAAAATAGTAGTGTGAAAACGGTGTGAAAACAGTATGGGGATGGAGATAGATAACCTGGAGGGAAGGAAAATATAAGACTAAAGAAATAAGACTAAATAAGACTAAAAGAGCTTTGGAAGAGAAATTCAATTTTTGGTTTAGGCACTGGCTTAATAAGTTTGTTCAGTTTAACAGTTAGCTTAGATGTTATATTGCTGTTTCATAGTTGGTACAGTTACCTATGATGTTCTGTCTAATGGATTTCATACTCAGGGTCTAACTCAGGCTGGCACTTCACACAGTACCCTCACAAGCCTCAGAAAAGTTTAACATAAAACATAAATCACTCTCCCTGGAAGAAAATAAAGGAAACCCCCAAATACTCCAGCCTACTGGTTTCAGGAATTATTCTTCCCTCTCTCTGGAAGACATATTCCTTTCTGGTTATATATATAGCCACTTCAAGTTCGGCCCCTAACCCTCTACCAGTTAGTTTGAGTACTACTTTGCTTTCACACACAGCACACCAATTGTCACACAGTAGAGCAAACCAGTTTTCCACACACATACTGCAACTACTGTGCTCAGAGATTATATGTTTTAAAGTACAGTTAAGGAAGATAGCTTTTAACTCCAGGAATCCCAAAATCTAAAAGCTCCTCAGATAGTTTTTCACAGGGAAATCGCCTTCCTCTGTGCATGAACAAGCTTTTTAGTTTCTCCTGTTCCTAGGGCCTTCTATGCCTCACTCTGAATATAAACAATGCTTTTGACAGACCTTGACTTTTCCTCCACAGTCCATCACAGCAGTAAATTCAGGGCAGAAAATACTGTTTTACACAGATAATTGAATGTGAAATACACTGCTAGAGGTTGTATACCTTGTGCAACATAAAGATCCAAGTGCGATCTTTAGTCATGGAGAGGAAGCGAAAGTAGTGTGCTTCTACATTAGAAAATAATTCCAAATGAATATGAGAATTATCATTAATTTTTAAGTGCCGCTTTTGTCACAACCATTATTCTGTAAAGCCCAGGAGCCTTTATGGTAGGCACACAGGCTAACCAAATGACTGGGGATCAGTGACATAGTTGTAGATATTTTATGGGGTGGGTTTTGGGGTGGGGCCTTGCCCCCACCCACAACTGGGGGCATGGCCATGCCTCCCCAAGACCCACCCCTGGCCTCAGTGCTTATAAAAGCTGCTCTCTGGGGCCAGGGATGGCAGACTCCCCTGCCCTGCCCTGCCTGCCCCACCCCCCACCGGCTGGGCTCCCAGCTGGCAGCCGGCAATCCCTCCTGCCCTCCCCTCCAGGCAGAGGTGTAGCTAGGGAAAATGGAGCCAGGTGCAAAATCTGAGTTTTGCGCCCCCCCCCCCATGGGCGACTGCTGTGATGCTGGAATCCACCCCCAAACAGCATCGCTTTCAATGGTGTTTAAACTAGGGAGCCCAGATTCTCCTTTTAAATCCACCTTAAAGGGAGAATCCGGAGACCCCAGTTAAAACAACATTGAAGGTGATGCTGTTTTGGGGTAGATTATCCCCCACCCTGAAACAGCATCACTTTCAATGTTTAAACTTGGGACCTCAGATTCTCCCTTTACATCCATGCCGAAGGGGGTGGATTTAAAAGGAGAATCTGGGGAAATTTGGGGGGTGCCTGCTGTCAGAGGTGCAATTGTTAAGCTAACAGCACCAAACTTTCAGGGTATCTTTAGGAGACTCTCCTGATCATACCACCCAGGTTTGATGAAGTTTGGTTCAGGGGGTCCAAAGTTATGGACCCTCAAAGCTGTAGCCCTCATCTTTTATTAGCTCCTATTGGAAACAACAGGGGATAGGGGCACCCCCTTTGGGAGTCCATAACTTTGAATCCCCTGAACAAAACCTCACCAAACCTGAGTGGTATCATCAGGAGAGTCTCCCAAAAATCCCTTAAATTTTGGTGCTGCTAGCCTAAAAACTGCACCCCCTACAGGCCAAAACTGGAAAACACTAAAAATACCAAAAAAACACAAACGAGGGACGGAGCTTCAGACATGTAGTGTGGGGGGTTGAATCTGGGACCCCCCCTTACCTACGTCCTTGCTGGGGAGTAAGGTGTGAAGAAGAAGCAATACTTTCTTCACATCAAGGAGGAAACAACTGCCATTTTTAAAAAATAGATCTTCCCTTCCTCTGTTCCTGCTGTCTCTCCCCAAAGAGAAATACGGGTCTCCCCTCCTCCTTTTGAATTATGAAAGGTGGACCGGGTGTTCAGGAGAAAGTGGGAAAGAGTGAAACTTCTCACCCCTGGTGGGCTACTTGCTGTATCTGCAACCTCAGAGAGAGAGGAGGGAGGGAGGCCCTTTCTGCACGGGCACCAAGCGGGGGTGCATCGGCATAAACAATGCCGACGCACCCCCCCGGGACCGTTTGCACGGATGGTCCTGGCAGGTGGCAGCACAGCCTTCCAGCACGTCGCAGAGGCCACAAGACACACACACCCCGCAGGCTGGAGCAGCGGCTCTGGAGTCGCAGGCCAGGGGGGCATGTCCCCTGGCCTCTGCGACACGGCAGAAGCCAGGAGGAGAGGTACGGCATTCTGTGACAGTGGGGAGGGGGATGGCGCCTTCCAGCCTCTGCTATTCACATGGCAGCGGTTGGAAGACGATGCTTCCGAAAAATCTCGCTCAGGAAGTGAGGTTCCACGCCGCTCAGGGGTGGCGAGGCTGGCACTGCTGCAATGCAGCAGCTTCGGCCGTGCAAACCCCTTCCCATGGACGCAGTTTTTAGCATCCCTGGGGCGCTGTATTCCATCTGTGCAGAAACAGGCAGAGAGAGAGAGAGAGAGGGAGAGAGAGAGCAACTCTGTCATTTAAAAAAGAGAGGGAACCAAACTCGAATGAAGCTAGAAAGCAGTAGCAGGTGCAAAAGGCAAAGTGGCTTCAGAAAACAGGTGACCACTTCTTACCAGCACCATTTTCTTTCCCCTTGCCTGTACTTTGGCAACTGGAACCTGAGAGATGCCTCAGCCAGAAGGAAGGTGGTGGCAAAGAGAAAAGGCAGCGCTGGCTTTGCCTCTTTCCCCCCTTTTGGACAAAACTGAGTAGTTCCCTCCCCAGTGTTAAGCAAAGCATCTCATCAGCACATTCTCTGTACAAGATCTTCACCAGATATGGGTGCAATGGGTACAATCTCCAGTGCCGCTGTTATGACAACACTTACAAAGACCCAGAGAATTTTTGGTACTGGATTTGTTGGCACTGGAGAGAGATGCCACCTCTGTAATTTAAAAAAAGAGACCTGGAACAGGGACCAAAGGGAAGGGAGGGTTGCCAAGGCAGAGAATGGAAGGACGGAGGCACTATAATCTCAGTAGAGCATTACTCCATAAAGAAGTTCCAGAAGGAAGTGGAATAATTCAAAGTCACCTTTATATCTTTATGTTGAACAAGGTATAGTGATGGCCAGAGGCACAGAAAGGTTTTCAAGGGGATTAGATATATCCATGGAGGATAGCTACTAGCTATGTGAATAAAAGGAATCTCCACATTCAGAGGCAACCTCTGAATCTTGTGCCAGGAAGCAACATCAAGGAAGACTTTGGCCTCTATGTATTGTTGTTGGGCCTGAGAAACTGGTTGACTGCTGTGTAAGACAGTATGCTGGACTAGTTGTGCCTCTGGTCTAATCCAGCAGGGCTCTTCTTATGTTCTAAATCTTAGTGAACTAGTATATCAAAATGCATAGCCACTTTATTTCCAGGATACTTCTCAATGTATCATTATTGTTCAATATTTATGTATCATTATTGTTCAATATTTAAAATAAAGTTGAACTTTTAAAATTAAAAATTGGACAACAGAGACTCTGTAATGCATCTGTTTCACATAGGAAACAAGACCAGACTAAGAACTCCAAGCATTAGAGCCAAAACTGGCTAATAAATTTTTTGGAAGAATCCCTAATGAGATACCACATAAAGTTATTATGCAGCAACAAGGCTATAAAGCTATGGACAAGGATAATTTTTCTCCTCAAAGTTTATTCAGATCTAACCACAACAATTTCTGAATTTCCATATTCTACAAGATCAGGGCTGCCATTTCCCATAGCTGTTACAATAAGTTTGGTGAATTTTTTGTAAGAGATGAATTTATTATATTTATCCAGCACTTATCCCGGGAATTAGATATTGGGTTCAGAGGCCCCCATCTGTCCTAGGGTGTTCCAGTGATGATTACCAGATAATAGGCCTTCGTAGTTCTTAATAATCTGCTTTTAAATCCTTTGTTATATAATCTTCTTTTCATTTTGATCATTAATACAGAATGTAAATTCAGATATATTGATTCTTTGTAGAGAAGAAATGAAGGCAGTACTGTAAATCCCCAAATTCTACAACTTTACAAAAGCATGATTGAAGAAAATGTGTTTTTTAATATTGTCTGTAAACATCAGAGAACCATATGTTCCCCCACACAGCACATTTTAATTGAGAGGATAATATAAAAACACTTCCAGTTCTAACTGGGAGTTCCAGAGCTCATTGAAAAGCTATGTACAGCTAGTAATACAAAGTGTCTGGAAATTATTTGAAAGTTGAGTGTATTATGTAGCTTTGAAATATGAAGTCTAGTTACACTATTAATGGTTCCCTACCACAGAATTCAGCCTGGAGTCATTAGGCTTCTACAACAAAAACAAAATGACTTTTTAAAAGGGTCAGACTGTGTAGTAAACAACTGATATTAATGTCATGTACTTTGCTAAATTATGCTTGAAATATATCTGTCAAATATCTTCTGGATGAGGTACTACATAATTCATTTTGTCTTGAATTTCTTAAAAACTGTAAAGCAGAGTCCATGTCGTGCTATTTACATAGATTGCAGGATAAACAGTTATGAGGAGAAAACATCAGCCTTAAAATAACAGTGACATTAGCCTAGAATAGATGAGAGGAGGAACCTTGCCCTATATTTCCACTATTTTTTTTTCCAATTTAGTTGTCCATGGCTGTTTTTGCATGGCAAATTGCACCAGTGTGAGCACGGGAAATATCCCTGTGCAGTCAAGAATTCTGCACAGCTCCCAGAGCTGCAGCGGGTCTGCCCTGTTGTGGCCCCGGCATCACCCTGCGATATTGGCTTTGCTCCACAACTTTCAAAAACCACAGAATTGGCAGTTCTTTTTAAATATCCCTGTGTGACCCCGCGCCGTGCAAACATACCTGGAGCAGAATCAGAGCTTCGCTGCTCTGGCCCACCCCACCAATCAACAGACGCTGGGAGCAACAAATGTTTGCATTGGCTTAGGAAGTGCTTGCAGTTGCTTGACAAACTCGTTTCCCCCCCTTTTTATCTGTCTTGGCTTTGGAGCTGGCAAATATGTGGAGGGTAATGCAGGGTGTGGGGAGAGCCATTTCCCTCTCTGCTTTGCAGCCATCTCCCTCTTGGCTTTGCAGCTGGCAAATGTGTGGATGGCAAAGGTGAATGTGGTGGGGGGGGGAGGAGAGCCATTTCCTTCTTTGCTTTGGAGCCGGCAAATGTGTGAATGGCGGAGAGGAATGCGGAGTGGGGAGGAAGGCCATTTCCCTCTGTCTTTTGTCAAGCCCGTTTCTTTCCACTGCTATCAAAGCCACGTCTCTTATCAACACAGAAGGAGTTTTGGGTTCAAAGTCATTTAAAACTACACTAGTGGAAGTGAGTGGGGATATGGGGGGGAGAAACAGCCAATCAAAATGCGGTAAACTGAGGTTGTCCACGCATGCGTGGAAGAGATCGTGGAAAAGATTGTGGTTCAAATGGAAAAAGATGTGGGCTAGTACGGGAACAGCTGTGGCATTTCGTCCAGGTCCTGCTTTGACTCCTTTGAAACACTGGGGAGCCATTCGGAAGGACGAACCATGACAAATCAGCTGCAGTGTGAAAGATCCTGGTGGTTGGTTGGAGTGACATAGGAAACACTCCTAAGCAGGTCTATTGAGACATCCTGTTTTATTCAATGTGGCTTACTTTCTGGAAAGTGTTCTTGGAATTGTAGCCTTTATTCTGTACCACTATGCTTGAAACGTACAAGCTAAGGTCAGAATCCAGAAAAAAAATACTGTGCCATACTAAGAGGAGTTATGACCTTCTAAGCCCATTGTTATCAATGGACTTTAAAAGGTGATACTCTGCTAAGATGACACTGGCAATATATCTACAGTGCCAGGTCTACTTAGAAACCTATTCAATCTTATTCAGTGGTTCAATGGGACTTACTCCTATGAGAGTGTTCTTAGGACTCTGCTGGTAAATTTTACTGAAGTCAAATGGAATTAAGTGCATTGTCAAGCACAATTGCTGTTGAGTACACAATGGAGCTCAATAAATACACTCCATATTTAATATACAAATTGAGAGATGTATTAATTTTTCATTCCCAAAGCACCCAACTAAAGCTGTGCTGTTTCTTCAAGAGCTTCATAAATCCAGATCCAACACCTTGGTCCATTCTGCATAGCGCAAATAAGACATCCTGAGGATGACAAGGCATTTGAATTAGGTTGAAAAGGGATGCTTCTGCTATTTGGCTGCTTGTTTTGGTTTGATGAATTCAATGGAATAATTTCATTTTTAATGTTAACCTTTTCATTGCCTTGAACATTTTTTGGTGGAAAGATGGTTGGCACATTGAAGTTGTGGCTGGTTGGTTAAGAGCTAGCAGGTTGAAAATGAATCCAGCAAAGATGGAGGTTCTGTGGGTGCGTCAGGGGGAGACGCCAGTCAACTTTAATTTGCCTATGCTAGATGGTGGGGCTTTCCATCTGACCTTGTCAGTTAGCAGCCTGGGGGTGATCCTGGATTCCAGGATTTCCTTGGAAGCTCAGGTCACCAAAATGGCCTGACAGCTTTTTATCATCTCCACCACACATGACAGTTGGCCCCATATCTCTCCCGATCTGACTAGCTACAGTAATCCACAGTAGCCACTCAAAGGTCACATCCAGATTGGACTATTGTAACTCACTCTACTTGGGCCTGCCCTTGAACCTCATCTGGAAATTAAAATATGTTAAGCATGCAGCTGCTAGGCCCCTAGCTGGAGCTTCTAACATGAATCATATAACACCTGTCCTATACCATCTCCATTGGCTGCCTATTGAGTACTGGGACATTTTCAAGGCATTGGTTCTGATCTTTAAGGCTGTGAGCGGTCTTGGACCCACATACCTTAGGGACCGCCTTTTTCCATATTGCCCAATTAGGTCCCTCCGCTCCTCGGAGGAGAACCTACTGGTAATCCCTGGCTCAAAAAATATCCGGCTGGCCTTGACAAGGGCTAGGGCTTATTCTGTCCTGGCCCCTACCTGGTAGAATATGCTCCCAAGAGGGATCAAGGCCCTGTGGGACTTGAGTTGTTTCCACAGGGCCTGCAAGACAGAGCTATACCACCAGGCTTTTCCTGGAGGCCAGCCTGGCTGACATCTACTGTTACTGGCCTCCCGTAGGTTACTCAGGGTTTTAAGTCGCCATCTTGTCTGTATTAAGATGATATATTGTACTAGTTGCTTTTATAGTGTTTTAGGATTTTTTTATTGTCATTTTTAATTGGGGTTTGTTTTATGCTGTTGTATTGCCACCCAGAGCCCCTCGGGGATGGGTGGGGCAAAAACTAATTAATTAAATAAATATCATGGATATAGGTAGCTTTTTGGCATGACATGTAGCTAGGGACCCCCACTGTGCTGCAATTGCAACCTAAGGGGCTTCTCCAGGCCACAGAAATCCCATATTGGAGAAATTGCTTGCATGGATAAATAGATAGTGTTCATTGTTATATTACCAGTGTTGATGTATGATGAAGCCACACTAAATAAGGGAGACTTTGTACTCTGCACTCCACATTCAAGTTCAAATACTGGGTCATGCCCATCAGCTTGGTGAAGACTCCCTGCTTTCAATACTGTACCTAGTTAAGTGGTTCAGGTTGCAATCCAATGAACTCCTCCCTGAAAGTAAGCTCTATTGAACATAACGGAACTTAATGTCAAGTGGCTATTCACAGAGCTGTGCAGTAAGCCCTCTGCTCTCAGAATGGAATGCAGGAGTGAAGCAATAACAAAGTAACAGCTTTAAAACCATTCTCTTTTCCAAGAAAGAAATGAAATTGCAAAATCAATTAAAATAATTAAGTCTTCCCAGGCCTAGCTCTTAATTAGGCAACACTTTAGTTACCACTCAATTCTGAAAGCAAATTTGTGGTCATACTGTTCAGCCAGCAGTGTTAAAGCCTATTGTTCTAATGCTCCAGTGCTACTGGGATTATTTTTGTGCCTGGTGGTAACTATTTTTATGTCTGGTGGTGACAATATTTCTTTGATAGCACATTCCAATCCACTGTTCATTCCAATCACTCCCTATTTAAAAATGTGGCTCAGGTTTTTGAAGGATGATCTTGACAAAATTTTCATCTGTCTGTCTGTCTGTCTGTCTGTCTAATCTATTTCATGTGAAGAACAAGTTTGGCTCTTTGGAGGAGTGCACCATTTGATTGCTTTCACATAATAACCAGCTGCCATCCTGAAAGCAGTTCAGATGAGGAGCTATAACTGTTCCCTGCTGACTCTTTCATGCAGCTCAGTTCAATACATCAGAAGCTGCCTCATGCTCAACACAATGAGCATATTTCCATGCCCAATATTTGCAGGCTACAATGATGGACCACAGATGTTTGGTATCCTAGGCAGAGATTCTTGCCAAATATTCTACCTGTGTTCCTTTTATTGGATATGTCAATGATTCGTCCTCAGTCTGACATGTACTGTCTCCTAGAAGTCTCTCATCTGCTAGGGGAACTGATGTGCATTCTTGCCAAATTTATGAACTCTAACATACTTCTGCCTGAGTTTAAAGATAGCAACCATCCCATACCCCACACTGTGTTTCAGAATATGTGTGGAATAACCAGTCTGGCAGGAGGTGATCAGAGTGATTCTGACCTTACTGAGTGCCTGAAGACTTGTGCTAGAGATGTGTTTTGGGGGTTTTTTTGCTTTTCAAAGCCATTGAAATACAGGACCTTTTGAAGGTGACATAAAACCCTTCCATGAAAATTAGTTTCTCTAACCTGGTAATCTGTCCACCCCATAAAAGATGGCAGGGCTGTTTAATTTAGAAACCAGATAGTGGACTGAGATGTTGGCCATTTACACACTTGCAGTCTCCTTCACACTAAAGATACATTCCCTGTGGGTTGGATTCTTGATGACCCACACATTTCCCCCTCTTCAGCAATCACCCCTGCCTTCAGTTAAGAGAATTTCCAAAACCTAAGTGCAACTTTTTCCTCTCCCTTTGCAGGCAAAGCAAAAGAGATCAACATGCATTTAGCTTTCTTTAGGGGTTTTTTTGCTGCTCTTGCCCTTGCCCACACCACAGCGGTTCCTCCCATTCTTTGTTCACCATTCTTGAAGAATCACAAAGTTTTTTTAATCATATTGAAGTCATATCATATTTAATCATATTTAATCATATTGTTGGAGTGAAAATGGACAAAAGATTGACATGGTCTAGCAAACTAAAGCTAGACCAAAGACAACAGGGAAAAAGGTGGCAAAACAGTGAGGTTGGATCAGCCGGGAACCCTTTGCAGGAGGAGAATCCCTATGCAAACAGAAAAACATGGGAAACCCTCACTGTGAAGCAGACAGCCACAGGGAATGCATATTTCTCTCCCCATGCATTTGGTTCACCAGTTTATTTTGGAATAGTTTGGATGAGGAAATCTGGACTACTCCTTTTCTACCTGTCTTTAACACAAGGGGACATACCTGATTAGTATCTCAGAACAAGTGATAAAATGTAAAATCAAAAATGTGAATTGAGGAATATTTCTTATTATTTGTTGTAATATTATGTGACTTTTAAAAAATTGATTTAGTTAAGTATTTTGTGATTTTAACACTGACCTATTGTATGTTACTCTAGATCACTGGGGGGAAAGTGGTATAAACTGTTAAAGGTCAAATCCCCACTTGAAATTTGCACGCAGATCCAAACCTTTTTTGTTGTGAAACCGTGTCCTCTTCATCGAAGTTTCTCCTTCCCCACCGCAGTGAGCACACAGCAGACACACCCAGTTGCAGAACTCTTAGCAATCCCCACTACCGGGCAAGCTTGCTTTGCCAGTCTCCCCTGATTGGCTGGCGTGCCTTGATAGGGTGGGACCTTTTCCCACTGCGGAAACATACATTGTAGGGGCATGATAAAAAAAGCGTGTAAAAGTTTAACGTTTAACTGTTTAATTGTGCAAACAGTTAATCGTTACCTGTGTAAACCATTAACGATTCAAAGTTACATGTTTCACTGTTTAATGTTTGCGTCCCCTTCTGCTGGCCAATTGCAAAAGCGGAAATGAAACCAAGGAAAGGCTGCGCGCACATCGCAGCACTGATTGGTTGCCCGAATTCCACATCCTACTCCAGGGCAGGAAACGAGTCAGGGTTTCAACCCTCATCCCTCCCCTCGGATCAGCTCTGAACCATGTCAATGGGGTCTGTGCCACTTGCAACCAGGTCCTGCTGGAATGCGGATTAACAGGGAGAACAAGTGCCTGAAACGGAATCTGCCATGCAAGTAATGGGGAGGTCTTCCTTCAAACCTGGTTAGTTTGTGTTCTGAAACCTGGCTAAGACGGTAGTAGGGATTTGACCAAGGACAAATCAACAAATGGTATACATTAAAAAATTACAGACATCAAGGGAAAATAAGATATTTCTCTCTCATATTGCAAAGCTACCCCATCATAGACAAAAGAAATGATTTCACAGATTATATTGGAACATAACTTTTAAAAAGGATTGACAGTGTCATGGAGGATAGGTGGATCACTGGACCTCCATGAAATGAAATAGAACTTCAGTTTTCAGAGATACCAGATGTTGATCATAAGCAACAAGGAAGTGCTATCATCATCATGCTGTTAAAGTGACAATATGTCAAATGTGTCTGGTTAGCTATTATAGAGAACAGAGTATTGGACTAGATGAACCTTGGTCTAATTCAACAAGCGACATTTTTATGTTCTTATATTAGGCAGGTCTCTATCATTTTTATTTTATGATAGTGAACTGAGGCAAGGGGTTTGTGTCCAGGACAACATAGTGAATCTTTGGCAAAAATCTGTCTTGATCTTAGCTAAACCAAATGCTGCACTCTTTTTTTTGTTAGGCACGCAGGTGTTCTTTATCAGTCTATGAATTCTCAAAACTGCTTCATTGTTCATAATGCAATCAACAAAACATCCCTTTCCAGAATCCTGTTACCTAAGGTCTTTAACACCTGGCTTTGAAAGATTCCTTAGCTGCTTCTTGACTCAAAGACTTGGGCCCTTTCCGCATGGGCGCTGAGCATAAATTATGCTGATGCATCCCCCCCAGGAATGTTCGCACAGACGGTAGGAGCGCAGGGGAAGGCGCAGCCTTCGCACAGGCTGCACCTTCCCCAACCGGCTTACCTTCTTCTGCTTCGTATCCACGTAGATCTCTGGTCCGTGGAATTTTTTGAAAAGGCTGCACGGGCATTGCACACAGTCCACTGCATTCTCATTGGATGGGAGGCTCCACGTCACTACCAGCGGTGGGAAACACTAATCCGGATTCACACACACACACCACTTCCCCACTGCTCTAGATTGCCCATGCTTTTTTTTGAAAAGGTCTACTTTCTTGCAGGTTCTAAAATAACACGTGCTGGGGGTGGGGGGGGCATGCCAGAAACGGGATGAAAGCGTGTTCGGCACTGGTGAAGTGGGGAGTTCTGCTGGAAACCTGGATATTTTGTGTGACAAGCACACATCTAATCCTCAGGGGGGAATTGACCAATGTCTTCTACTTTGGCTTGTTTTTTCCCATCACTTCACTTCCTTGCATGCTGAAACTATTTTTTACAGCATGTTATATATGCTATATTATTTTTCAAAAACGATTTCTTAATTTTTCAATGGGCAGGTTTTTAAAAAAACTGATGTTATTTATTCAAGAAGCATGGCAATCTATTTTGGGAAGTATCAGCAAAGCTAGAATTTTTGCATTGCATTCCTTCTCATCTGGTATTAATATATCTCTATCTTGCATTCAAGAAATGTACCAACAGATGTGGGCCATTTCTGTTCTTCAAGCCCTCTGATCTTATAAGACTTCTTGGGAACTAGCAGCAGTATGGCTTTTAAGTTGCAGCACATCAACAAGACTGTCTCTTCAGAGGTTTGTTTGGCTAATTATGGGGACTTTGTCCTTTTTTCCAAATAGAATTCACTTTATACAGAGAGCTTGTAGGGGGGGGGGGGAGTTGTTTAAAAGCTGAAGAGAAAAAAGATATTAAGTTAAATATGGGAATTGGATTTTGACCTATATCCACAAGTATAATTGTGGCAGTTTATTTAACTATTTACAGATGTACAATGGAAGGGATCACAGTTATTTTTTTGGTAATCTGTGCTTATGGTTCCAAACTCTAAATGTGAATAAGCACTGGCTTAAAAGCCCACTGCCTTCAATGAGCTCAGAAGGGCGTAACTCTGCTTAGAGTTGCACTGGCAGCCAGTTTTGCATGTGATGTCACATGCTTTCATCAAAAAGAGTTTACAAAGCAATTTATTTTTATATGAAGTCCTGTTGGCAGGCTGTACTAGCAGAGTATTTTTCTTTGTTAGTCAAAGGACAAAGTATGTTAATTCAGAAATTAACTCATGAACATTTAAGTATCATTGCTATTCTTGAACATAATTAATTTGATCACTAAAAATAATGATATTTAGTAATAGAAGGAACTATTTGTCTGCTATTATGATGCCCCCCTGACTTTTTCAGATTGAACAAGGAAAGAGAAACAGGGAGAGCTGTGAGACTCACTGATAGTCTAATGGACTGATGTGTCTTCTAACCTTAAAAAAGGGACCAGAGGACTTCACCAAACAACCATTTTCATAGGTGTTTCTGTACATTTCCTTGCCACTTTCTACCAACAATCACACTATCTGCAATGATGTAAGAAAGGTGTTGCCCTAGTGCCCAATAAAGGCACAAGACCACAGCAGGGGTTTGACAAGTTTATTTAAAACAGCTGGTCTACATCATCAATTAACTATGCTAATATATACTTGAGGGCAGGCTGGGCTAGGCAGTTTATCTATGGCTGCCTTTTGTTTTGGCAAATCCACCCTGGCTTCAAACTCTGTCAGTGGCTACTGCTGGCCCTGTGTGCCATTGCCTGCACATACTACACAAAGAGGTGTCTAGCCCCAGCCCCCTTCCCTGATGCGCCATGAAGCCACTATCAGGTTCAGAAAGATGTTGCTGATCATCAAGGGGGCTCCTTCACGTGTCCCACATGGGTCAGCAACAGGAGGCAAAAGCTGCCTTATGAGGGAGAAACAATAATAAAAACTTCTTCTAGCCTTCCCATTGGATGGCAGCCTTTTATTTGCAGCCAGCCTACTGTTTTGTTTTGTTCAACTTGCACTGAGACAAATCAATCCTTGACTTACAGGCCAGGAATGCCTCTTCTTTATTATACAAGAAATGGGTCCTAGAATACTTTGTATGTTGTTGTCTGCTCTAGCAAAGACTCAGAACTTACTCTCTTACCTGTCCACTCACCTGAAATTTCCTAAGGAGAAGTTGATTCAATAGGTTTAGAAGGGCATAATTCTTGTTTATCATTGTTTAGAAGTGGTCAAGTTTACCTGAGGGGCAGGTTGAAAGCCAGCCTCTTGTCTTTTTAACAGCATGATCCAATGCTACTCATGAACAGTTTTTAGGGAGGTCATCTTACATTCAAGGTTGTCCTTTCCTGTAAGCACAGTATTTACTAAAATATGATTTTATAGATTTTCATAAATTGAATTTCTAGTGATTCTAAGCAGTTATAAGATGCAATCCATATCCTATCAGAGTCAATGGCAAATATTCCAATGACATCAATAGTTTCAGATTTCAGTCCACATCTATATTATAACTTCAGTAACACTAGTAATTCAATACATATCTGTTTGTTTAGGCACTTCCTTAATGACAACTTAAGTTGCAAACCTGCAGAAAGGGCCTAGAAATCTCAACTGATCTCCAGACTATAGAGATCCATTCCCCAGAAGAAAATGGTTGCTTCAGAGAGTGGACAATATGGCATTATACTCTGCTGAGGTCCTTCTACACTCCCTGGGAACCACCTCAAAAATCTCCAGAAATTTCTCAGCCTGGAGTTGGGAAACCTAAACAAAAAGTGACTTACAATTTTTTAAAAAGCCATTCCAAACAGCAGAAAACTATCATATTCCACAAATATTGAAGCCCGTGTTACCTAACAACACAGTTACCAATTCTCAAAAGAGAAATTTACCAGGGACGGCTGGTGGTAATTGATTTTCACTTGATGAAAGTATTCTCACTGTGGGTATTTCTTTCCATCCCTGCAGGAGGCACATTCCCTTTATTGAAAGTGGTATTTATTCACAAGCCAAAGCAGCTTGCAAATTTGGTCTTGTCTTTTCCATTTTATCCTTACAATGACAGAATAGACTGAGCATGAGGGACTAGCCCAGGGTCACCTAGTAAGCTTCCATGGCAGAAAATGAATTTGAGGCTAGGTTTCCCAGACCCTAGTCAGACCCTTTAACTGGCTTTCAGAAGACTAAGTAGTTGTGTGAATTATATCTCTTAGCACAAGCATGTGATATCAGATACCATATATTCATGTACAAGCTGCATAGGTACAGTGAAACATATCATCTCAGTGGGCACAGAAACAAACAAAAGTTTAAAGGAGAGAGCTGAACTATGTAGCTAAAAGCCCCATAGCAGCTGTGAGTTTGGCAAGATCACTGGAGCTATACTCCCTAGCAAACCCTGGTAGCAACTTGGCAAATGAAATGTCTTATCCTCAACTCAGTTAAGTTGAAGTACTGGAGCTGAAGCTCATTAATACCCAGATCCTTCAGGGGTAAGGCCTACTGAGGTTGTTTGTTTAGGATTGCAGTCTTTGTTTCATTAATGTCAATATAATTGATTCTTCTGGAATTCAAGTATTCTTTTCAAGTGTGTGTAAAGCAGAAGAAACATACTGGATATCACATAGGATTTAAGTGTGAGAATTGTTTAAAATATCTGTCAATAAATCTTTACCCACTGAATCTCCAAACAAGAGTATATATTTCTTTATTACACTCTAGAAATACTTGGTGTAATCCAGCAAGAAAGAATCTAGGCAGCAGCAGACTTCCCTGTGTATGTCCAGTGTAAATGCAGGTGCTCAAATAAAAATATTTTCTTATCCACAATGCAATGGTCACCTAGGCCTCACTTAACAGTTTGAATGCAATCTGTCAATTCATTAGTGAAATATGAGGCCACCAGATGACATGGGCAAGTAGTTGCATGCAACCAGAACTGCACTGGTTGCATACAACCATCCAGACCTTGCAGCATAACAACTGGCCCAGTGCACAATGCTGTGGCCCACCAGCCATACACAGGTCCGATGGCCTGGCATAACTAAAAAACAAATCACAACAAAAGGTGAGGCCGCATATACGCCTGGTTGGCAAGGGACCTCCATTGGCCAATAGCCCAAATTTGGTCTGAAGAAAAACCATCTTGTGCTGCTGACATGGCCACTCCAATCTGGAAGGAGTGACGGCCGAATTCTTCAGCAGGAAGCATCAAAGCCCCTACACATTGCTGCAGCACAGCTGTAAACTGGAACCTGGATAATGCTGACCCATCCTTTGCATAAGAAGGGGACCGGGATGACCGAACAGAAAGTCAAATATGCTGCGGTTGCCACAACTGGGCAGGGAGCCCCAAAGGGAGCTGCTGACGCGTAAATTCAGGTATCCTGGTGAAGCTGATCAGTCTTTGAACTGGCTAGCCATATATACAAGCCGTTCACGGCCATCATTACATCGGCCCATTGGATGGCCTGTGACACCAAGGATGTTGTAGAAAGTGCCACTAATTTACTTCCCCGAAAGGCACCAAAGAATGCTAAAGTGAAGGCTGCATGAAAGAGTGCCACCTCATTTTGAGAGGAGCAGACAGAGGCAGTGACCATGAGCAATTAATGCTAAAGTGAAGGCTGCAACAGGTCTCTGGTGACAGGCCGGTGGCCATCAGGTGGCCGAGGGGAAGCCCGGCGCCAGCCTGCTACTGCCCTGCAAGCTAGGAAGGACATTGTTGGAACAGGGATTCCTAAGGACCTGCTAAAAATGAAGTGGCTGCTAAAAGGACCTTCATAGTCCACAGTGCCAACCCCCGAGCCTTCAGATTGGCTAAATACTGAAGCAGGAGACCTTCAGGAATCCCCTGCTGTGCTGCCAGGCTCAGTGGTGCAGCAAAATCCAGAAAAAAAGCCTGCTGCCCCCCTCATAGGAATGACGGGAGGGCTGGAGGACACCATCGACTATCATGTGCTGCCAAAGTGCCACAGCAGGTCCGGGAATGGGTCCGGCTGCTGGTTGGCCTCTCGTGCTAGGGAGCAGAAACGTCTATCTGGTGACGAGATAAGGCGTCAGAGATACAGTTGGTAATTCCTGGGAGAAAAACAGCCTTAAAAGAGATGTTATTGACTAGACAAAATAACACTAACTCCCGTACTAATAACATGATCCTCTTAGACCGGACTGCCTGTTCACCACCCTCACCACCGCTTGGTTGTCGCACCAGAAGCGCACTGACTAGTCACAAAAAAGATCCTGCCAAATGTGGACCATGACCACTACCAGGAACAATTCCAAAAAGGTCATGTCTTGAAGGATGCCTGAGTTTGACCAGGCAGAAAGCCATTCTCCCCAGCATCACAGGCCCCAAGGTAAATCCAGAAGCCAAGCCTCCCAGCTGTATCTGGAACTCTTCCCTGAGTTGAAGGGGAGCCTGCCATAAAGATACACCATTATAATGTGCTAAAAAAACTCAACCAAACCTCAAGGTCCTGCCTCAGCCCTGCAGTGATCTGAATGTGGTGGTGGGAAGCAAGGCAGCCAGCTGTGGCTCATGCCAGACAGGCACAAAAGGCAATTCTGGGGGTGACTACCCGGCAAGCAAAGTTAAGATGCCCTAATAGTGACTGCACCTCCTGCAACTTGCACTTTTGCCTTCTAATGATGGCCTCAGACAGGGTGCGAAGTGATGATAACTTACCAAGTGGGAGGGAAGAAGTCCCCACCTCTGTGTCCAGCTGGACCCCAAGGTATGTTAGGCGCACTGAAGGACCCTCCATCTTGTTGACAGCCAAGGAGCCCCTAGCTCAGCCGCCAAACCTTGAAAAGCTGGCAGACCTGTTGCACGATCTGCGGTGCCCTGTGAACCCACAAATAAAAAGTCATCCAATTAATGCGTGACTTGAGCCCTTGGCACCCTGTCCTTCACAGCCCATTAAAAAACATGCTGAACATCTCGAAGGTGGCACACGCTATAGAACAGCCCATTAGCATGGCCTTATCTACATACCAGGAGCCCCCAAAATGGTATCCCAACAAATCAAATTCCCCCGGGTGAATGGGCAGCAGCCGGAATACTGACTGAATGTCACATTTTTCCAGTAAGGGCGACCAACCTGTGCACTTGATTAGCGCAACTGCTTCGTCCAGAGTGGCATAATGGACCGAGCAAATATCTGGATCGATTAAATAATTCACTGACTCCCCTTTTGGGTAGGATAAGTGTTGAATCATCCTATGCTCCCCTGGGACCTTCTTGGGCACCACCTCAATAGGCGAAACCGTCAAATTAGGTAAAGGGGGTTCAGAAAATGGACCGTGCTACCTGACCTGCTAAGCATTTCTTATTGAGTTTGGCTGCCACAATGTCGGATAGCTCCCTGGCAGACTTAAAGTTGGGGACAAATGTGGCCACCCTGCTGCCGAAAAAGTGGACCAGAAACCTGATTCAAAGCCCTCCTGAAAGGTAATCAGCCTCCCGCCTCCAAGTATTCCTAGCCAGTAATCGGCAGAGAGGACCCAAACGCAAACGGGTGGGAGCCAGTGATCTGAGTGCTGCCGGGATTTCAGGCTTTCTGAGTGGAGGAGGACCCTCCCTGGCTGCCACTATCTCTTCAGGGGCCACTGGAGCCAGGGTTCCGGCCAGGGTTCAAGCACACATGATCTAAGTTACATTTTTCCTGCTTGCAGCACCCTTGATTGAAGCCCCAGCATGTGAACTTTAAGGAGTCCCGCTGTAAAGCGCCTTTTTTGCACTGAACTTACCCCTGGGCTTTAGGAATCTGGTGAACAGAGGTCATCCAGGTCTGATCATGTATTAAATCCCACCACAGCCCAGGACAATGAGATGCACTCTTCCGGAATGCCTCGTTGTAATCTAATGGCTCTGAGTCCCCAGCCAGTGAGCAGGCTCTGAGAACATTGACCCAATGTGCCGCTAAATGCCATGCCCTTAGCGGATAATTCACTCTCACTAGTGCCATATATTCAGCGTAACCCCTGGACCAGTTGTCAAATGTACAGTCAGCCCTCCTAACATGTCCCTTTTTGTTTCACGAAAGGGAACCAGACAAACCTGGATCCCCCTCCAATCTCAATACTGTGAATATGTCCACATAGTAGCCACCAATATGCTCTTTCCCTGATTTTTCTGGGAAGATGAGACCCTGGGGGTCCCTAACATCCCAGGCCAAAGAGGAACCTGGGCCCTCAGGTGCTACCTGGGATGGAGGCACACTAGCCCTAAGCTTCCACCTCCTGGCGAGCCAAGAGGGCAGAGCAAGTACCTGTTCACGTGACTCTGCCAGTCAATCGGCAGCGGGGAGGAAGGCTGATGCTCACTCCTGCCCTGCCGCAATGGCACCCCAGGGTAAGTCCTGGGGCACGTTTTATTCTGCACGTGTGAAAGGGGCCCAAGAGCTGAACATTGCATACCTTTTTGTATGCAAGTGAAATTTTGATTCACAAAATTGATTAAATTCCTTTTCTCTATTTTTTTGGCCCTCACTTCTGATCTATGACTGCTGAATCCTTCCTGAGCTTTCACTTGACATTTATATCTTCCACGGTGCTCTTAAAACTGGCAGAGCCAAACTTGACACAATATAAATTCAAACAGTATTAAAGAGAGTAGTCGATCCTTTCCAATGGTAATGAAATTCTAATAATTGACAGTAGAATCCCAAGCAGTTATACCCTTTTAAATCCATTGTATAATGGATTTAGAAAGGTATCAGTCTATATAGGATTGGACTGCAAGACTTTTTTAGGGGTAACCATTTTATTTGTTTTTGTTTCAAAGGGTTTTTGAAATGTTCATTCTCTGGATAGATGAGAAAGCATATCACTGTTATATAGCACAATCACAGCTTCCTATGTTTGTTCAGTACATAGTGATGCCAAAAAGATATGTGACCCCCTTTCTGGGGACTCAGCACCACATCTTTTTCTAGTGCTTCCAGATTACTTAAATTCTTAACTGTTCCAACCTTTCAAAGACTTTTCTTCTTGGCCAGGCATTATGCCTTACCCCTCAATGAATTATTTGGAATATTCTCAGATAGCCTGCTAGTCTGCCCTTGCGGAAAGGCAAAGACAGAAACACCCATTATTTTATTCAGTTGTGGTTCATGTTCTTTTATAAGATCTCCTTTTGTTATTCAATTGATCTCACACTTTTCAGTTTGTACATATGATTATCATTTAATGTATTTGTAGTCTGGTAAAGATAAAGCTGCTACCCTATCCATAGCTCATTGTTTACCAGCAGTCTTGAAGATGTGTCCAAGGTTATAATCAAATTATACCTAAATGTTCATTTGTATACAGGGGCTCATTTTGCAGTGGAACTGGAACTGTCTTTTGTACAATAGAACTGTAGACAATTTAACCAATCCAGGAAAAAGGGAAAAAAATGCAGGAGGAAGAAAGAAAATAAATGCCCCCATTGAGCACAGTTGAGGGGGGACTGCAAGGGAGACAGCATCAGGTTGTGATGGTAACATTAATTTGCAGGCCTCCCCCCAAAAAAAAGATTAGCAACGTGTTAAACAATAAGGTGGATAATTAAATCAGTTTGCTTTACCTCATTGCAAGTGGTAATCAACAGAGTGTATGCTTGCTAAGTTTTATGTTATTGTGCAAAATCCTTCATTAACAATGGCTTAGGGATAATTTCTCAGTCACAATCATACTTCTGTTAATTTTCATCGCTCAGCTTTCATCAATGTTATATTTAGATTTGAAAACCATCCAAGAAGGGAGGGGCATGGTGTGGCTGCTTTGATTCTTTGTGATCAAATACCTTAATTAGGTCACCACTACCCCCCAAAAGTATGCTGTAATAACCAGTGCTGTTACTGAATAGGAATTCTGCTCTGAAGAGGCCTCACACATCTGTTCCGCAACTTATTATGGCAATACACTCATTGAATTGCAAGAGCAAATTTGATTAGCTGGAACTTCTGGGAATATTTTCCAGCTGATTAACCCAGGGACCTTATCGTTAAATATTGGCATTGTATGGATTGACCAAAATCCAAGTGAATGTCAGATATTAAAGACTATAATTGCAAGTTAACTAGAAGATGAAGGAGGCTTAATCTAATGATGACTAGGGTGAAATATTTCTGGAATTACCATATTAACATTGCTAAGCCAGCTAATTAATACAGTTATCCTATACAAAGCCAATTTGGCTGGATTTCATCCTTCAATTCAAGACTTTTATAGGAAGTATTTTTGCTATGTAAATGGAAATAGCACTTTTCCTACTACTCCACTTCTGATAATGAACATAAAGTAAGGTGACCTCAGAATTACAATTGTATCTCTGTGTGTTTTAAACAGGGAAATATAAATATAGGGGCATGTGGCAAGTTAATGGGTACCATTTCAGCCCAACAATAGCACCCTAATGTGCCATACAATTTTAAAGTGGCATCACTGCAGAATGGAGTACATATGGAGCTACTAAAAAGAAAGGTGCCTTGGGAGAATAATTAAAAAATTGCCTTTAAATTATTTTTGGTGCTCATTTAAATGGTGGATTTTTTCACTGGGGACCTTTTCATTTCCTATTAGATTTACTAATGCTATTGAAGATTAGGAAACTCAGCTCTTAAGAATGTTCTATTTCTGCTTATTCAATTTGTCTATTGTAGAATATGACTGTGATGTAGGTACGTTTGACAAACATTAGATTTAGCATAACTGTTTTCTACCTTTTTTAGGATCACTGAGCTAGCTTTAAAGTTACACAGAACTCTTCTTCAGGATTACTGATAAAAAAATAATAGAGAAGGCAGGGTTCTGTTATTAGTGAACAGCATAATCAAAACCTAACTCAACATATTCAGTATCTTAAAATGGTGATTCAGGAAGCTTTTTGCAGGCTGATTAGATCAGATTTCTCCAGTGCAAAAGATCGGAAATTGAACCAAGTTATGCTGGGGGAAAGAGCAATTCCAATTAAGAAGCTGATTTGGTCTAAAGGAGGACTGGTGAGTTAAATACCCCTCGTCTGCTTGTTGTGGGTAAAGAAGGTGGGCTACTCTAATTTTCACCTATGTATGTACTTTCCTTGGGCATTCCAATGTCCTGTGTCAGGCATGGAGCATCAGCTTTGGCTGGCTCTCCTTTCCCACCGGCCAGTGACCAAACCCCACCTCCCCCTTCCCACTTTGTTAAAAGGAGGGGTGGGGGGGAAAGCAGCCTTCTATCTTAGAAATCTAACACAATAATTATTTAAGTTTTGGCATTTAATTTCAAGCCTAAAGAAGAATTTTGTGACACTCAAAAATTAGCTCACTATACTGTTTGATTCTAATGGACTCAAGCTACATCTTGCAATACTGGAAATGCCCAGAAATTGTTAGTAGACAGCCTTTGCCACAGAACATAGTAGGGGAGATCCATGAATAGAACAGTTGAGGATAATCCTATTATCATGGACCAATAATTTCCTGGTAATATTTAGACTTGCAGGAGACCCTCTGAGATGGTCCACCCTCTGAGACTTATGGAATCTGAGTGCTTCCTGAATGCTCTGGGAGACTTTCTAGATGATGCTTATATTGAGGTCTTGGTCTCTCTCTGGAATGATGAGATAAACAGTGCCTTTGATACAATTGCTCCTAAGTTCCCTTGCCTTACCTGTAGAACCTGTAAAACCAGGGACGTAGGTATAGATTTTTTATGGGGGGGTCAGGGGGGCACACCCCCACCCGCCCCTAGGGCATGGCCACGCCTCCCCAAGCCACGCCCCTGGCCTAGCACTTATAAAAGCAGCTCTCCGAGGTTGGGGATAGCAGACTCCCCTGCCCTGCCCTCCCCTGCCCCTCCCCTCTGGGCAGAGGCATAGAGGGAAAATGGAGCCTGGTGCAAAATCTGAGTTTTGCGCGCGCCCCCCTCCTGGGCAGCTGCTGTGATGCTGGAATTCATCCCCAAACAGCATCACTTTCAATGGCGTTTAAACTAGAGAGCCCAAATTCTCCTTTTAAATCCACCTTAAAGGGAGAATCTGGGGTCCCTAGTTAAAGAACATTGAAAGTGATGCTGTTTGGGGGTGGATTGTCCCCCACCCTGAAAAAGCATCACTTTCGCTGTGGCATTAGTGGTTAAGAGCAGGTGCATTCTAATCTGGAAGAACCGAGTTTTATTCCCTGCTCTGCCGCTTGAGCTGTAAAGGCTTATCTGGGGAATTCAGATTAGCCTACTGTGCACTCCCACACACACATGCCAGCTGGGTGATCTTGGGCGTTAGTCACAGTTTTTGAACTCTCTCAGCCCACCCACCTCACAGGGGTGTTTGTTGTGAGGGAGCAGGAAAGGAAGATTGTAAGCCTTTTGAGTCTCCTACAGGAGAGAAAGGGGGGATATAAATCCAAACTCTTCTTCTTCTTCTAAACTGAGGACCTCAGATTCTCCCTTTAAATCCATGCCGAAGAGGGTGGATTTAAAAGGAGAATCTGGGGAAATTTGGGGGGTGCCTGCTGTCAGGGGTGCAGTTGTTAAGCTAGAAGCATCAAACATTCAGGGTATCTTTAGGAGTCTCTCCTAATGATACCACCCAGGTTTGGTGAAGTTTGGTTCAGGGGGTCCAAAGTTATGGACCCTCAAAGGTGTAGCCCTCATCTTCTATTAGCTCCCATTGAAAACAATGGAGGATGGGGCACTCCCTTTGGGAGTCCATAGCTTTGGACCTCCTGGACCAAACTTCACAAAACCTGGGTGGTATCAGTACAAGACTCTCCTGATAATATATTCCAGGTTTGGTGAAGTTTGGTTCAGGGGGTCCAAAGTTATGGACCCTCAAAGGTGTAGCCCCCATTTTCTATTAGCTCCCATTGGAAACAATGGAGGATGGGGCACCCCCTTTGGGAGTTCATAACTTTGGACCCCCTGAACCAAATCCCACCAAACCCAGGTAGTATCATAAGGAGAGTCCCCCAAACAATCCCTGAAAGTTTGGTGCTGCTAGTCCAAACAATGCGCCCCCTGCAGGCCAAAAGCCGAAAAAGCACTAAAATGCTTTAAAAACCCACAAACGAGTGGGCGGAGCTTCGGACATGAATGGGGGCGGTTCAAACCCGAGAACCCCCCCCCTTACCTACGTGCATGTGTAAAACTCCCTGGTATTCTATGGAGTTCAAGGCTATGAAACTGGAAAGTTGATGGCCAGAGCACAGATGGCATAAATCCAACAGTGAGGCTGACCAAACACGAGTTAGAGTACATTATCATGCCTATTACGTGGTGGTAGTCCTCAAGTAGTTGTAGGGGTGAGCCCGCAAACCCAGCAGAACCGTAGAAGGAGCGCCAGGCATGCCGGTGCCTGCTACGGCCTTCCGGGCGCACACGCTCCCCCAACCCCCGCTCCCCCATGAGTCACGGGTCATGAACTGCCTGACTCGCGGTCACCAGGTGTCCCATACAAAAGGACAAAAGGGCTCCTGCCCTCAGGTGAAGATTAGACCCAGACACGGATGCTTCCTCCCACACGTAGCAGCCCGATGAGATCATGCATCACATGATGATCTCCCGCTCTCCCGCTCTCCCGACCTCCCGTTCTCCCGCCTGCCCGACCCCTTTACATCCCCCCGTTGAAACCCTAATAAAAGGTGTGAGGAAGCTGCGCCGCGGCAGAGTTGCCAGGATCCACCGGGGATCAGCGCTTCCTGCCTCCTGGCTCTCTCCACCAGATGAGAAATCTCCGGCGTCTCCGTCTCTTCATTGGGAGGGCCTGCGTGGGCGCGAGCTACAAGCTGGTGCGAGCCGGGATTTCCTCGAGACCTCTGCCGTGACTTACGCTCTTAAGCCTGGGAAGGGCTACCGGTACCGATCGTCTCTGCTGGATCGGCGCATCCAGGGACCCACCCCGGTACCCGACCATCCCGTAGTTCGGCGCGTCAGGACCCACCCCCTCGGTACCCGACCATCCGGCTGGATGGCGCATCCAGGGAATTAAGCATTCTAGGACACTCTCTCGTCCTGGCCGAGACCACCCGGTTAAGCATGAAGTGGCTTGTAAAAGCCGCGGCACGACAGAAACGCGTTAAGCGGAAGCTGAAAGTGCTAGCCCGAAGCAGCGGCAGGGTCTCCGTAAAGAGAGGGAGCTGCTTGTGGTGGTTGAGGAGATTGATAGGCAATGTCCATGGTACCCAGAAAGGGGGGACATTCAATCTTAAGTACTGGGGAAAACATCCGAGCACTCTGCACAGAGAGCCTCGTGTGCCGATAGTAAGCTGCTTTACTGGCGATGGAGACAGTGTTATGCATGGCCATCAGCCTGCAGGTCCCATGGTGTCTTTGCCATGGATCTCCACTCCTTTTGATCTTTCACCTACAATTTCCAAGCCTGGAACTTTCTCTATCCACTAAGCAGGGCTGCCCTGTCCTTCTCCCGTTCAAACTCTCCCGCTCACCGTGCTCACCAGCGGACCCTGCCGCCTCCTCCTCATCTGCTCCTCCTTCTGCTCCGGCTTCCCCTCCGTTTCTGGAAGCCACCACGCCTCCGTCAATGCCGCGTAATGGCAGAGTTTCAAAACTCTAGCAGAAGCATTATTACCCACGATCTGCAGAGGAAGGGAAACCCTAGCCCGGCGGAAGAGCGATGCTGATCTCCTCAAAGCCGTCTGCCCAGCCCACTACACTGACCGCGTGGGGAGCACTTGAGCCGTCCAGCGAGTCGTTGAGTATGCGTCCCATAGGCTATAACGTTCTCCACTGGAGGCTCCACGCCAAGGCAATGCGGGACCTGGGGATCACGCAGCCCCTATGTGAGGAGGCATGCTGGAAGCAGTCCGCAGCGGAATCCGCGTAATGGTTCGAAGGACTGGAAAACCACTTTTCACATGCTCTTGAACCCTGCATGGCCATATGTTGTTTGGGAAAGTGAATACCGCTGGCAACAATGCACTTAAGCAGAGAGGGCAGCCTCTGGCGGTCACCTATACTGCCCGGCGCAGCTCGGCATGGCTCGCGAAGAGCTTCACCCTTCCCGGCAGCGCCAGATGCGTCCTGCGGAGTCCACCCTTATAGGTTGCCTCTGACTGCGCCTACAAAGAGGCGTTTGTAAGAGTGCCAGCTGCCCGGACAACCAACCCAGAGCTTTTCCAGCGTTCGGCAGAAGCCTCAGGAGGACCTTACGCTGAATTCCTGAACAGGCTCCAGGAGGCCCTGCAGAGACAAGGATTGACAACGGCGCGCGGCCCAACATGAGGCTCCTCATGCGCCTCACCAAAGAAGAGCGCCTCGCTGGAGTGCCACAGGCGATCACGGGTTTGAGGAAAAGAACCGAGCTGGCCGACATGCTTAAGGCTTGCCAGGATATCGGATCTTCAGCCCATTAGGCCAGCCTCCACAGCATCAGCACTCTCTCCACCACCGGGGACAGCCCCAAGCCGAGTGCTTCAACTGCGGCAAGCGGGGACACTTCGGCGGAGGGATTGTAGGATTAAGCCGATTGGTGGGGCTTACAACCCCGACAGAGGGGGGTTCTCCCCTGGGAGGCGAAGGCCCCAGGGAAAGCCCTGGACAAATGCCCCGGACCAAATGCCCGGACCAAATGCCCGGGAGGGTTTTCACTGGAGGAAGCGGTAATGCCGTGGGAGGAAACTCTTACCCGGGCTTCTCCTAGCCAAGGACCAAGGAGGAGAATCACGAGAAGTCAGCCCGAAGAACCAAAGGCGAACCCAAAGCCACTACTCCTCCCAGCGGTATCTCTCTCTCCTTGTACCCAACCTCTTTCACTCAAGTTCCCCCACGAGATCCTCGTTGCTCCGACCAGTACAGCGATCCCATCCCCAGAGGCTGTCGGGTTAATCTTGCCCAAAGCCTCCTCCGCTGAGCAGGGACTTGTTTGTCCGTCCGGGGGAGTCATCGACCTACTGCACACGCAAGGAGCTGTTCACATTCAGGGTGTGGACAAACATCCCACAGGAGTTGCCGTAGCCGGAACCAGCTCGCGCGCTTTAGCTCATCCTCCTGCCCCACACGCAGCTGCCGCGCCCGATTCAATAAAGGCCACGAGCCCAAATGCTGCATGCATCGGGGCACAACCCGGCACCACCGTAGCGGCCGGTGGAAACTGCCCATCGGCAGCTCCCGCCCGTTACCTGGAGCTCACTTTAGAGGGTGTGTCCATTCAAGGGACTTGTGGACACCGGCCCGGCGTAACCGTCATCAAGAGCAGCCGAGTGGCTGGCCTGATCAGTGGCCAACAGAGGCTTGCCCAGCGCATCTGGGGGGGTGGGGGGGGAAGCGTTAGACCCACAGCGAGGCGGAGCACGCCGCCCGCTCGCAGTCCGCCAGTCCAGGGCTGGAGCTGGCAGCTCTGGTACGGCTCTGATCCATTGTCGTTTTGGATATACATGTTAACCTTATGGGGAAGGGATCTCATGAGTCAAGTAAAGATGACTCTAGTCTGGGATGGATAAAATCCCACTCACGCCATGGCCGCTACCAGAAGAAGAACGAAAGATAGCAGCTGGCCACGTTGAGATCCCCACCCCAGCTCCGGAAGCTGTGTTTCCTACCTCTACCCCCAGAGCCCTGGCTTTGAAACACCCTCTTTCTCTCTCACTTTGTTCTATTTTTCAACCAGCAGGCGGGAGGGCCAATTGGCTGACTGGCCCTCCTGGATTAAAGCCCCCGGGCCGCGTCCTGAGTACGCAGCACTGCCAGGACAGGCCCCAGAAGTTAAGGGGAGGCCGCCCGCCATCAGCACCTACTCACAACCCGTTTGGAGTTGTGGTCACCCGGCGCTATGGCGTCTTATTCAGCGCCTGGCAACTCTACCAATACCGTATTAAAGGCCAGGCGGCTTAGCCGAAACGCCATAAGAGAATTGGTTTTAGTAGGGCAGCATTTCCCCAAGATACTCAAATTCGATCCCAAATTCTGAGCATGCTATGTCTGCACTTACAACCCCTGCGATCATAGGTAAGTATAATTTGCCCCAGAGGTGGGAACCTCCCCGGTCGCCTTTGTCCCAAAGACCAACTCCCCAAATGTGCGATTGTCTTGCAATTCTGATGCATCCCCTGCTCGCTAGCCAACGCGCCTCCAAAAGTCCCTTTGTTCTACAAATTAGATATACATGCCACAATCGCCTTGGCGGTCCACTCACCCCTGTCTTTGGGGGCTCGGACCAGCATCTGGCAGCATCCCTGATAGCGTCTTTGGAAGCCAACTCTCCATAGGAGTTGTCTGCCCGCCGTACCCCCCCTGTCCCATGTCCAAACAAACTAAAAAGAAGGGGAGTAGGTGGGGCCTCCATGGCCTACCCCCCCTGCAAGAATTAGAAAAGCAGAATTGAAGTTGAACAAGGTGAGACCTGCTCCTCAGAGCCCACTCCCACCAGCCAAGACCAAGCTTGGCGGGGCCCGGCCCCCTCTTAACCTGGGGAAGGGGTATGCTTCAATCCACCTCTCCCTACGGGTCCCCAGTGGATTCCAGCTTCACCATATCCAGCCAACCCTTGGAATTGCACCAGAAGGAAACCAACCCACGATCCAGAGATGGAGCGGATTTCCCTGGAAGATCCGGTCCCAGCGGCCCCGACGGAACCGCCGCCAAGCTATGCCAGAACAACGAGGACCCAGATGACTTGGGGAGGCGATCAAGGCAGCGACCGGCCAGGCTCGAGAGCTGCTGCAACAGCAAAGGCTGCCCGAGACTTACCCGAGGGCCTCCTGCGGCTGCGCCATCTTTCGCGATCATCACTGCAAACTCCGCCAGTCACCATCATCTGCCTGCTCTCTGCTGCCTCTTGCCGAAGTGACGCTTTCGGTCACCCCCCTTTGGAAATCAGCCAAGTCAACATCTGGGAAGCGGGGTTACGGCTGCGCTGCCAACGTCTCATCCTTCTGCCTGGGCCAGTATCTCGGAGTGGGAAGCTTGCTAAGCTCCTGCCTACTCCCTGTCTGCAAAGCCCCTGGAGATTTCCTGGAAGAGTCTGGCCTGAGCCCTTTCATGAACGCCTCATCCATCCGGTACTCCATGAGCGCTGATTGGGGACCCATTGTCCAAACCCTCCCCGCCGGCGCTCTCTCTCTCATCACCCAAACCATCGCCAACCACGAGTCCAACACTTGCACCCGCATTGCTGACGTGGCGGGACAAGAAACTGGCCCGAGCCCAGTCACCGGCTCGGCCAACTGGAACTGCACACATGTTGAGTACATTCCCCCCATATATGGGAACATCCTCCTCCCTAAAGGCTGGTTCTGGACTTGCGGGGAGAGAACCTTCAACTACATCCCCCCTCGCCTCTCCACCGGGACTCTTTGTTGCCTTAGCCGTCTTACCATCGTCCTGCCTCAGGCTCCCCCCCCCGGGAGCCCAAACGCGTCGCCAGGCGCCCGTTCTTTCCCTCGACCCTTCCTGCCGGAACAGCAGCGGTAGCCCTTTCCAAAGCCGAGTATGTTTCCCTTGCTGACCTCCCTAGGTGGGGAAGTCCCCGTTACGTTCGCCACCTGCAATACTAAGACTATTGGCCGGCTCGCCTGTGCCCTGAAGTCCGGTAATTCCACCTCCACCCGGCTCTGGATGCTCTGGCCTCCGAGTTCAACAGAACACGATCAGCGACTTTAGATAATCGTGCTTCGCTATTGATTATTTGTTTATTACTGCATCACCAAGGTTGTGAGAATGTATTTAATATATCATTTGTTTTAATCTCTCCCGATAATTCCCATTTAATTCATATAGAAAGTTAAGTGAGTTACAAGATAGTGGTGCGTCTAACACTAAAATATGATGTGTTGCCTCACTGGTGGTCAGCCCTTTGGAGCTGGACTGCGAGATGGTTAAGTGCTTTATTACAATTTATTTCGTTGGCTTAATTGTATGCCTTTTTGTTGGATCTTGCCTTGTTCAGTGTGTATCTGCTTTTGCCTGTAACATTTTGTAAGAAACCGCCTTGACTTTCCCCTCTGATGCAACCGAGTCCTCATGCTGCACGTAAAGCAGCTCAGCCAGCGAGCAAGTTCCTGGGGAGGCAAGCATCCCCTAAAATCGTTAACCCCAACTAATTCGGCTTCCTTCCTAAAATGATAAGAAACAAGGGAGATGTAGGGGGCCGGAGCCCTTGAACCCAGCAGAACTATAGAAGGAGCGCCAGGCATGCCAGTGCCGACTCACGTGCGCTTCTCGGGCGCCTGCATCTGGCAACCCCTGCTCCCCCATGAGTCACGGGTGCATGAACTGCCTGACTTCCTTGGTGCTCAGGTGTCCCATACAAAAGGACAAAAGGGCTCCTGCCCTCAGGTGAAGATTAGACCCAGACACGGATGCTTCCTCCCGCACGTAGCAGCCCGATGAGATCATGCATCACATGATGATCTCCCGTTCTCCTGATCTCCCGATCTCCCGACCTCCCGTTCTCCCGCCTTCCCGACCCCTTTACACACCCCCGTTGAAACCCTAATAAAAGGTGTGAGGGGCGAGCGCATGGCAGAATTGCCAGGATCACGGGATCCCGCGCTTCCTGCCTCTGGCTCTCTCCACCAGATGAAATCTCCGCGTCTCGTCTCTTCATTGGGGCCTCGTGGGCACGACTACAGTAGTCATCCAGCAGAATTTTTCTGTCTAGTTATCATCCTTGTAAGAGCAAGTTGAAGGAGACAATTGCAGTGGCCACATGATGTCTGCTGTGATAACTTTGCAAGACTCTTTGGGGATAAATTTGCTCAGATCTACATAGAATGATCTATAGGGCATCCAGAGAACTGTCTGACCTTGTTATTTTGGATCAGTTTTGATTAATGATGCCTGTTGACATAGACAACTGGGGGCTGGCCAGCAACATTTAGATTCTTGACACTCCTGGCTTATAAAAGCTAGCCACCTGGGTATGACAGTATGAATTCAGGGGGGTAATGAATACCTCCTTGGAGAGGCAGTAGTTCTGATGACTCTCAAGGAGGTGGTGGTGCACCATCTTCTTAAGGTATCCTCTTCAGTCCCTGAAGTTCTAAACAACTATTGCCCAGTGGCCAAAAATCATTTCTTAGCCAAGATATTAGAGAGAGCTGAGGCCATTCAACTGTAGGCATGCATAGAAGAAGCTGATTATCTAGACCCATTTCAATCTGACTTCGGGTCTGGTCATGGAACAGAAATCACTTTGGTTGCCCTGAATTATGACCTTTTCTGGGAGAGAGATAAGGGCAATGTGACCCTGTTGGTCCTTTTGGATCCCTCAGAGGCTTTTGAAACTACTGACCACAGAATCCTCCTGGAACCGCTATTGTGCTTGAGAGTTTCCTTTGCAAAGGTTCCACTCCTTTGCAAAGGTTCCACTCATGGGCAGTCACATAGCTACAACGGGGGGGGGGGGGGGGGCGCCACGCCAATTGGGTCAGGTGGGAGGCAGAAAATTGCCCATAAACCCCTTCCCCTTTCCCCTTGTCCAGGCCTTTCCAGGCCCAGTGGAGGCCGCAGCTGGGCACCCCTGCCCAGCCCCTCCCCATCAGCCAGACCCCGTGGCCCAGAGCAGCCTGTTGCGGTCAGGCCATGGGGCTGAGCTGGGTGGTGGCACAGCCAGGCTACTTTTTCAGCCAGCTGGGGCTTGGCACCATTTTGCCCTGGGCACAACTCCCCCCATGCCCCTGCTCATGGGAGACTCTTGCTTAGCATTGTGGGTACTCACTTGTGGGATTCCTTAGGAGTCGATTTTGTCTCCGATGTTTTTAATATCTGCATAAAGCCATTGGGGGGTAGTTATCAGGAGATTTGGAGTACTCAAGTTCTATGTCTCAGTATTATCTGAATCAGGAGAGACAGCCAGAATTCTTGACAGGTGCTTGGAAGCAGTAATGTCAGTGGGTCTTGGGTTCATGAAGTGGGGAGACATTCTGTTCTTGATATTTTTCTGGAAGGGACATGCAAAATCTAGGGTTGATCCTGGACTCTGCTATGACACTTGAAGTTTAGGTGGAGACAGTGGCCAGGAGTGCATATTCCGAACTCCAGCTGGCTCACCAGCTATGACCTCCTCTGGACAGAGATGATCCAGCTACTGTAAGCCATGCTCTGGTAACCATGGGATTGGCCTATTGTAATGCGCTTTAAGTGGGCTGCCCTTGAAGACTGTTCAGAAATTGCAGTTAGTTTAGATCATGGCAGCAAGACTACTAACTGGTACTGCTGGCCAGATACACATCACACCAGTTCTAGAACTGCACTAGCTGCCAATTTGCTACCAAGACTGATTCAAGATGGTATCTGTGACTTATAAAGCCCTAAATGAGGCCCCTGCAATATTTTGTCATCTCTGGCAGTGTCCTATAGTGGTTTCATCCTTAGGCACTGCCAGCCCCTCCCGGCCATGTGTTGCTATGGCTCAGTCAGGCGGTTTAGGGTACTGCTACGTACTGAAGAGGTGGAAGAAGAAAGGTATGGATTTTGACCCTGCTTTTCTGTGCTGTATTGAGCATGAAAGGTGCTTTCAAACCACTTTCCTTCCACTTCCCAGAATAGGCATCCTGTGAGGTGAGTGAAGGTGAGAGATTACTGAGTTTAATGAGAGAACTGTGACCAAATCAAAGTCACCCGAGCACGCCTTATGTGTGAGAGTGGGAATAGCATGGGAGTTGTGTGGCTATCTCTTTGGTGGTTTCTGGATGTCAGAAAGTGGCTTGATTGCCACAGAGGGCATCCACCAAAGCTTAGAGGAGCCCTGCTGTGCAGGTGAGGGAAACTGAGTCAGGTGGGGGGAGGGGACATCGTGCAAGAGAGTGGAATCCAAGCAGTCTACTTGTCTGACCCAGAAACCAAGCTCTAGGATTGCATGGGCCCTTCTACCCAGCGCAGCCCTCTGCTCTTTCTCCAAACAGGTGCAAGCCCTCACCAAAAACCACTGGTGCCAGCAGGGCCTTTGCATTTATGGGTGGATCCTTCAGCCCCATCTGCTGCAGTCAGCGCAGCAGCGGGTGGCCATGGGAGAGGAGAGGAAAGGGCTCCCCAGTTGTGACCAGGTGGGCATTGGTGGTGGAGTGGAGGGAGGGAGGGAGGGAAGGAGGGAGGGAGGGGGCCGGCAGGGCTTGAACCATGCCCAGGGGCAGGGCAGGAAGAGGCTCTGCAAGGGACACCACGAGGGGGCAAAGGCAGGGCAAAAGGCGAGCAGAGGGGAGAGGCACCCATGGCTCAGCAGCAATCCCTCCAGGGCCAGTCAGGCTGCAAAGAAGCCCCTTCTGCCTGGCCCTGGGGAAGCAGCTCCCACTGCAAACAGACCCCAACCCTCGCTGCCTGAATCCTGGCAAGGACAGACCCCCCTTCCTGTGCTTCCCACCCCGTTTCTGTCCTTTTTCAGGATTCAACAGCCTGAGGCTGCTCGGTTCTGTCAGCGGTGTAGGGGGGGCAGGATAGTTGAGGTGGAGGGGATGGGGAGGCAAATTGAAATCACCACAGGGAGGTAGGCAGGGCGGAGAGGTTGTGCAGGCATCATGGGAGCAAACTATAACATGAATTATTTTGATCCCGGTTGCTGTAATATATGAAACACAAACTGACTTTCTTCTGAAATTGTCTCAAGCTCCAGTAACCAACATAAATTTGCCATATGATCTTTAGTGCCTCTTCCTTTTCCAAAGCCAGCTTAAATGTAAGGCATTTCTTATTCCACACATGGTATCTGTCTTTGTTGTATTTTGAGCATGTGAGAAATGAATGTGATTATCCAGTAGTTGCTGCAATCTTTGACTGGGGGTGGGGTGAGCATGGGGCATTGGAATGTAGATTGAGCATTTCTAGTCTTTGGACTATTGTTTTGTTTTCCATATTTGCTGGAATATTCTTGTTAAGATTTTGATGAAATCCATTTTTGTGACTTAAAATAGCTATATGTATTTCTGATATTCTCCTGATAATTTGTTTCCTCCAATTGCTTTAAGTGCAGCTTTCACTTCACTTTCTAAAACTGCAAATTCTCCTTCATTTCTTCAATGTAGATTTCCATCTATTGTTCCTATCTTTTCTTTATTTTGTCCTTTATTAATGAATATTTTGTTCTTTATTAATGCATTTCTAAATTGATCATTCAGCATGCTTAACTATGCTTTAAATTTCCCCTTGATTACTGGATCTTTTGGAACAGATAACTTGTTCTTCCTTTGTGTTTTGTTCTTCTATTTTCTTACACAGTTTATTATAATAGTTCTTTTTGTCTCTACATGCCAGTCACTTGAACACTGTATTTAGACTTCTGATTCTATTTCTATTCTTTTACATGTGCTTCTCATCTATCTTTAGCAATTTAAGAGTTTCCTCAGTCATCCATCAAGGAGTTTCATTTCTTTTGGCTATAGGAATAGTTTTTATGCATTCTTCCCTGATAATATATTTGTTTCAACCCATATTTGTTTCAGTTCCTGTTTCCATTAAACTTAATAATGCAAATCAGTTCTTTACATGGTCTTTGTTGATTAAATTGTGAATAGGGAAATTATGAATTATGAATAGGCATTATGAATAGGGTAATAGTGTTCAAGAAACATTCTTGGGCTCATGGAACTAGGTGTGTGGTTTTGTGGACCTAGGCTTATATGTTCTGAAACAAATTTTGTCATATTTTGCAGATCTTAGTAAAGATATGAAATGTCCATCTTTTTTGCAATCTGTGAAGAACCTTTATGTAAAAGCAAAACTGTAAATATTTACCCCAGATATGATACACTTAGCCCTTGTCCTTGTTTTTCAATGATGAAACAAATGGGGTAGAAAAAGCAGCATTAAAGAGTCTAAAGACATATCCAGTATTTTCCAATGAGTTGCATCAGATCAAGAAATCCCTATGCATGCTGGACATGATCCAGAAGAAACAAGAGTCTGTCTATTTTCAGACAATGCATCTGCAGATCCAGGGCTTTGGGGGAATTTCACAACATTGGCCCAAAGCCATCATACATTGAGGACTGGAGCCCAGGTTATTGCTGGACACCCAAGATGCCTGTAAACTCTCTATATGTACATATATTTTAATGGTGACTCCAGTACACAACAACTTCTCTGTTTTGTACTGAAAGACAGATTTGTTGCAATGTAACCTCTTAGTCCCCAAGCATAGCTTGTTACCAATAAACCATTTTTCCATACTAAAGTCTTCATGAATGTTTTAATCCCATGCTGACAAAGCACCTGTACCATTCCACTCTCTTCTATAAAACAAGGTTTCATTTAGTTCACTTACACTTTTATGTATATCTCATTCACATACCAAACATCAGTTTCCACACAGTTTATTTTCATTTCCTTCCAAAAATTTTAAAGGGCATGAAAATTTGGAAAATATCACAACTTTCCATTTTATATTTTAACTCAGTCATTATTTTCCTATTCAAGTCCTGGGAAGAAAAAAAAGTATGATTTAATCTTAATTAAAGCTATACAATTATTGGTATAAGACATCTCAAGCATAGAATGTAAATGAAGGAGGGAGATGGATCTACCCTTCCCTTCTTTCATTGAAGAAAGGACTGGATAATAATTCAAGTAACTATAGATAAAACAATACAACAAAAGATAGAACAGATAAACAACATACATCAACATATGCAGGGCATCTGAGATTTAATGTTCACATAGTCTTACAAACTTTTACATGACAATTAGTCAACACAGTAAGAATACTGCAGTATAAAATTAATAATTATTTGCAATAGGGATGCAGAAATACTCTGATTTGGCTCACTGACTGTTTGCCAGTTGCAGATGGAGAGTCAATTTTTCAGTGGCCTGTTCACCCATTCATGACTTTTTGGCAAGTTGTTTCACCCCTGGCTTTTCACATATGTATATTTTCACATGGCCCAATTGAGTTCTATGATGCGCTCAGTCTCCACCTGGAAGGGAGACATGTTCTAGGTGGTAAAGGAGTTGTCTCCTCACTCAGGCTAGAAGGGATGGCCCTTTGTCCTGGAAGCCCAGGGCCCCTGGGGCAGAGAGTAACACCCTTCAAGAAGGGGTGAAATGTTCTCCACGGAAGCTGCTACCATGTGCTTTGTTTTCCTCTTAGCCTTCTTAGGAAGTACTAAGACCTGCCCCGAAGACTGGTCACCTGGGGACTGGTCATGGTGAAAGAGGCAGGCTGGGCATCCCTGGATAGTCTTGCCTCCACAGCCTTGAGTTGCAGCATGGCAGCATACAATGCAGCCTAAACTGAGTTGCCCACTGCTTATGCACCTTTCTTGAAAAGCGCAAGCAGGCCTTGCATGAAGACTGTACATGGTTCTCACTGAGGCACACAACAGACTCAGTATGATCATCAGAGGCCAATAAAGAAGCACTGCATGAGTGGCAAGATTTTGCCTCAGTCTGAAGTGGCGCTGAGAATTATCTGGTCTAAACCAAAAAATAAAATAAAACAAAGAAAGTAACTATGCTAATCGATGTTGAAACAAAAGAAAAAGACAAAAATTACAATAACCCAGCCCCCAAAAAGCTGTTTGAAACAAATTTTCTAGGCCACCACAAAGCTCTGCTACCGCCAAGTGCCTCTACTCCACAAAGTGGTGAAAAGTGATCTGGAGAAAATGGGTGTGCCCCTCCTCCCAGGTCACATGATCCTGGGAGGAAAGGCAGCTAGCCCAGGCTTGTGACTGCAGAGGGGAACACTCAACTAATTACTAAAAGCCCTTAAAATGCTAACTAAAAAGCTCCGCGACTGGCCTTCACAAGTGCAGTCCCCCATGAGACTGCACTGAGGTCACAACAATGAACATTAAATGTAAGATAGCCCCCCGCCAAAAAAAAATAACAAGGTTGTATGTCAAAGTTGATGACCCTGGTGCATACCAACACTTGGAATGCAGTAGGCAAACCCAGACCTTTCAAGGCCCCCCACTGCAGAGAGAGAGAGAGAGAGAGAGAGAGAGAGAGCATACTGTGAGCACAGTTGCCACAATATCATTGACCCCCTCTAAGGCCAAGGGGACCTTGGTAGTTACCCAGCAACATGTGCCCTTGATGTGAGCTCTGTTCTGCAGTACCATATAGAAAGGCTATAATTTATAGTGAGGATTGTGAAGAATCTGCAGAAAAAGTAGGTATGCACTTCCTAACTGTCCTACCTGTTGTTGTTTTTTAAAAGTTGTTTTTGGAAGGGAAAAAAAGCATTCCAACTAAGCTGATATTTGTTTTGTTATTTCAGATCTTTAAAATTACATAGTATCTATGTGGATTTTCGCCTAGCAAGTGTATCAGTAAATCACATCAGAAAATGCTAATTAACAGCAAGAGACGATCACACAAAAAAGAGGACATTGACAGGAGAGCTACTATTACTAATTTATTTGTCTTTTTTCAATTCACTTAGAAATATCTTGGGAAGTACAGCACGTCAGCCTTGTCAGGCATTACATGGTAGCTGTCAGCATTTTGACTGATGTAGAAGCAGTACCTGCTCTTGTTTGCCCTTCCTTTCACTTGAGTGCACACAGGTAAGACAGCTTGTTGGTAGTTTTTATTTAATGCTTTCAGTATCTGTGTTTTTTTTTTTATATTGAGAGTTCTGACAATAAGAAATTCCACTCCTCAAGATTTCCGTGATTTCTACTGCAAGCTTTTCTGCACTTTAAAGAAGGTTGTCCTCTGGGATTTTAATATTCTTTACATTCCTCTCTTATGCCTTGTGATTTCAGAGACAGCAGTTTAGGTTGTTTGATTCAGAGCAAGAGAAAAGCATACTGCTCAAAAACTAGTGATGAAGATATAACAATTAAAAGTGCAAATGGTGTGGCAGTGCTCAGGGGATGGTGCGATTCCATTTTTAGATGAGCCTGCTGGTTTATATTTTTCCACAAGACCTCATGAACAGTTTAATTTTATCTGGACTACATGACCCATTTTGAATAATCGTCTATTGTAGATACCCTGCTTTCATCATAAACTATCCATTTTAGGATTGCCAGGTCTCCTGCCATATGTCCTGCTGGCAACTCCCACTTCCCACTATCCTCAGTCACCAAGTAGGAAAAAAACTAATTTAAATAATAGTGTTGCATCACTTCCGGGAAAACCTGCAGTGATTCCACACTGCTCTATGAATCATCTGTCTCTATGTTTTTACCACAGAGTTTCTAGTGGTTCCTAGACTGACATATCATTTCAGGATTCCCCAGAAGGAATATCATGCCATTGTACAGGTGCCACCATGTTTCTGCCCCTTCCCATCTTGCACTGGGTGCCACCCCTTGCCTGGCAACCCTAGTCTAGCAGGAAAAACATACTTCTCCACTATATGTACTCAATTGCATTGTAAATATTCAGCAAGAGATGCATTTGTGATTCTTTCATGTCATGCTCTACACATGATATTAACACTTTTCCTCCATATCAAAGTGTTTTCGATGTAGGAGATTTATATCATTTAATGCATCCCTCAGTACTGAAAGTTTGCAACACTTTTCTCTGATTTGATCCTTAGGCAGAACACTTATTTTGACTGCATGAATTGTAGTAATATCCAGATACCTGGGAAGAATTTAAAAAATAATGAATTTAGAAATGACAAGTGTAATAAATGACCATATGTCCCAGTTTTTCCTGGAACAATTCTGTTTTTACATATAATGTTCTGGTAGCTTAAAAATAACATTTTGGGTATTGAAATATGATTCCACCCCTAAATTAACACAAAAATTATAAAATTACATATTTATGAGACTGCATAAAACTAAACTCTGCTTCTTAATGTTGCTCAAGATGTGCTTCTATAGGAAACAGAATATGGTCAGTGTTTTCCACAGCAGATATGTGAGTCACATTATTCAGAGTGCAGAGAACTTGTATAACAAAGATGCTATTAATGTTTACATTTGCAATTAGAGAGTATTGGTCCAAAATTATGTGATAGGCAAATTCAGGGCATTATCAAATCACTTTGGTAGTTGTGCTGGTGTTGCTCCAAATCAAGAAGTTGCTACAAAAGCACTAAATATTGTATTGTGAAGGCTTTCACAACCAGAATCAACTGGCTGTTGTGTGATCTAGGGTTGGAAATTCGGACGGTCCAAATCTGGGTTTGGACCGAATCTGCACTGATTCGGACGGATTCAGACAAGCAGGGTCCGAATCTGAGCTGTCCGAATCCCATCCGATCCGAATCCATGGGATCCATGGGTTTCGGATCACCAGTCGAATTGCGTTTTTATTTTTTTAGGTTTTTTTCACGTTTTGGCCTGCAGGGGTGCATTTTTAAACATATCGGCACCAAAATTTCAGGGTATCATCAGGAGACTGTCCTGATGATACCTCGCATGTTTGGTGCAGTTTGGTTTGGGGGGCCAAAGTTATGGACCCCCAAAAGGGGTGCGCCTATCCCCCATTCTTTCCAATGGGAGCTAAGGAGATGGGGGCTACCCTTTTGAGGGTCCATAACTTTGGCTTCCCTGAACCAAACTGCACCAAACTTGGAGGGTATCATCAGGACAGTCTCGTGATGATACTCTGAAATTTTGGTACTGATACATCTAAAAATGCTCCCTCTGCAGGCACCCCCAGAAATTTGCCCGAGATTCTTTGTTCTGCAGTGACTTAGCTGCATTGCTGTCAATGGGGAATTTCTGATAGAGGGCTGTGGGGTGTACATTTCTGAAGGTACAGTCACAAAACTTTCACAGTATCTTCAGGAGAGTCTCTGGATGACACCATCCAGGTTTGTGGAACTTTGCTTCGGGGGAAGTGGGAGATGGGCCCTACCCTTTTTGGTTCCCATATGGATGCTGCTGCCATAGAAATGGGCTCACAATCATTTTTTAAACTGGCCTTCTCCTAGGGCAACATGGGTGCTGTTCACCAATTGTTACTTTCTATTCCATCTCTCCTGTCAGTTGTGCTGATACCACCAAACCACAAAAGCAGGCAGTGAAACTTTGATGGAAGGACTTACCAACATTCATCAGAGGAGCTCATGGTGGCCAAGTTCCAATCAGCATTTGGGAGAGACTGCTAAGTGATCTATGGACAAGTGACCTCTGCGGAACTGTCTGTGCCCCAAGCAAGGTTGGCGACTCCTGGTTGACAAAGTGGGGAAATTGTCACAATTAATGAAACCTTCCCAGCCACTCATTGCTTCCTTATCACTCTCCATTCCCTCTCCTTCCCTTCCCTTCCCTTCCCTTCCCTTCCCTTCCCTTCCTGTTACTTGTTTTTCTCCTTCCCTTTTTGTTTTCCCTTTCTCTCTTTTCCCTCCCTCTTCTTCAGTAAATTGAGTTTAGGGGTTGAATGAGCTGCATGTGATGTTACTGGAATTATGCGGATTAAATCCCCGTTTTGGAAACAGAACCGAGAAAGATGAAGTATCAAATCTGTGTATATTTAGAATTTTAACTGTGGATTAACTCAAGTCATTTTAACTGTTTTATTTGTATTGTATTAAAGATGTTTGAAATTTGACTTGTGAATGTTGCATTGATGGGTTGTAAGCTGCCCTGAGCCTGACCTTTGGCTAGGGTAGGGCAGGGTAGAAGCTAAAATAAAAGTAAAGTTTTCCTCAGAGGTGGACAAACAAATACTCAACTTCACAAAACACACTACAATCTGTGACAGAGAGAAACACATCTTACCATGACATGCCTCTGAAGATGCCAGCTGTAGATAAAGGATGAAACATTAGGAGCTAAAAGTAGCAGACCATAACCACACAGCCTGGAAAACTCACAACAACCAACATTATGTAATGTTTCTTTCCCCACTCTACCCCAAGCAAACCTGATTTTTTTGTTAAAAAAACCCTCAGAAATATGCTACAATCATGGCTGTAATGAAATTGTATGAGTCAGAAAATCTAAAACAATCATAATTCAATTCAGCTGATTCCTAGACACCACTAAAATTAATATGGTAGTGATCAGTGAATTATCATGGGGTAAGCCTTTTATTTTTCATTTCAAAAACTCTCATTCATTGTCTAGTCTTACTCACAAAGAAACACACAATGGGATGTGTCCTTTCCCTACCCTACCACTCTTAGCAACATTTGAAACCTTCCTGCAGTTGAAGGAGACTTCTTCCCCTTGAGTGACTCTTCTATCGGGGAAGAGCTGCTTGAACTGGAGGAAGGCTCTGCTGGCTGGAGGAAGCCTCCTTGGAGAATGTCCACTGACAGTGAATTCCACAATGAAATTACTCATGGAGTCAAAAACTACTTCCTTTTGTCCATCTGGAATCTATTGCCCATTGACCTCATTGGGTGCCCTCAAGTCAAAGTATTAGGGTAGAAGGAGAAATAGTACATACTTTTATAATTCTTGAATATGACCCTGTATCATATTTTATGAATTGTTGCAGGAAAATTGAGACAACAGATACAAATTAACTTTCCATGTGGGAGAGTTATACTGCTGGATATAAATAGGTAACAGGAGTACACACAAGTGATTGTTGTTTTAGGGAACGAGGAAACATCTAGAAATATTTTATGAACAGATTGTGCAGCTAAGCTACTTTTTTCATTAGCTAGTAGAAAATACATGAATGAAGGGTCTCTGATGAGCCATAACTCCCTGCCCAGATTCACTTGTTTACAAAAAGCATCTGAAAACTAATTTGCAGAGCCAACTGACGAACAGTCAGTCACAACACAGGAGAATATGATCTTCGTTCTTATAAGGGTGAAGTTTGGGAATTATTAGATGTACCGACGAAACTGATCGAGTGGATAATTAATCTAGATGTGAGACTGTAAAACTTATTTGCCCTATTTTATAGATCATGGCCTGATAATGTTGTCTGTGTGATGTTTTTAGTTATTTTATTTTATTTTATTGAATCTCTCTGGGTAATATTGTGTAGTGGTTTTTAGGAATTGGTTTTAAGATTTATTTTATAACATCTGCATATGAGAACATCTGCATATGAAAAGTTCCAAGCCAGATGACTGATTGAATTGATTGATTGAAAAGACAGACAGACAGACAGACAGATAGATACTAATCTGTTGAAATCTCAAGGCATAATTAGGAAGAGTATAATACCAACTAAAGTTGCAAATAAAAAAGTTTAAGGTGGTTAGGGTTAGGGTTATTTGGTTAGGGTTAGGGTCAATTAGAATGCAAAACTTATCTGTGGAACAATTCCTACTCCTGGGGTGTTGTGTGGTTTCCAGGCTGTATGGCTGTGTTGTAGTAGCATTTTTTCCTGATGTTTCGCCTGTGTCTCTGGCTGGTATCTTCAGAGGACACAGCACAGAAACCACACAACACCACAGTGATTCTGACCATGAAAGCCTTTGACAATACAATACCTACCCCTTTGTGATAAGGCTCTTGGGGGAAGAAGAGGTAGGACTGCTCTTCTAAGTCCCATTTAGCTCATTGGTTTCTCTTGAACTGCACCAGCTAGAAACTTTTCAGTTCAGGCCTGCTGCTGCAGGAAACTGCCAGACTCTGAGCTTTCTGTGGCCTTTACTTACACTTTGATTGTACGCACATCAAAAATGAAAACAGTGACTTGACCTTCAGAGCAGGCTTTTCTTGTATGCTGAGTTGAGCCCAAAGGTTTTGTTTTTTTCCTCCATGTCTCTTCTTTCAAAGAAGAGTCAGCAGCAAGCAAAAAATATGAGAGTGGGGCATACTTTTCAGGAGGCCATCTTGCATTTCAACGCTTGCCACAATGAAAACTCAAAGGCCTTTCTGTGGGTTGCAAAGTTATAGGGCACAGTATTAAAATTCTGTGGAGGCTAGCCAGTCCCATATCTACCGTGGTTTACAATGCTTTTAATTTATACATCCAACAATTAAATGAGATTCATTTTATTGTTCTAATTGTCCATATCACAACTTGTTTTTATACCCAGGCTACAGATTTTCATACAAGGTAAAACGAAGTTGGCCTTGGGCAGTCTGAAAAGTTTCTCTTTGAATAAATTTAAGCAACTGGTTATTGTTTAATATAGCTTTTGGTGAGCAAAGACTAAATGTTATGGTTCATAAAGTGCAAAGATCTTCCAATGCAATAGTTTTGCAAAAAGGAACAAAGCAGACTATCATCTTCAGCTTGAAAAATACTGCCATGCAATAACAATATTATTGCAATAATAATACAAGTCATACTAAATTTACCCTCTTTCCAATTAACAGTTTATTTTTATGCTATCACTGCTCCAGCTAGGATTGCCAGGCCAGACCAGTCAACCAGCAGCGCACATTGGAAGTGGTCATTGGCTGATGAAATACCTCTGTAAGAATTAACTGAAACTCTGTGGTTAAAAAACATGGAGTTTTCACAATTCCTAGAGAGGTATGACATTCCTTCCATGTTTTCCCAGAAGCAATATTGCGGCATAGGTTGACATCCTTTTTTAAAAAAAAATTTCAGTTTTTTCTGCTTCTGCTCAGAGTTGTGGTGGGAAATGCCAGCTAGGGGTGTGGGAATCCTCTGCCCCCACAAGGGACTGACAACCCTATCTCCAATACTGTGCACAAAGTCTATTCCCACTTCAAGATTGCTGAGGTTTGTGACTGAGCAGTGGCGTACTGCCCTAGAGACATGGGGTCACCCGTGTCCTTGGGTGCATGCCTTTCAGTCATGTGGAGGGTGCCAAGTGCCCCCCACATGACAAAAGGCATGCACCCTGTCCCCGCCTCCCTGCAGGCTGTTGCCTGCCATCCCCAAGACCTGAGGACAGCAGGAGATGACCTGCAGGGAGGCAAGCAACCCCCACGCTTGGGGGTATGGCTCAGGGACGCTGAGCACCACCCAGCCTCCATGGGAGTCCGGGGGAATGTGACTCGGTGCCCCTGATCCCCACCCCGAGCCCTGCCCTTGGGCAGGGTGGGTGCCCAGAGGAGTTGTCCCTGGGCACCATTTCCCCCCATATGCCTCTATGACTGAGTCCTACAGCAGCGTCCCCCAAGGAAAACAAGACTGGCTCTTTAAAGTCAATGTGAATAGTGAGGTGATCCTTGAGGGATAACAACTCTTTGCTTATACTGTGCTAGAGTAATTTGCAGCCCATTGTGCAAACCATAGAAACTGAATTAAGCCTGATTTAAGGAAATTTAGCTCTACTGAAGCCTTTGTAACTACACCAAACATTATTTTTTTACATTTGGAGGGTATACTGAAAAGAACCTATGGAAAATTAAATACTAAGAATCATTCCAAACATCTGCAAGGGAATACACTTCTAAAATAGCTGGGAAATGGAAAAAAGAAAAATTAAACTTTATCCAGGAATTCTCATGCTGTCGCTGAAGTGAAGAAAAAGTGTGCCTAGCACTTGCTAGCCTATTACAATCCACAATTGAAATATTCATATGTAAAGTGATGTAATATTTTTCTACAGAGTCAATTGAGCATGGATTAAAGAAGCCCATCTGGGGCTTATATCCTTTTCCTATATCAGATATGTAAATGCACAAGTCTAAGGACTTGAGCATCATTATACATCTATCACCTATCAGTCATTCAATTTTATATTTCAGGACAGCTGACAGTTTCCTACATTTATATATCTTTTATTCATCTAACTTTAAATCTTAAACTAAAAAAACACACCTTTCACAGTAACAACAACAAAGATAAGAAGCTTCAGTACATTCAATGACATGGTGAATAGTTTTAAAATTGTTCTTTAAATCATTATGAATACTTTCCTGAAAAAGCATTTGTTGCTAAGTTAATCTTATTAACTGGGCTGAAATGACAACTAGAAGGATACCTATGCAATCAGTACTGAAAGTAGCAAAATGTGCTTCTTGCATGTTCAGCAGAGGAATATACAACACAGAGGGGAAGTCCTCCTATGGATTAAAAACTGGTTGAGAAACAGGAAACAAAGAGTGGGTATAAATGGGAAATTCTCACAATGGAGAGATGTAAGGAGTGGTGTCCCCCAAAGATCCGTTTTGGGACCAGTGATCTCTAACCTATTCATAAATGACCCTCGTGGGTAGTGTGGTGGCCAAGTTTGCAGATGATACCAAATTATGTAGGGTGGTAAGAACTGCAAAGGATTGCGAAGAGGTCCAAGCAGACCTTTATAAATTAGGTGAGTGGTTAAGAAATGGCAAATGCAGTTCAATGTAGCAAAATGTAAAGTGATGCACATAGGGGCAAAGAATCCAAACTTCACATACACGCTACAGGGGTCAGTGCTATCAGTCACAGACCAGGAAAGGGATTTGGGCATCTTAGTTGATAGTTCCATGGGAATGTTAACTCAATGCATGGCAGCTGCGAAAAAGGCAAACTCTATGCTGGGGATAAAATTAGGAAAGGAATTGATAATAAAACTGCAAAGATTGTCATGCCCTTATATAAAGCAGTGGTGTGACCGCACTTGGAGTACTGTGTTCAGTTCTGGTCACCACATCTCAAAAAGGATTTCAAAGAGATAGAAAAAGTACAGAGAAGGGCAACGTGGATGATTGAAGGATAGGAGCACCTTCCTTATGAGGAGAGGCTGCAGCATTTGGGACTCGAATCCCCACTTGAAATTTGCACGCAGATCCAAACCTGTTCGTTGTGAAACCGTGTCCTCTTCATCGGAGTTTCTCCCTCCCCACCGCAGCGAGCACACAGCGGACACACCCGGTTGCAGAACTCTTAGCAATCCCCACTACCACGTGAGCTCGCTTCGCTGGTCTCCCCTGATTGGCTGGCGTGCCTTGATGGGGTGGGACCTTTTCCCATTGCGGAAATGTACATTGTAGGGGTGTGACCAAAAAAACTGGCATGTAAAAGTTTGACATTTAACTGTTTAACTGTGCAAATAGTTAATCGTTACCTGTGTAAACCATTAACAATTCAAAGTTACACGTTTGACTGTTTAACATTTGTGTCCCCTTCTGCTGGCCAATCACAAAAGCAAAAATGAAACCAAGGAAAGACTGCACGTGCATTGCAGCGCTGATTGGTTGCCCAAATTCTGCGTCACACTCCAGGGCGGGAAACGAGTCAGGGTTTCAACCCTCATCCCTCCCCTTGGATCAGCTCTGAACTGTGTTAATGGGATTTATGCCACTTGCAACCAGGTCCTGCCAGAATGCAGATTAACGGGGAGAACGAATGTCAGAAACGGAATCTGCTACACAAGCAATGGGGAGGTCATCACCCAAACCTGGTTAGTTTGTGTTCTGAAACCTGGCTAAGACAGTAGTGGGGATTCGGCCTTGGAGAGGAGACATCTGACGGGGGATATGATTGAAGTCTATAAGCTCCAAACTAACTCTTTTTCACGTTGTATGGGGAAATGGGGGGGGTGACTAACAATAGAATAAAGAGGGTAGCAAAAACCACGTTTGCCAGAACTGGCTTTGACAAGCCAGGTACTTCAATGCCTATCAATAAACGCTGCGGATCAACAATACAGAGTATGTTTATTGCTTCAAAGTTCAAGATCCAACTCAGCCACACAGTCTGGAAAAAATCACACCAGCCAGTTTAAAAGATATAACTACATTTAGTGTTTTCTCATGTGAACCTGTGTGACTTTGGTGTACTGTAAGCTGAACGTAAACACTTGATGTATAAACTGAAACCCTAGGGCTTCTCTAAAGAGACTGCCTTTGATGGTACACTGAAAGGCCGTTTCCGCACGAAAAAACGGCCGTTTGACGCTGACCCAATGACGCTGGGACCGTCCGCATGGACGGTCCTGGGAACAGCCGGGCAGCCGGCGCCACGGAGCGCCGGCGCCCGGCCGACCCGGTATGTCCCTGGGCCTCTGGCGCGTCGCCGAGGCCTGGGAACACGCCCCCCTGGCCCTGCGTGCCTGCTCCAGCGGCGCAGGGCAGGGGGGCATGTCCCCAGGCCTCGGCGACCCGCCGGAGGCCCGGGGACAAGGTAAGTGCCGGGTGGGGGAGGCGGCGTGAAGCCGCTGCCGTTCGCTTGGCAGCGGCTTCACTGTGGCGTTTCCCCAAAAAGAGCGCTGGGAAGCGCTCTGGGGAAAAGCCGGCTTCAGGCCGGGAGGGCGGTGCGAGGGTGGCGCGGCTGCGTTGCAGCCGCGCCCCCCATGCGAATGGCGGCCTGGAGACGGCGTTTTTACCGTCTCCAGGCTGCCATGAATTGCCCGTGCGGAAACGGCCTATGTCAATTAAACACAGACAAAATGTTTCTACTGTGGAACAGCAGTTAAAGTACAGGAGCTGTAACACTCTTACTGGAAGTACTTGTCACTGCAAGATTATGACAAAAGTCTTGGAGCTGTGAGTGTGAAGTGGCTAATAGCACCCAGCACAAGACATTATGTTAGTGACCTAGTGCGTACTGTTGGCCATTCAACAGCCACATGCTTTGCTGGTGTAAAGCAGCATCCTACATGCTTCTGCTGTCACCTTGGGAGGGCCATTCAATAGTTACTCAGTGATAGTTGCCTTTTGATTTTCAGTGATCTTCCTCAGGGTCTAATGCGGAGGCAATTTTTCTTGCTCATGAAAGAAATCTATTTCTGTGAGCAATCTATTTCTTAGCTGCTAAACTGATTAAAGATAGTCAATCCAAAAAAAGAGGTTGACACATATCAGATGCTCATTCCTTGTTTCTTCTCTGGACTCCACTGAACTAGGTGGATAGTCATAGGGTACACACTACTATTCAAATATATAGGTGTTTAGGTAATTATTTTGAGTTCACCTTTCACCAAAACTTTTGGACCTAAGGCAAGTATGAACATAGGATAAAGAAACCAACTGGGAGATAAAACAGCTTTTCCTCATGGTACTAGTTCATTGATTGGGCTGGATTCAGAAATAGCTATTTGGACAGAAATGAAGCAGTTTAGAATGATAACATAAGAGAAATTCAACACATATTCTGATCTAGTGGTAATGACCATGTGGTGCTCTTGCATAAGCAATCTGCAATCTCATTCTTGTACTCGCACATGCAGGCACACACAGAGGAGAAGGCAAGCATGGATTTATTTCCTCCTTGGAAAGGAATGGAGAAGGGCTTGCAGAATACTCCATCAAAGTTCCGGCAACTATTGGAACTCACTGAATTCAGAATTAATGTCCTCCTAGGACAAATGGTAACCCAGCACTATATCTTGTGTTCAAGTATCTTCCCTCTTTTCATGGCTCTGATTAAGAATAAGAAATTACAGACAGTGCAAGATTGTTATCACTAGGTATTACACTTTTAGCTGTCTAGGGACAGAGTAATGCTACAAAATGGCCACACGGTGATTTAGGCAAAGATGACTTGGAGATATTTCCTGTAATATAGTGAAGCAGTGGACTTTGACTACAGGTGAGAAAGCATAAAGTAATAAGCAACTATTCTAAAGACCTCTGACCAGGGTAGATTTGTTCTGATTTCAGTGTTCTACTAACAGTGGAAAAATAATTCATCATTTCACCGTTTTTAAAAACAATTTTCTCTTTGTTTCTCAAATCCTTGCCAAACCCTCAACTGGATATAACTGATGTAATTGCTAGTGGATTGAAGTGCTGAATCAAGTGCACTTTTATGCAGTTTAAATCATTAATAGTGCAATCCTATGCAGATTTCTTCCAGCCTCACTGAAGTCACTCTTGTTAGATTGGCATAAGTCTACATACCATTGCACTGTCAATCATTAAAATCCTCAAGGAAAAAAATTCTAGTCAGACTTCTATGTTCTCCTTTCACCAAGATGGGATGAGAGGTGAACACTTGTGTTGACAAGTTTGTTTCTAGATGAACAGTCTAATAAATGAACCAGTTGAGCTTCTCTGTATGTCTAATACATGTTCCTTCAAGGAGCTCAACAAAGCATGTCTGGCTATCTGTTCCTCCTTTTATCTTTACTAAAACCTTGCAAGCTAAATTAGGGTGAAAGACAATGTCCAGACCAAGATCACACACTGAGCTTGTAGTGAGCATGGGAGTAAACTTTTGGGGGACTGGGGTGGGGGGCTCATGCCCACATCAGGATTTTCCAACAGGTGGAAATCCACCTGTGCTGCCAGACCCTCCAATATTTTCTGGTGAGGCAATATCCCTCCGATTATCAGGTAGCATCATGAAGCTGTCAGATGGTCAAATTTTCAGCTTCTTAGCAAGTTCACAGGAAGCACTTGGCTGATTTCATTTGTTTTTGTAGGGATAGGGGGGAGAAGGGACTTTTGGTGGATAATACTGTCTGTGTAGAAACCCATTTTATGAATCTTTCTTTGAAAAAGGAGAGGTCAAGGTTCTCTTTAGGCTATACTAACAAGTGGCCAAAACCTTGGGGAGGAGACTGATGTAAAAGCCTATTCTGCATCAGCCTCCTTGGAGCTATACGGCTTCCTTGGAGCCCATCCGCTCCCTTCACTCTCTTTGGTGGCATAGGTACCAGTGGGCAACTGTGTCGGCACAGAGTCATACCCAGTGGTAGGATCCAAAAATTTCAATAACAGATTCCGATGGTGGTAGGATTCAAATAGTGGCGCCGCCACACACATGCACCTCCAGCCCCTATTGGGCAGGGAGGTTGCTTTAGTAACCCCTTCTCGGCACTCAGAAAAAATTAGTAACCACTTCTAGAGAAGTGATGAGAAGTGGTTGGATCCCACCTCTGGTCATACCACTCCCATAGCCAATTCTGCCGCCCACTCAAATCTTGATTGGGCTGCATGTGACCTTTGGCCAGTCTTAGCCTTGCCTACCTCACAGGGTAGTTGTGAGGAAAAGAGAGGTGGAGGAAGTATTTCCTTCCATACACACAAAAAAATCCTTGGTTGTCTCAGAGAAGTAGTTCATGAACTCTCCTCTGTTGTTACATGATACAAGTGTAGTAAATAAAATAAATATTTGTATATATGAATACAGAATTTGCTTCTTCCCAAAATATACAGTAGGAGACTCAGCCAAAATGCCTGGGGCTAGACAACAGATGTTCTGGCATTTGAATCAGGAACTTAAGAAGAGATGGCATTGAGGCAATTCTCTTCCACTGGCACCATGATGACAGAATTAAGAAAACAGCATTTTAAATAATCAAAGGTCTGGTAAATTTGATTTGTAGGCAATGGTTAAAAGTGGTAAACACCCATCAGTTTTAAAAGAACCAGCTAGTGGGAGAATGGGAAACATTAAAGCATTTTATGTGCAAAGGGTTATCTAAAGCCAAGTTGAGAATAATAGAAGGAATGGACCTTGATTTATTAACTATGGCTGGAAACGAGAATGAATTATGCATATATGTGCAGCTATGATGGATTTTACAGAGCAAAGACAAATATCAGAGTCATTCTATGTCCCAAATGACATGTTTCCTCTGTTACCGCAGATGAGGGAGCCCATGTGTGTGGTGTTCACATATGCACTCTTTGCTCCTGATATTCTTTTAAGTGAGTTGTATATCCTCAAGATGTTTGGAAGTAATATTGATGGAAATTAAGATGAGGCAATTCTCATTCAATAGAATTCTTTTATTTATCAGAGGACAGGTAAAAGTAACAAAAAACAAGGCATTTTAAATTCAGATGATAAATACACTTACTGGAAGAACAGCAAAAATAGCAAAACTGAAAGGCCAGCTCAAATTCATCCTTTGTAGTGTCATGGAAAATGTATCACTCTCATCCAGTCACTGCATGAAAAGTGTCCCCAAGTAGAAAACAACTCAGATGTGCCTTAATGGGGGGAACAATGGAGAATTAACACTGGGCTCTTTAGTGAGAACAGTGGCCCATTCTGCATACCACAAATAAAAAATTTTCAGAAGGCAAAGAAAATGTTTTGGGATGGAGTTTACAAACACAGTCACCAACATTTGGAAAATGTTTTCTTTGTTCCCAAAACAGGTTATTCTGAAAATGCTCAACTAGCAACTTTTTTCCTGAAGCCATTTTGAAAAATGCTTCCTATTTACTGTGGGGAGAGCAGGAAACATTTTATTTTTCCCACCTGAATGTACGGTTCTCACTTTCTCAGATGCTCACGCCTGCCATTTTCTGTTACTTCAGTTTGATTCTCCATGCTCCCTACCATTTTTTGATTCTTTCCTATGGACATTTCCTCTGCTGGCATTGAGGATGGATGCCATTGCAGCAATTGAAGTGCACAAATGAGCTCAGTTGTGCTTGCTGATTATGGCAACGTGTTGCTTCCCCTTTTTAAAATTTTCAGTGAGATATCTTTGAAGCTATGAAGACTTGATATGAGAATTCATGCCAATTCTCATATTGAGTCTTTGAAGCTTCATAGCTTTGAAAATACCTTATTGAAATTAAAAAGGGGGGAAAACACATTGTCGTAATCAGCAGGCACAACTGGATTTGTTTGTGTACTTCAATCGATGAAATGGTGTCCAGCCATGATGCCAAGGAGGAAATATCTGTAGAAGAATATTTAAAAAATGGTGGGCAGCATTAAGAATCAAACTGAAGCAGCAGAAAAAAGAACAATTTTCCTCTGAAATACTTTATTTTTTTGTGCTATGTGGACAAAAAAGCCAAAACGTTTCTTTTTAAAATGCTACCCAAACAATTTAAATAGTCTGTGAGGAAAGGGCCACTGGTAGATTCTTGGTCATTGGAGGTTTTTAAGTATCCATTGGATACATAATTACCTGGATACTATAGATGTCAGGGGATTGGACTAGATGAACCTGATGGTCCCTTCGAACTCTGAGTAATTGTTCTGGTGTCTATTTAAAAGCAATTTTAAAAAATCTCTCAACCTCCATTTCTACTATTAAGAACCACCTACACAAAATTGAATCCCCCCCCCCAAACCCCATTAGCTGGAGAACGTGCAGCCCATTCACCCTCAAAACACATTTTGGGATGAATGAAAGCTGTAGTAATGCACAATCATTATTATTACAGCAATCCATTTCAATTTCACCCACTTCAGCTGCAGACACAGTGTATCGTGACCTTAACCCAGAGGCATAGCAAGGGGGAAAAGTGCCTGGTGCACTGGTACGTCCTCTGCCACCGGAACGCCCCAGTCCCACCCTTGAACGCTCCTGCCACACCCCTGCCACGCCCCCAGAATGCCCTCACCACACCCCCAGAGGGGCGCGTGCCTAGTGCGTTGCGCACCCCCTCCCTCTGTCTTAACCTTACATGCTAGTTCAATATAATATTAACAAAGTTGATCCAGTCACTCCTGCCTCTTTGTATCTAAATGTTGCCTGAATGTTGCCTGACATTCAGCATAGAAGTAAATAGAGTAAATGCCACAAATCTAAACAGAACTTTTTTCAGCATTTGGGGCAGGGACAGATAGAACATTGTGGGCGCTGGTAGACCAGTCTCCCCCCTCCAGTTAGGTTGAGCCAGCCCAGTGGCAGAAAGGCTGCACCAAGCACATGCAAGCCCAGGATGTCCAGGTGACCCAAAGCAAGGGAGGTGGCAGCTGACCTGCCCAAGTGCTGTTAAGCCCAGGGTAGGCAGCATTTGGCCCACCAGAGCTTTATTTGTTTTGTGAGGTGCCTTGAGTGCTCTTTTCTGAAAGAGAAGGAAGAATATAAATCTTTTAAAAGATTTATTTATAGGCATTTCTACTGATCTCTTGCTGTTTAGCACAACGCTATATTCTTGATGAAAGAGAGAGAAAATGCAGGGGAACTAAACCTAGTGTGCATATTGTAGCTGAAATTGCCTGGTGCAAGTGGACCTGTAGAACTTCCCTAATAGCACCTGGGGCCACAAAAGCATCCCTTCTAAGAGTCATAATTTCGGCTAATTGGTTAAACCTGGCCAATCCCTGCCATGTGGATTCGTTTCTCACAAGTCTAAAAATAGAAGTAAAATTCCATTTTAAAAAATCAAGTGTGTGAAAAAGAGACTAGCATCTATAAAGCAAATTTTTGGAAAATATTTACTTAGATGTCTTTGCATACTTTAGTAGAAGCCTTTTTAAAAAGCACAGAGGGATTTGAATGAATTCAGAATAATCTTTAAGTTGTGGTTTCTTCTGTGTGTAAATTCTCATCTTAGAAGTGGGGATAAAGTAATGGCAGCATTGTTTGTCAATGTCCTCCAGTGATTATTAGCAGTGGATTCTTGCACATACTGTTCCAGACAAAAAAAATAGTATTTTGCATTAGCAGAGGATAATTAGGCAATAAGATACAAAAGAGAGTGAGGTTATCATGAGATAAACACACACATGGGGTGTTATGAGGCATAGCCAAGTATCTGGAATCCCTCTAGGGTATGATTATCTCATGATAACCACACACACTGGAGTTGTCTTATTGCTATTATAAAATATCTTTATTATAGGAAGAAATGTGTACTTTTGTGCTGAAAGAAGATGGAGCTGGCAATTTAGAATGCTAAGCAGCAGTTCTGGCTGAGCCGTGTGTTTGGTTTACATAGATTAATCTATCCCATTGGAATGTTTCCTCAGCCAAAAAATGTTTCCTAAATCTAAGCAGCCATAATCTGTGGTAAGATGCAGCCATTCAAAGTATTTGAAACCCACCCCCTGTTTTGCTGCTCACTTGATGGTTGCAAGACAGACACATAGCTACCATCACTTAAAAAAAATTCTACTTGCCCCATTTAAAAACTTAGGGAGGAATTGCACAAGTTCCCAGTATTCCAGCAATTATCACCTATATAGACACATGTCCTTCATACCACACACTATGGTCTACATACAGAAGTCGTAGCAGCAGCCAGTATAGGCAATATATGCCAATCATCACCAGCAACTGAAAGGATTTGGTTCATATCCTTATTAGTGGTAGGCACCTCAGATGGGCAAGTGGTTTGCCAGCCAATAGTCAGAAGCACTGGGCATAATCAGTGACCTCATTGTTTGCCATCCAAGGGCATGCTTAAATCATGGTTTAGTGTTCCACCATCTGCAGGGGTCCCCAAACTTTTTAAACAGAGGGCCAGTTCACTGTCCCTCAGACTGTTGGAGGGCCGGACTAAAAAAAAACTATGAACAAATTCCTATGCACAAATGATTGTAAAATGTTTGATTTCACCTTTCAGCCTTTCTGTCATGGTCTATGTTTAGAACAGTGACCAAAGTATGTCAAGTACAGGGTGGGCTCCAAATATTGTTGGGGAGGCTGTGGAATACCTTCCCCTGTAAAAAAAAAGCAGAACTTTCCCAATGAAGCATTCCATCTAACCCAGGATCAGGTATCTTCCTGGGTTCTTTCCTCCCTAGCATCCAGCAAGCGATTCGCCAGCCTGGCTGATGCCAATGGGAGTGGGGCGAAACCTGAGAGCAACACATGGAGTAGCCGAGAGGGAAGGGCGGAGCAGGCGTTGCCACATGTAAGGTTTCCAACTCTGGGTCAGAAAATGCATGGAGATTTGGGGGTGCCATCATGTAACTGCAATCAACGGCTGTTGGGGCCAGTTCCTCCTCTCCCTCGAGCCCCCACTGCACATGAATGGAGCCATCGCTGCCATGCCTGGCGGGCCGGATAAATGCCTTCAGGGGGCCACATTTGGCCCCCGGGCCGTAGTTTGGGGACCCCTGATCTACATCAATGCAAATGGGATTTGATCCAGATACTTTTTCAGCAGAAGGAGCACAGATTTTCACCAGGTTTAATTCTCTTTAGTAGCTGATTTCTGGGAAATTTGTTGTTTCTCAAGTGGTTGAGGGCATTTGCTGAGGAGAAAGGCGGGGACAAAACCACCCCCTTCTTCTATAAGTGTGATGGAAAATGTTGTCCCCTTCTCTCTCCTCACTGAGGCCTCTCTACCCCCATGGCCTCATGTCCTGATTGATCCTTTGACCCTAGGAATCAAATTATTAAAAACTGGAAGCGAACACTTGAGGGAGGGAAATATGATAGAAATTTGTATTTACCAATGCCTTCCACTACCAGACTGCTAGATCTAACCTCATGGTTCCGTCATAATTATGTTTTCAAAATGTGCATTAAATTTGAATCAATCTAATCCTAGTTACGTCTTCATTAGAGTTACCTATAGTTCACATTGATGCAGAAAATGAAAATTAACTCACCATTAATGCTAATGTGGGGGTGGGAGGGAGTGAATTGATCCAGAGATGGCAGAAGAAAGGAGGAGGAGCAGTGTTCAGATAGGCAAGTACTAGTTTGTGATTGGTCTTTTTCTGGCAATGAAACACAAAGTCACACCCACAAGCAAAAGAAAGACACTCAGGTAGGATTTGTTTTTTTATGTTTTCCTATTGTTATTGAACAAATCTTAGCCCAGAATTAGCATTGAAATAGCCTGTAAATTGTGTGTTAAAATGTAATCAATAATAGTATTTGTATTTGGGCAGCAAATTCTGTGAAGAAAGCTTCATGGGATTTATTTCCACTTAGATACTTGAATGGTGGCCTTCAAAATGTGTCAGCTATAATTTAAGACTGGTGTTTAATATGGAATATGGAGATCAATCCAATTGATTTCATTGAATTAAAAAGTCCTTGTAAGGATATATGGCTACACATTTTTAAATGCAACAAGCCCAATAATTGGCTTAAATGTAAAAATAAATTGTGTCTAGAGATATCCATGGCTGATGCTTTATTGGTTTTTACATTTCACTAACTGATGGGCTTTCATGTAAAATCAATATTATGCAGTCAAATATATTTTGCTTTGTTATGCTGCAGCTTCAGTTCGCCAAAACACAATTTTTATCTAAGATACCAAAGCTTTGTTCTGCAATTAACTTGCTTTAAAATCAGTAGAAATTTAAAAGGACTTTTTTTTAGCCAACCAAGTATTCCAAAGGTTTTCTTGCAATAATATATGGAATTTTTGTGTGTATCTTTTTTAGGGTTTTTTTTGTTGGGGGGGATTGTTGGCTAACTCCCAGCCTTTTAATTAAGTCCCTGGCCATTCCATCCATTTAAAGCAATTGCCATCCATTAGATGGATACCACAAAAGGGCAGTGTTGGCAGACTTGCTTAGCAGAGGAGAATGGAAGGAGACGGATCGTACTACACCTCTGCTAAAGCTGACAGCAACTTCACAATGCTTCATAATGGTGTGGAGGGGCATCCGTTTTGTTCCCTTTGGGCATTTTTGACAGTTTTAATAGAAATGAAAGGCAGTTTTTCTTAGCAGAAGGAACCATTGCTTTCCTTTTTCTTGAAATTGTAATTCGTAGCTCACAGCAGGGGAGAGTTCAAGATCAAAGAGCAAAGAAAGCTCACCACATCCTCCTTGGTCTTGCTTGGTATGTTACCCAAGTGTTCTGCAAAGCTCACTGTCACACACGAAAGACTGTAGCAAGATACTTTATTTGGACCACAGACACTGAAAAAAATAGTAAACATAACTCATTTCAAATTGCCAGCATTTTGGTCCTCCCTTCGTATAGTTATAGCACCTCAATTGCAAAAATGGCAAAGGAGAAAATGATCTTTCTCCCATAGCTGAAAACTTTAAAGGGCATTTTACCTCTTTACATTGAGGTGGATGTTGTGTGAGAATTCTGCTTGCGCCATAAAATACTAGCATCAGTGAAGAAAATTGCAGAAAAAAATCTCCTTCCTGTTTTCTCACTTTTCTTGCTGACTGAACTCCCCAGCAAATACAAATGTTCACTCTTTCTTCTCCCTCCTTTCTATCCTTCCACAATTGTCTCCAAAAGAGCAGGTGCAATTTTACAGTCATCTGATTTACAAAGCTATAATTACTGGGGAATTTCATATTTTCATGAAAAGGAAGTTTCTTATGCTACAGAGTTCCCAAACTGAAAATTGGCATTTCAGACCTGTGCTTTTTCCCAACCCTACAATTCTAAAACACTCAAAAGGTTAAAAAAATAATAGACCAAGAAAATAAATATACATGCTGCTTATTGAATTCAGTGGAGCAGAGAATTCTTTTGGACTCATGAATTCAGTGAGAGACCAGTTTTACACTATTTCAGTCATGATTTAAAACAATTGAGCACACACCATGAACACTGAGTCACTGGAAAATGGAATCTGGTGAACCATTCAGAACCCAACAGAACTAATCTGTTAGAATATTATAGCTTCGCAATATGTGAAGTGAATGGTAAGTCTACTTGCAAGTCATTTTGGCTGGGCAATGGTTGAAAGTATTTACATAAAAGGACACTTTTTTAAAATCTAAAGGTAAATGTAATGTATATCAAATGTCCTAGGGCAAAGCTAAAGGAGAAAACATGAACTTGGAGAAGCTGGGGAAATAGTATTTCTTCAAAAGATTATGAAAGTGTAAGGTGTATATATGCATTGTGTATATATGCATTGATCACTTCCAGGTTAGACTGCCTCAACCCCCTCTTTGTGGTGCTGCTTTTGAAAACTGTTTGAAAACTACAGTTAGTACCAAATGTTGTTGCTAGTTTACTGACCTCTCCTTATTATGAAGAACATATTTTACTTGTCTTTAAAGACAGCTGCACTAGCTAAGAAATTGTCTCTGGTCCCAATTAAAGGTAGTGTTCTTATGCTTTAAAGTCTTAAAAAAACTGAGATTTGCAAGTTTGAAGGATTGCTGGCTTTCATTCACTCCCACTCAGGTCTACAATACAGAACCTCCTTACTTCTCTAGTGGGTTGTTTCAAGAAACAGGGTCTTGAATCTCTTTGAACAGAGTCAGTCTGAGGAGCTTGACTTCCTGACATCTCTCTTCCTATTGCAGCCCCAGTGCCCCATGTAATATTGACCCTTTCCACACAAACCTTTAAAAATGTTTTCTGGCAGGAAATAAAATGTTTCCTCCATGGAGTTATGTATTGTTCCCCCCCCCCCTTTGGTTTCAAAAAACATTCTATTTCTAGCCTGAAAACATTTTATCTGAATCCCCTTTTGAAATGATTCTTTGTTTTCAAATGTTTTTAAGATTTCTTCTCTTGTGGTGCAGGCATATTTAAAATGGTTTACATTTCCTGCTGCCATTATCTACACCTCTGTGCCAGTCTCAAACTTTCTCCTCATCGCCATAAGTAGAGGACTGAGGTTCTCCTTTGGGGATGGGGCGATACAGAAATCGAATAAATAAATAAATAAATAAATAAATAAATAAATAAATAAAATGATATGCTTTCCTGCTGAACATGTCTGACATGAAGTTCATGGCACCACTGCTCAGAACTTCTTTATATCCCTCTGTATTGAAGAGACAGAAAGAGACAAAATGATTCTTTCTTTTATATACCATGCATAATTTGATGAACCACTGTCATTTTCACCTCCTTATTTGTCTTTTTTTCTAAACTGAAAATTCCCAAAATAGTTAGCCTTTCCTCATAAGGAAAATCCTCTCTCCTTTGTGATTGTTTAACTTGATGTTCTCTACCATTCTTCTAATGCTGTTATGTTCTTATTGAGGTGAGGCATCAAGAAAATTACTCCATACTCCAGATGGGGTCACGTCATGTGGAATTATATGAAGGCTTTGTTATACTCACCATCTTAAATCCCTTTCATAATAATTCCTAGCATGGACTTTGCCTTTTCCTTTGCACACTCTACTTAAACACTTTAATTGAGTTATCCATCAATAAATCTTTCCTAGATAGTCATCACCAGTTCAAAGTCCCCTAATGCAGATGTGAAGTTACCTGCATCACTTTGTGCTCACTTACACTGAACCCTATTTACAATTTCGTAGCCCATAGCTTCCATACTTTTCAAATTAAGCAGTGAAGCAATAGCACATGCACACACACACACACACACCTTCTTGAAGTTCTAAGAGGCAAAGAGACAAGACATGCACCTCTAATTTTTAACTAGTGCACAAGCTAATAACACTGCTTAGTACTGTTTCATGGTAAAATTAAATTGGATTTGAATGTGCTTAATGATGCACGGCATGGTGTCCTTGTTTAGTAATGGATGGAAATGAAAAGTTAATATCATAAAATTGGGAGATTGGAAGGATGGTTTTCAAGGATTGGATGATAGTAACACAGTATAGTGTTACAGGGCAATCTATCTATAATCATCAAAGTTGGTGTACAGACCAATCTTATTATTCAGAAGTAAGTTCCATCAGTTTCAATTGTTCTTACTTCAAATTAAAGGTTTTCAATCTAGGGAGATAACAGACCTTGGAAAATGTGTGTAGTAGAAATAAACCTCTAGGCCATAAACAGTCAGAGATGATAGTTTAAGATGTTGCATGACACAAGGTCACAAAAAGTCTTTGAGGTAATGAACATAAATGCATGTTAGGAATCTATGCTGAAGAAAGGAAATTTGTAGAGAAACAGCAGTGTGATGCATAGAGATCAGTAAATATTGGTGAAAAGTGATAAGATTCTATAACACTGACAGAGCAGTGTTACCTCCTTCGAAATACATTGAAGCCAGTAGGCTTAAAAAGGAGTAGTTCAAAGAGATAAGTGAGTTAATAGTTCAAAGGAACCCACAAAACTCCATTACAGATCACACTAGATAGTAAACTTAAATTGTTGAGAGAGATTAACATAAAAACACACGTTTTTCTAACTTGCAGAGCAAAATCATAAAGCTCGATGCACGTGCTGATCAAAATGTAAACAGAAGTAAAGCTTTGTATTTACAACTGACCACTGTGGATGGTGGTACATATTTTTTACTACTCCACAGGTCACATAGTACTTATGGTGAAAGAGTATGGGAGAACAGAATTACAAATACTATGCATTCCTGTTTGGTAATACCACTATTCATCCATTTTATAAAGTGACTAGCCATGTTTTAAGCCCACAGTGGAGCCCTATTGCAATTTGCTTATTATTCATAATTCAAATTTTAAAATCCCCTCGACAGAGGCCAATTATACACTACAGCTCTGCCACACAGTGAGGGAACTTCCTTACACTTACAGCATTGCTGATCCCAGAAGCCCTGCAGTTAGCAAGAGCAGGGAAGCACCAATGTTTCCTCTTGCTTCAGAACTTCACTCCTTCTAGGTCCAAGCCATGGATGTAGGTAAGGGGGGGTTCTCGGGTTTGAACCCCCCCCCATTCATGTCCGAAGCTCCGCCCACCCGTTTGTGGGTATTTAAAACATTTTAGTGCTTTTTTGGTTTTTGGCCAGCAGGGGGCGCATTGTTTAGGCTAGCAGCACCAAACTTTCAGGGATTGTTTGGGCAACTCTCCTAATGATATTACCCAGGTTTGGTGAGGTTTGGTTCAGGGGGTCCAAAGTTATAAACTCCCAAAGGGGGTGCCCCCATCCTCCATTGTTTCCAATGGGAGCTAATAGAAGATGGGGGCTACACATTTGAGGGTCCATAACTTTGGACCCCCTGAACCAAACTTCACCAAACATGGGATGCACTATCAGGAGAGTCCCTTATTGATACCACCCAGTTTTTGTGAAGTTTGGTCCAGGGGGTCCAAAGCTATGGACTCCCAAAGGGAGTGCCCCATCCTCCATTGTTTTCAATTGGAGCTAATAGAAGATGAAGGCTACATCTTTGAGGGTCCATAACTTTGGACATCCTGAACCAAACTTCACCAAACCTGGGATGTACTATCAGGAGTGTCTCTTATTGATACCACCCGGGTTTTGTGAAGTTTGGTCCAGGGAGTCCAAAGCTATGGACTCCCAAAGGGGGTGTCCCCATCCCCCATTGTTTCCAATGGGAGCTAATAGAAGATGGGGGCTACACCTTTGAGGGGACATAACTTTGGACCCCCTGAACCAAACTTCACCAAACATGGGTGGTATCATTAGGAGAGACTCCTAAAGATACCCTGAAAGTTTGGTGCTTCTAGCTTAACCATTGCACCCCCGACAGCAGGCAACCCCCAAATTTCCCCAGATTCTCCTTTTAAATCCATCATTTGACATGGATTTAAAGGGAGAATCTGAGGTCCTCAGTTTAGAAGAAGAAGAAGAGTTTGGATTTAGATCCCCCTTTCTCTCCTGTAGGAGACTCAAAAGGGCTTACAATCTCCTTGCCCTTGCTCCCTCACAACAAACACCCTGTGAAGTGGGTGGGGCTGTGAAAGCTCCGAAAAGCTGTGACTAGCCCAAGGTCACCCAGCTGGCATGTGTGGGAGTGCACAGGCTAATCTGAATTCCCCAGATAAGCCTCCACAGCTCAAGTGGCAGAGCAAGGAATCAAACCCGGTTCCTCCAGATTAGAATGCACCTGCTCTTAACCACTACGCCACATTGAAAGTGATGCTGTTTCTCAGTGGGGGATAATCCACCCCAAAACAGCATCACTTTCAATGTTGATTAACTAGGGACCCCAGATTCTCCCTTTAAGGTGGATTTAAAAGGAGAATCTGGGCTTCCTAGTTTAAACACCATTTAAAGTGATGCTGTTTGGGGGTGGATTCCAGCATCACAGTGGCTGCCTGGGGGGGGGGGGCACAAAACTCAGATTTTGCACCAAGCTCCATTTTCCCTCTATACCTCTGCCCAGAGGGGAGGGGCAGGGGAGGGCAGGGGAGGGCAGGGTAGGCTGCCATCCCTGACCTCGACCTCGGAGAGCTGCTTTTATAAGCACTAGGCCAGCAGTGGGGCTTGGGGAGGCGTGGCCATGCCCTAGGGACGGGTGGGGGTGTGGCCCCCCCGAACCCCCCCATTAAAAATCTATACCTACGTCCCTGGTCCAAGCCAAGAATGAAAATTGCTATTTTGAAGGAGGGGGGTTAGCCTTTTAAATGTAATATTGATATTATGTAGATTGCTACTGTCTCTCTTCCCCCTGCTCTCCCCCATCCCCTCATAGGGATCAATGGTTAGCAATTTCCTAAAAAACCCAAAAAGAATGGTATCAGCCTGCACAATATCAGTATAAGAAATATCAATATTATATTTTAATGGCTTTAAAAAACCAAAATAGGCATTCTTAATTCTTGGCTTGGCCAGGAGAGCGACCTGGAAGTGGGGGCAGGCAAGTCTTGCAAACCACACAGCAGGCAGTGAGGCACCTCCTTGTGTGTAAACAAGGAAACACAAAGAGACCCCATTGCAAAGGCACTGTGGTGTGAGGAATGGCACCAGAAGAGCTCATTCTACAAACTATTAGTTTATCCAGTTATGTAAGAATCTATTTTGATCTTTATAATCTCAAATGCTACGCCCTCAAGAAGGCTCGTAGCACAGTAATTTCTTTTTCTTGCTACAAAGTTAGATATCAACAACCCTCTTCAAGTAAATGTGATGTGGTTGCTACTTGTCAAATAAAATTTGAATTTAATTAATTCCACCACCACCACCCCCAAATTTTTTTTCTGAAAATGGAATGAGGTTGATGGATGCTGACAACTGGAAGCCCACTTCAGTGACTGGAAAATAACTGTATCCAAAGCTCACTAAACACATGCTATTGTCATCTCTTTGCATTTTTTCAGTATAAGGAAAGGTAGAACAATGTAGAAATCCCATCTCTCAATCTTTCCGATTCTATATGTTCCTAAAAGAAATCTCACTTTCCTACCATTTTTTCTTTAAGTGACTCTCTACTACATTTCACATTGTGTACTTTGAGGAGTCTATTCCAATCTTGCAAAGGCATTTACGGTTTTTTCTTTTAATTTATGAAGTCATATTTCTCTTCCTACTAGGGTGTCTTTCCAAGTAAGGAGAAACATTTACCCTGTATGGGAGGAGAAATTAGAACTGTGGGAGGCTGATATCCATTGAAATGAAAGATATCCCTTTGAGTGAGTGAAAGACCTCCCGCTCACACAAGGATTATTTTGCATATAACTCCAAGGAATATTTTCCTTAAACCTTTTTTTGTTTAAATAGTTATACTTGCTTTCCCCCCCCCAATGAAAACTTAGAGCAACTTACAAATGTCCATAAAAATATATATCAGACAAAAACCCAATACACACTCCATAACTGAATAACCAAATTATTTTTCATGAGCAGTGATTTTAACAAATGGTGTGTCATTATCCTTTGTATATAAGCAGAGCCCATGATATAAGAAATAAAGAATCCTCACTGCTTGCACACAATGGCCAAAAATAATGACAGGATATTTGCAAATAAAGTTGTAGTGGGTTTTCTTTTGTCATTGCTGGTATAGAAAGCCTTATGCCCAACCAAACTAAAAACTCGTTCAACTGTTTATGTAATTCAAAAGGCCTTTAAAGAAAGAAATACAATCTCATATAACATCCACACACCTGTTTCTAGATGTGATTCAGAAAATTCTCTTTTTTAGAACATTGAAGAATTTCCCCCTTTTTGTTTTTCGGGAACATGAAACCAGTACAATCATCTATGGAGAAAAATATTGGAAATGTTGGGAGAAGTCATGACCTAATTCAGATATATTCCATTCTCTTTAAAAAAAATCTTGACGATGGGCCCAGATAAGTCAAAACTACAAGCCCAACTTTAACATCTCTCCTTTTGCTTTATATTATGGGATATGTTTCGGTTTCTTTCACCTCTATATACTTATTAGAAGAAAACCTTTAAAGTTCATCCAAAGACCATTTAGTTTGACATGTGGTATTAATTTTTTTAAACTGAGTTCTGCTGCCTTTTTAATTTTTTCAGATGGAAACAGAGCCAAAAACATTGTGGGGTGTGTGTGTGTTAAAGTAATGTGGGTGTTTGGCAGTATACCATTTTTAAAGAATCCTGTTATCTTATGCTAGAGATCTCTGAAATCCTTTGAAATCCATTACCCATGATTTAGCCTTTTGTTGGTATTTCACAGCTTGCACATCCCCTCACCAAATGTTTATATAATGTCAACTGAAATTATGTTTTACATTTACATTCAAGCTGTCAATTAAGCATCAGGGCCAGATCTAGGGGGTTGCTGGGTGATAGGTGCCACAGGCAATGGGCAGAGAGGGGATGGCAACCGTAAGTGCGGGTGTGCAATTGCCAGGAAAATATGGTTTGTTCTACAGTGCACACACCCTGCTCCACCAATGAGGCTGCTGCTAGGAGATGGGAGAGGCTCGATTGCCCAGCAGAGATGACTTGTTTTGCAGCACACAACCTTCTTCCCTTGATTAGGCTACTGTTAGGAGATGGAGGAGACTTAATTGCTTAGAAGAGATGTCTCATTCTCCAGTGTGCGTGGCCAGTTCCCCCAATTAGGCTGCTGCTAGGAGGTGGAAGAGGCTCAGCTGCCCAACAGAGATGGCTTGTTTTGCAGCACACAGACCCCCTTTCCCCAATTAGGGTGTTGTTATGAGATGGGAGGAGGAAGAGGGACACCTCAGGTCTCAGAGGAGAGTTGGGGCACTTGGTAAGGCAGAAGCTGTGGCTGTTAGACAAATCTATGGTGAGCAAGGAGGAGGTTCCTGAGGTGCCGGGGTCAGCCAGGGGCACTGACCGGCTGCTCAACAATGCACTCCTCTTGCTTGCCCAGTTTCTGCCTCAGTAAAAAGGGCTGCAACCCAATTTAATTCCAAGACGTGTCTTGTGGTTATTTACCAGGTGGGAATCTCTGCGCATCTGGCTGCAAATAACCACTAGAATCAACAAGGCCGTAATTGTGACAGGGGGCAGGGCACGTGGTGGGCTCAGGAGAAGTGAGCATGTGTGCCCTGGGCTGGCTGGGCAGCTGCACCTCACCTGACCTGATCACACGTGACGCACGAGGGGAAGGGGTGGAGCATGCTCCCTGTATAATAGGCGGCATGCAGTTGCTTCGGCCTCTTTCAATGCCTAGAGCAAACTGACCCTCCCTTCCTTTTGGGTAAGGCTTTTCTTTTGCTGCTCAATTCATCGCAGCCTTGGTGGTTTGGGCAGAGGAGTGCATCTTTATGGGGAAGCCAAGCTTGCGAGCCGGACCTTCCCACAGTTGGGACCCCCATAAGTGGCTTGTGGTGGGGTTCATGGCACATACCACAGAGGCCTCTGCAATCGAGTCCGACACCCCAGCAGGAAGGGGGCCACAGCAGGCGGGTGCCCAGGTAACCCAGTACCTTATTGGTTCCCCAATATGGATTGGGAATGGTGCCGGGGTCAGCCAGGGGTGCTGACCGGCTGCTAAACGATGCGCTCCTCTTGCTTGCCCAGCTTCTGCCTCAATAAAAAGGACTGCGGCCCAATTTAATTCCAAAATGTGACCTGTGGTTATTTACCAGATGGGAATCTCTGTGCATCTGGCCGCAAATTTCTGTAATGTCTCCATCTATTGTAATATTTTCTATAAATGGAAAAACCACAGATTCTTTAGCCTTTCCACACAGTATAGTACAATCAAGTTTACTAATAATTTGCCATAAGACCTAAACTTGATCACCAAATAATAAACGCAGATACACAACATGCCAAAAAAGGAGGAAAGACATTTTCTTTACCAATAGGGTATTTTTATCTATCAGACCCAGGACATAAATCCACACTAAATTAATTATTCACCATAAGAATAAGATTAGTCTCTACTTCTAAGAAACCATGCTATATTACATGTCTTGTGTTACTTTTTGCCTGGACAACACACTGTTAATTCCAGTAGATTCCTTCTGTCATAGATTTGCACTGAAGGGCAAAACACCACCTCTATATGCATCCTGACTACATTACAATCTAATACATCATCTGATACATTTATAGATATTTTTTTCCATCTTGCAGAAACAGTTGCCATAAAAATGTCCTCGTGAAAGGCTGGTTTAAATTTCAAGCAGTTTTAGTTGGAAAGTATCTTATTAGATGAGCAGTAGTTCTAGTATCAGAAACTTCAGTCACAACTTTAAAAAGCATTTGGGTAGTCATCAGTTCTTATTTTCTCCTCTTAAGTGGTGATTGAATTTTGCATTAAATACAAATATAAAAATCGTATTTTATGAAAATGAGATTCAGTTGATCATAAATAAAAGAAATAAATGTATCTTTGATGTCCGCTGGGGAAACATGTGCATAGTGGGTTTCCCAACTGAGGTCAATGATGTGGTGGACAGTTCAGTGTCAGCTGTGAAGCTGCAGTGAGTATGGTAATTCATCCCCTTAGAGAAGGTTTCCAAATGAGTGCAGAGGAGAATATGTGTCCATTGCACCAATTATTTCTCAATGGGATTTGTATGAGTGCCTGCCATTTACCCTCTGAAAAACTGACCCCCTGTTGTCCTGAAACAAAACCTCTTTCATTTAGTTTTACTAAACACAACAGAAGCAGTTTGCGTCTGAACTAGATGCTTGATTCATTCTCATTGGTAATAAGCATAAAGTTCAACTTGCAGCTGGTTACATAGCCTGCTTCTTTGGTAAAAATCAGCAATTCCCCATCATGCTCAAACTGAAGCAAACAGAAAGGCCAAGATGCTGAACAGTGAGAGACGACATTTAACATGACCAAACAAGAGTGAGTAATTTTAGACCATTGGTTTCAATAAGCAATGAATTGTAACATTCTGCAGACCCTGTTTAGAATTTGATTCATGCAATCTGACTATAACAATTTGCAGTTGCTATTGATTTTTCTATGATGATGCTTATACAAATGTTGCAACAGGGTTCTGAAAAAAACAAATATCTTCCAATCTTTTCCTTTATTAAATTAGCCAGATTTTCAAAAATAGGTTAATCTATTATCATATTCAGAAGCAAAATTTGCTCTAAAACTTTATCGAAATGTTACCATACTTTTTCAAATTGTTTAAGAGCATAAAACCCTCAAGTCCTCAACATCCTTAATCATACTTCCCTGATCCAGGACCAATACAAAGAAAAAAGGGAACATAGTTATCTTGGGAATCTTGCAGGATTGTTCTATTGTCATGTGCATTTCTGGTATCTATTTGGCCTGAGAAGCAACAGACCACAGCACCCCCTGTCTGAGGAAATGTGGTATAAATCACATCCATATGAAATGGGATTTGATGTTTTCTTTGTGCATTCTCCAGTTCTGACTGTTACTACTGCCACAGTTTTCAGTGCATAAACATCCCAAACATATTTTTGGGCAGTCAAGCACCTTGCAGTTCTGTTTTGGTGCTCTCACTGGTTATTGGCAAAATGGAGTCAACTGTATTTCTCCTGTTTGAAAATATATCTCATCCTCCTTTAAAATGACAATTTTAAACATTCTTATTATGCTCTTTTCGGCCTGCTCACACATGCATGTATATCACTTAATTTGGGAATCATTTATTGATGAATGTGTGAAATACTGAAGAGCGCTATGTTAGAGTAAGTGGCAGTGCCACAGATGTTTCGTCTCTGGAGTTATCTATGGAAGTGCCCTTAGGGTGCTAAACAAGCATGTGTGAATTTGTTTAAGAGCAAACTTAATATTCTTCCTGTCCTTCAGGATCTTCAAAGCAGAACTTATAGAGAGGATTAGATAATATGTAAAAGTAGTTAAACAGGCTCCAGAAATATGGCTACCATGTCACTGGAACTTTACTTCTGGTGGTGACCTGCACAAAGCAGGAGTCCCAGAATTATTACTCTGTTCAAGCAGTGGTTTCTAGCTGCTTACAGTTCTATTCTCTGGTACTGTGCCAACTAAGCACAGGGACATTTTGTTTGCATCTCTGACAAATGGCAGCATTGCAGCAACTACCATTAGCTAACAAAGTGCTCATAGTCAGAGAGAAAAAGAAGCGCGAAGCAAATCCACACCTGTAATGTTATGCTATGAAATTAATTACAAAAGCTAGATATCTGGGGTCATAACATGTAAATTGCAATGTCACCAAAGCAAGCAATGAAAAATATTTATTTTGGCTTGTGCTTAGATTGGAGGGAATGCAGTTATTACTATAGCACAATGCAATAAAGATTATACTGAGTTACTAGGACTACTGAAAGAGGTATGGTGGAAAGCCTCCATCATTGCTCTCCTGTGTATATTGGATTTCATTGCATTATGTAACTGAGTACACGCTGATAGTAATTTTGGGGGGAAGTTTGATTAAAGTAGTAGCAGTGTTTGATCGGAATGGCTTTTTTAACTTTTGACATTCTTGGGCAGACTTCTAAACAACAATTGCCAGCAGTACCCCATGCTGTGCTTTATAGTTTTTAGCATGTATACCATGCACTCAAATTATAACCTTAAAAGGTATTTCTTATACTGAGCAGAAGGATCTTTGCTTGCTGGACCCAGCCAAATGACAACTCACCAAACAGGAAAGCGTTTCGATTTTTAGTTGCATAATGTTCTTATGAATGGCCCATGCAATGCTAATAAAACTATTGTGACTGGCATCGTTTGCAGTGGAAACTGACATATGAAATAAGTACTTTTTTCCAGAGAAGTTACAATGGTAAATCATTAAGGCACACAAACAACCATCCTTCATCAGCTTACAAATTGTTTTATAAGGCAATCGCAAATCGAAAACATCATAAACAAACTAATCGACAGCTAATGAACCTCCCCCATTGCTCACTGTAAATAAATCTACAGCTTAGGAGAACACTGTACCCGACACATTGTTGACTCACTGTAAACACTGCTACAACTCATTACCCAGTATGTTGTCACCTCATTGCAATTATAGTTGCAGGCTAACAGTCCTGTTTCCTTATACAAAATCCCCTTAATATCTCTGAAGGAAAAAAAAAGCCTTCAAGTGCTAGGTGGTAGGTTTCATTTCAAACAGTCTCTTTATAACCATAAAGAGACAGCCAAGTTATTTCTCTCTTTGTTAGCCATGCATATACTTTCCAAAGAGTAAATCATGAGTGTTTTAACTCTGCAGAACAACTTTGCAGGACAAAACTGTTCACCATACAGCATCATCTTTCAAAACTAAGCTAAGCATTTTGCTAGCAATTAGCCATGGCCTTAAAGTCACCTTATTACCCTGCTCTGTAAATCAGAGGAACTTGGCCTATGTGATGGCAAGAGGAAAAGTATCTTGACAACCAAACTGTTATTCCACAGTTCAGCAAGGCAGCTGAGTTGACAAAGTGGCCATGCTTGGCGCTGAAGGCCCCAAGGTCAGCCTTTCTCTCCAATCCTACCCAGTACGTAGGCAGTTGTTAGCAACCTCTGTTCATATCAAAGCACTCACACAGCACATATTCTGGATAAATAAACTAAAAGTGAGTTTTCCCAAAGAATGGCAAAAAAGAGAAAAAGCTGACAATATGTGTCTGAGTGACAGATGTGATGTATCTGTGTGAGAGAAGGCGCACATAATGGGAGTAGATGGGAAGAAAAGCCAGCTACAGATTTCACAATTTTCAGCCCCAATTATGAGTGTAGCAGATAATGCTTTCCAAAAGCCACTTTCCCTTAGTAGCACAATAGCATCAGTAGACTGGTAATTATACAAACAAAATCAGAGAGGGGAGGGGTGTCCAGATACTTGTGTTCCGGACAATGAGAATGTTGACCTTGGAGAATTTAAGAATTATTTTGCTGGTAGATGCTTCTCAGCAGTAAGCTGAGAGTGTGATGGATGATGGAGAACGTGTTGAAATGGAGACACGGAGTTATTTCCTTTTCAGGAGCGTTCTGACTGGGATGTAAACAGGAGATGGCCAGAGCTGTGGAAAGGAATACTCTGTGTGGTAGGTGCAAAAAGTCCTAACTCAGGCACAGAATGTGTAGCTATGCAGTGTCTGACTGTTTTGTACACCATACCACTGTTCAAGAATAAAAAACTTGGAAAGGGCCATCCCTAATCACAAGATGGGGGATCTTGTGATTCCCCAATCCAGATGGGGGAAGGCAATTGAGCTGTGGAACTGGTGGAAGGTCGCACCAATGCAATTGTCTCCTGTGCTGATGCAAAGGACAACCCTGCCAGCAGAGGCGGCAGAGGTGCTTGTGGGCAGTCATCCCTCAGCTCCGTGGCAGCGAATCCCAGAAGTCTTGGCTACTGTGGAGCTGCACTGGTGCCTCAATTGGACACTGGCATGGGGGGTGGGGGTGGCTGGGTGGTTCCTGGAGTGTGGAGTCGAAGTTAGTAGACTTTCCCTGGCATTCTCACCTGGGAATGCTGGCCCCTGGACTTTCAGGCTTTTGCCAGACTGTGTGTGGTGTAAGCCCGTTTTGGCAATGGGGCAGTTTGGGCAGCAGGAGAGTAGTGGGTTGTTTTCCCTCCCTTTTGCACCACCTGGAGCAGCAGTGGTGTAGTGGTTAAGAGCAGGTGTACTCTAATCAGGAGGAACTGAGTTTGATTCCCCGCTCTGCCGCTTGAGCTATGGAGGCTTATCTGGGGAATTCAGATTAGCCTATGTACTCCAACACATGCCAGCTGAGTGACCTTGAGCTAGTCACAATTCTTCCGAGGCTGTTTATTGTGAGGGGGGAAGGGAAAGGAGTTTGTAAGCCCCTTTGAGTCTCCTTACAGAAGAGAAAGGGGGAACGTAAATCCAAGAAAGGGGATGTAAATCCAACTCTTCTTCTTCTTTCAAGGTGACACAGTTCTGCCTTTGTTTCACTGCCTCCAGAACCACAGGGGACTGGAGTGTGCTGTTAAACAGAAAAACTTTAAGGAAAGACTCTGTCCAAATGAACCAATTGGTTCTGAGTGATGGATGTTGGAAAAATGTATATCCCTGGTCCACCCCTTGTGGCTGCCATTATAGGGAAGGAGAAAATAGAAAGTCTAAGGCCGTTTCCTTGCGGCCGGAAGCGGCGAGGTCAGCATTAGCGGCGCCCGACCTGAAAACGCTAAGGACGCGTCATGGGCCGGTCCTTGAAAACGCTGGGCAGCGGCGTGAGGCGCCGGTGCCCAGCGACCAACCTGTCGAGGCCTCGGCGTCGCCGAGGCCTGGGAGACCGCCCTGGCCCCTCTTGGCGCCGAAGCAGGCGCACAGAGACCAGAGCGTCCCCAGACACCGGCCGCCGGTAGAAACAGTGCCGGGTGGGGCTGACATGAAGCGTTACTTCCGGCAGCGGCTTCATGCCAGCGTTTCAAACAGGAAGCGCTCTGAAACTTGCCGCTTCAGGCCCGACGGCGGCGCAGCTGCGCGATAAGCGATGGCTGACCTGGAAGCCCAGCGGTGTTTTACCGTCTCCCAGGCATAGCCATGAATTCCGATGCAAAGCGGCCCTAAGAAAGAAGATGAACAGCCACCATTATGTTCTTTCTGCTCTTTCCTAAGTTAGCCCTACTTCTGCTCTTCCAGTTTGCAAAAGAACCTTTCCCTTGCTAGCCTTTAACTTCTGTTATGGATTTGTATACTTGCTACTCTTTCATGGAGGGAATTTGCACCAAATGTTTGGATCTAGGGAGCATGCTTCCTTTATTTGAGGCAACCTTACCAAGCCACAGCATCCAGCATAAATAGATGTATTACTCATGTCTTTTGCAATTGCTGATTTCCTATTCATGCTCTTTTGATAACCCCATCCCCAGCACTGGCACAACAGTAGTCTGGACAGCAATCTTCCAGGCTATCCATTCAAAGATACCTACACCTGACAAAGAGAAAGGGTCTGTGGGCAGGGAGATGGAGAATAGAAATTCCATTCATACACTTGCATGGAATTCTCACTTTCAGTTAGTCAGATCACCAGTATGGGAAAATAATGCTAAGTGGAAACAGTGACTACTTGAGGGACAGAAAGGGGAGCTAAGATTTCTCTACATGAGTGTTCAGACAACCCTGTATGAAAACATGACATCCCAGCCTCTTGATCTCTTGAAGGGAAAGAGTTTTTGAATGACACTTGGATCTTGCTGGACTCTTTTTTTCAAATGAGATCACCCTCTACTGTGTGATTCTTCTTCCCAGAATTCAAGCGCTGTGATTTTATACCTACAACAGTCTGTGAGCCTGTCAGTATCTAACACCAAAGTCTCACAAGTGGCAAGGCTAAAAAATCGGGGGGTTTTTCCCTCCTTCATTTAATTTTTTTCAAAATTGTTTAGCCTGATGTAGCCCAAAAGCTTGTACAATATTATGTGTCGTTTTGGTTGCTTTACTACTGAACCACAGTCCTCCCGCCATATTTCTGCTAGTTCCATGCAACTTAAGGAAGCGGTAAACCCCTTCTGCACCACATTTGGGTGGAAATTAAACTTGCAACAATGGAGTGCTTATTGACATTTCTCTTTGATACATCTAATGTTCCATTTTCCTTGTTTTAACACATTGGCTTGTTTGTCTCTGGATTGTTCAAAACTTCTTGCCAAACACCAGCCATTACCAACCACTCTTAACAGCACAGCACTTCTGAAATAATATAGGGCACAGCAGTGCAGTATATTTGGAAGGCTACCTGAGCTAAATAAGCAAAGTGTGGACATAATTATGCTTGAGAAATGCTTGGTTAAGTATTCCTGGGGAATCCAACTTGCTGAGAGGTGACAAAAAGGGTAAGAGGGTGGCAGCTTCCAAAGCTAGCCTCCAAAGTGTAATCTGATTAGTTTAGTCTAGCTTGTGAATGTTGATTGGTCTCCCCAGAGCAGTTCTAAGGGTAACTGAGTGTGAGGACCTATGAAGCAGACTTTGAATTTGCAACACACCTGTAATCTTGAACTCAAAAGGTTATAGCAGTGTAAAGGCAGGTCTTTGAAAGTAGGACTCTTTGAAGGATGGGTCATTCTTTTGTTGTGTTGATCTATCAGTCTACGGCAGTTATTCATCACTCACCATGTGTGATTTTCAAAGGTCACCTTGATACATAGGTGGCTGGTAACAAACAAAGTGTTTGAAAAGAATGGAAGATGGCTGGCATTAATTCTTGGCAGGTGGATCACTCACAACTGTATGAATTTGTTCTGACCTCTTGTAAAGTAAGCAGGAATCATATCACTAGCAAAGCCAAGGCAATTGGATACACAACCTGATGCGAAATGGATCTTTTAAAAAAAGGAATGGCCCAGTAAAGGGCTCTTTTGCTTTCTCCTGTTCCTCTGCTTTGCTGGATATGTTAAGAACATAGGGAAGAAGAAGTAGCAACTACCACTCTGTTGTGACATCCAGTAGAGACCAGACAGATTATTGATGGGGATTGTCAGAGTCCCTATGGCAAGGCAGGCTGCTGGTGTCTCTGTCATTTGGCAGCATTCATTAAATTCATTAGTCATCCAGATGTACTCTGAGCTACATGCATGTGTCATATGCACAGAGAAGGACTAATCACAAATTCATTGAAAGCAACAGAAAATTGTCTATTGATGCAAGTGTCATCAAGAGCCATACTTTTTAAAAAAATGTACTTTAAAAAATAAATACATTTTCCTACTCAAAGTTATTTTTAAATTCTGACTTCAGTGCTATAGTCTGTGTTTTCTTTAGGAACATGTTCCCAGTCTTGATTTTGGCATGGACATTATCTCAATCACTCTAGAAAAGACTCCCTCATGATTAAAGTCTGGCTTCTTTACAAGTCTCATTTTATCTGTTAAATATATCCATATCTCCTTTCTAAAACCGCACAGGAGGTCTAGAACAACATCCAAGAATCTCCAGGACAAGAAACCTTTATTTTCCTTAACTTCTTTCCAAACTGTCTCTCATGTCAGACAAAATATTTATGTCTGTTTCCTCTGTAGACTCAGGATAATCAGAGACTCTAATTTACTGTGAGTGCAAAGTTAGTATCCCTGTATTATACTGCTATCTGACATATTGAGACTACATCTTTTTTAAAAAAAACAGGGAGATAAAAGACAAAATATATTCAAGCTCAGTTACTATATTACATATTGGGATAATTTAGTAAAGCCCAGATATCAGTGACAATAGGAAAATACCAAAGACTTTGCAGAAAGCTGTATTGTTTAGTAAGGATTTGTGCCACATGTAAATTGCTTCATTGGCTGATTTTTCATGATCAAAAATACCCTGTTGTTAGCATGGAGAATACTCCTGTGCAGCTGGAAATTCTTCATGGCTCCCAGTGCTGCAGCATGTCTGCCATGTTGTTGCCCCGGCGGCACCCTGCAGTATTGGCTTTGCTTTGTGACTTTCAAAACCCACCAAATTTGAGACTCTTTTGAAATGCTCCTTTGTTACTCAGGTGGCTTCTGCTGCTGTGAAAAATTTCGCAGCAGCAGAACTGGGGCCATTTTTCCTGCCTCTACGCTCTGGCCCCCCTCATAAATCAACAGGCACTGAGAATTGGTGCCCTCCTCCCCCCTGTGTGAAATCTTTGTGTGTGAGAGAGAAAAACACAGAGGGAGAAACCTTGGTTTTTAGACGGGGTGGGGGATGGAGGTGATTCTCTTGCACACCCAAGGGTTTTAGACAGAGTGGGTGGAGAAAGGTGATTCTCTCGCACACGCAAGGATTTCAGACAGAGGGGAAGTGGCGGACGGCAATTCTTTCGCACATGCAAGAATTTAGTTGGGGGCTGAGGGCACTGATTCTCAGCACCTGTTTTGTGTTTAGAGTCATTTAAAACTAAAATAGTGAAAGTGAGTGGGGGAAATGGGGGGAGATTCAGCCAACCAGATGTGGGAAATTGAGGTTGTCCATGCATGAGTGGAAGACATTGTGCAAGAGCTTGTGGTGCAAATGGAACAGCAACATGCTTGTGAAGAAACAGCTGGGGCATAACACACCGGCCCTGCCTTGATTCCTGGGAAGAATATTGGCGCTGTGGGGAGTCAGAAGCAGAGCAAAAAGTGCCATGGGAAGTAAGCTCCTAGATCTATTGCGGGACATTTTGACCATGAAGAATCAGCCCTTGTTTCTTGCAACAGGAATCTATACCTACCTCAAGAGTCTCTCTATATATGACACTTTGTCTAGTCTGGCTTCTTGTAAGTATTTCAGTCATATTGGTTGCCCTGACTAATAATTTACACAGTAAGAAAGACAGAATACAATCCTGATCATTCTTTTTAATTCCAACATATTTTCATGTTTGCTTGTTTTTTAAATCATCCAATGTATCCTTCCAGACTACCTATCTTGGTAAAGACAGAAGACATCTAATGCTAGTTGCTGCAGGTGGGTTCAGACAGGTGATGGTAGAGGATGCTTTTTGTATCCTGAGAGTTCTGTGTTATGGTTTAACACAGGGCTCAATTACTGATGAATGTTAAAGCAGGTTAATGCAAGGTTACAGGTCAATGCAAGGTTACTATCCCCACATAAACTGGAAAAATGCATGTTCAGTCATAGTAGGGAGAGAGTGTTCCTGGATATGCTAAATGACTGTGGCTTAGAGCAGATAGAATTAGATCCCACATAGAATTAGATCTAGGATCACTTCTCCCCTGGTTGGTTCAAAAACCAACCAGGGGAGAAGTGATCCTAGATCTAATTCTATGTGGGACCCAGGACCAGGTAAGGGAAGTCAGTGTTGTTGAGCCGATAGGGAACAGCGACCACAATGCTGTCAGATTCAGTATCTTTGCATGCGAGGAAGTGACAACTACTAATGTAGTTACATTCGCCTTCAGAAGGGGCAATTTCTCAAAGATGAGGGGGATAGTGCACAGGAAGCCGAAAGGGAAAATCAAGACAGTCAAAACAGTCCAAGATGCTTGGAGGTTATTTAAAAACACAGTAATAAAAGCTCATCTGGAATGTGTTCTGCAGGTTAGGAAAGGCAGCACCCAGTCCAAAAGAAAGCCACTATGGTTAACAAGGGAGGCTGAGGAAACTATCAGAAAAAAGATGTCTTTTAGAAAATGAAAGTCCAGCTACCAAATCCCCTGGCCCAGACTGCATTCACCCAAGAGTTCTTAAGGAGATCAAACATGGAATTGCTGATCTTCTCACTGTAATATGCAACTTATCCCTGAAATCAGGCTCCATCCCTGAAGACTGGAAGATGGCCAATGTCACACCAATCTTTAAGAAAGGGTCTAGGGGGGACCCAGGAAATTACAGGCCAGTCAGTTTGACATCTGTTCCGGGTAAATTAGTAGAATCTATCATTAAAGATAAAATTATAAAACATGTAGAAAAGCAAGACCTGCTGAGGAAGAGTCAGCATGGCTTTTGCAGAGGCAAGTCCTGCCTTACGAACTTACTAGAGTTCTTTAAAGGTGTAAACAGGCATGTGGATGAGGGGGAACCAGTGGACATTGTCTGCTTGGATTTCCAAAAGGCTTTTGACAAAGTTCCTCACCAGAGACTATTGAGAAAACTCAGCAATGAAGGAATAAGAGGGGAAGTCCTCCTCTGGATTAAAAACTGGTTGAGAAACAGGAAGCAAAGGGTGGGTGTAAATGGGAAGTTCTCACAATGGAGAGATGTAGGGAGTGGTGTCCCCCAAGGATCCGTTTTGGGACCAGTGCTCTTTAACCTATTCATAAATGACCTGGAAGTAGGGGTGGGTAGCGTGGTGGCCAAGTTTGCGGATGATAGCAAATTATGTAGGGTGGTAAGAACCACAAAGGATTGTGAAGAGCTCCAAGTGGACCTTTATAAATTAGGTGAGAGGGCTAAGAAATGGCAAATGCAGTTCAATGTAGCAAAATGTAAAGTGATGCACATGGGGGCAAAAAATCCAAACTTCACGTACATGCTACAGGGATCAGTGCTATCAGTCGCAAACTAGGAAAGGGATTTGAGCGTCTTAGTTGATAGTTCCATGGGAATGTCAACTCAATGCATGGCAGCTGTGAAAAAGGCAAACTCTATGCTGGGGATGATTAGGAAAAGAATTGATATGTGAGCTCCCAAGGGCATCTGATGGGCCACTGCGAGTAGCAGAGTGCTGGACTAGATGGACTCTGGTCTGATCCAGCAGGCTCTTTCTTTTGTTCTTATGACACTTGGAGTGAGATCACACTGAAGAAACTCATTAAAATCAAGTGAAGAGACGGACATGCTGGATATTTGATAAATAGAAGCTTAAACCAGAACACACAAAGGTACTCTTTGTGGTAGATTCAAAAGACCACCAAGGTGGTGTTCAACATATTCCCAGTGGAATTGCACCAACACTTTAGGAACAAGTTCACCGTTGAAGGGAGCTGTTATAGCTCGTCCTTATTTTGGAGGACCATGTCGCATTCTGGGCACCAAATGCATATCTTTATCTTAGGCTGATGCACCAGCTATGATCCTTTCTGGAAAGGTACAGATTTGGCACAGTTGTTCAGACCCTACTATCATCCAGACATGATTCCTGCACACAGGACTCCTTGTAAAGAGTACCTGGAAATTTCATCTGTTTGGATCACAGTGGCCAAATTATTGATTGGTACTGGTTGAGTAAAACACATCTCCACCTATTAAAAATTGCATTGATTTCCTATCTCTCCTGAGCCAATTCAAAGTGCTGGTTTTGATCAAAAGTCCTGTCAGATATGAAATGATGACAACCTCAATTTTTCTGAAGTAATTTTGGTATATTCCATCAATACTCACCAAGTGTATTGAGGGGAAAAACAGCACCTGCTGAAATTCTTCCTGGAATGTCAAAGGCTCAAAATGCTGGTTAAGAAAAAGAATGTCATCTCTTATTGGTCCTGGCTTACAGGCAACTTGGGAAACAGCACTTGGTGCCAGCTTTGAGGAATTAGTATTGGAATCTGTGGGTTGGAAATGTTTGCTTTTGAGGAAGTGCATTGCTGATGTTTTGCTTGCTTTGGTATTGATTTCCCAACCACTTAATTATGTTACTGCTATTTTGGCTGGTTTCCTGAAGTATGTGTAGTGTGCTATTATTGTGGGTGTACTTAGTGGTTAGATATAAATTATAGAATAGGGAATATGGGAGCATGTGGCTTTGGGTAGCTGGAAAACAGAATTGGGAAATGGGAACATGACACTTTGGGAAGAAAACAATGATGTTATACTCATTTAAAACTGCCAACTATTCCTTTCAAATTTTCATCCTTAATTTTTCATCAGAAAACAAAGGAAAGGAGAAATGGAGAGGCAGGGCATGAGAAAAGTCTTCCATTTCCTTCCATGGTTGTAACAACCATTACTTGAATTATGGGGAATTTTTGCCCCACTATCTTTTCATGTACAAAGTATGCCTATAGAATGCTTCTCATGTAAAAGTGGGAAGTATTGTTAAGAGGCTAGCAAATGGGAACGTATGTATCTCATTTTGAAACCACTATATAACTTTTTTTTGGGGGGGGGGTCCAATTCATGATGCTGGATAACACTTTTTAAACCAAAGGGCAAACTAATCTGAAGGACTATCTCTTTTCATGGATGTATCTGTAGGTGTATCAGTCCTTTTAAAGATTTTAAATATTTATTTCATTTACAATCCATCTGTCTTGCTGAGATTCAAAGCAGACCTGGGTTCTGGGTACAGACTTCTAGCTGCCCCCTGCTGACCACCTGCTGACTGTTTATACCACAATCTAAAGACCAGACTATATCATCTGGAATATCAATCTCTTTTGAGCACAGCGCAAAGCTCTTGCTCCCCTCTATACTTTGGGATCATTCCCCAGAAAACAAGCTTGGCTGTATATTTGGAACAACTAGCTGATTACAAGAGTAGATGGGTCATAACCAGAGCAAGATGCAACACTTTTCCCTCAGTCTATCTCCAAGGGCGCTTTCTCAATATTCCATATAACAAACATTGATGCCAGTACTGTCCCTATACATCGGACTCAATTTCTCATATTTTGCTGTATTGTTCAAAGTAAAACAACTTTAGAGCTGACTTGTGGGCACTGTTACCAACAGGATTCACACTATTCTCCGATAAAAGAAAAATGTTTAAGCTCTTGAACAGTTCCAATGTAGAAATTTCGGAAGCAGTTGCTGTATTTTTAAGGTGTGTTTTACATTGTAACAATGAGTGATTTTTAATGTATCTGGAAATGTTTGACATTTTCTTGATTATATGCCTATTAAAGGTTCTGGACTGGACTGGACTGTTTATATACTTATGGTGATCTCCTTGGTACTGTCCAGAGTCTGGACCTTTCCCAACATGGTTTCCATTCTAGGGAATAAACCCCCTGAAGAGGTGTAGAGTTCCTCCTCACTGGAGAATTTTAGGGGGTGCTGCAAGTCTTGTTTGTTTTGCAGTACTTTTGATGGGCTATGGACAGCAGGCATCTTTGGGGGGTAAGGGTGTATTGAGGGCTTGCTATTTTAACTTGGTTTTAACTTGAAATGTTTTAATTATCACTGTAAGCTACCTTGAGCCAAGAGGAAAGACGGGGTATAATATTATAATTGATTCAGGGAAGGCAGCATGGTATAGCTCTATCTCATCAGATCTCAGAAGCTGAGCAGGGTTGATATTTGGAAGGAAGACCACCAAGGAATAATCTGCAGACCACCTCTGTTTGATCACTTGCCTTGAAAGTCACTTGCTTGGGTTGCCATAAGTTGACTGCAACTTGACAGCACTTGACAGCACTTTACACACACACGCGCACAGAGTATATATTATCATATCCTTCCTCCAAGAAAGAGTTATATATATGTTTTTTATTTTAGCTTTGCCACAGTCCTTTGAAGTAAGGCTGAAAAAGAAAGAGTGGTCCAAAGTCAGCTAGTGAACCTCATGACAGAACGTGAATCCAGATCCCAAATCCAAGTCCACCACCAACAGGAAGTTACACATTATTATGTTTTAACAAAGTACTAGTAATGTTCTGAAACATGTAAACTGCCGTTTTCTTAAAGTCTCATCAAATATTAATTAGTTTGGTGCTCTTCAGTTGGCAACCCTATGGGATACAGAATGGCCTTTGAGCAGGGCAACGGAGATGGTTGTAGCTTTCAAAAACAGTAGCTAAAGGGGGAATCACACAAAAGAGGCTGTCCCCCCTGCAACTTGAGTGTTATTAGATGTCTCTGTTCATCTGTAAGTATACCTATCTGTTTAAATTTTATTTATTATTTAAAATATAGGGAATAAGAAATTCTAATTCATGTTAGTGAAAGTTACTAAAGAATCAAAGTAAAAAAAATTGTATTGTCGAAGGCTTTCATGGTTGGAATCACTGGGGTGCTTTGTGGTTTCTGGGCTTTTGAGATTCCTGGGTGTATTGAGTGCAGGGGGTTGGTGGCAGAGGCCCCCCAGCAATACCTGACTGAGAACCCTAGACAACAACCAGCGAGGCAGGCCCAAGCAGTCCTGTTTGTTTATGGGAAGCCGGCAGCATGCCGGCAACAAAGATGCCGAGGTGGGGTGCTTTTGTGGTGATGCTGCAGGTTCCCGGTCAGTGGTGGGGGCCTGTGGCAGGGCCCCCCATACAATGCGTAAGGGACTCTTACTCCCACTCAGCAATCGAGGCTGGGCGTCCCCAGCTGAAGCATGGTGATGGCAGTGGGGGCCTGTGGCAGGGGCCCCCAGACAACGCACAGGAGACTCTCATTTCCACTTGGCCGCTGAAACTCCCACTTCCACTTAGTAGACGTTCAGTTGGCGGCTGAGGCTGAGTGTTGCCCAGTAGAGGCATAGTGATGGTGGTGGCATGGGCACTGTTCTCTGGTTGGCTTCTAGAGTTGGTATAATGGGAGGTTTTTCCCTCCTGTTATGATGATAGAATTAAGGCTGTTTGAAGTAGTTTAGGTAGTGAAATCATTATACTGTGGGCAGTCTTGTAGATAATGTTAAATATAGAACTGCTGAGATGCTGTTTAGATTAGTTATTGGCTATTGACTATGCTGACACTGCAATGAATTCTATAGTTGTTTAGTCCTAGGTTGTGTTCTGTAAATTGATTATAGAATAGAAAGTCGCCATCTGAGTTTACTCAAGTTGTTAGTCATGATGTTATATCTACTGTTATTTTCATTGTTTGATGTTATATTTTTATGTTTATGATGTTATAATCTGTTATTACACTGCTACATTATGATGTTATTACGCTGCTATGTTATGAAATATTATTATGTTGATTATGTCATGATTACTGATATTTTGACATTTAAGATATTATGTTTATTGATGTTGTTGATATTAGGATTATTGTTATCATTATGCTGTTTTGGTTTTTTTAAAAATATACTTTATTGATTAAAAATGGAGAATTCTATATTGGGGTGGAGGAGGGGAAAGTACAGAATTACAAAAGGGTAAAGGGGTAAAGGGGAATACAATTTGTAAATAAAAAGAAAGAAAAACTTAAGAAAAGGAAAAAACAGAGATATGAAAAGAGAAATGAAAAAAATATGCATAGCACAGCTATAATCTAATTTCCTGTCATAATTTCAATACCTTGTCATCTGGTAAATAACAAAAAGAAAAAGCGACTTCTCCTTCAATCTCCGGTTTATAATAAACCACAATCAAAATCTGTTTTGATACAATCCTAGCTGGTTTTAAACCGGCTAGACCAATATAGGTCAGCCCTCTCTTAAGTTCTGTAACAAATCATCATAATTCATCAATACATCTAAAAAGTTATATACATATTTCTAATTGCATTATATTCTAATCTATCTAACAGGCAAACAATTCAATTAGTTAATAATCGATTGGGAGTAGAACAGCATCTGCATCTTTGCACATGAACAGAATCCATAATTGCCATATTTTTGTATATATTTCCGCAGGGAGAAGTTTAATTTGGTGTGTTCTTTTATCCATTATAAATAGTTGTTGTACCTTGTTTTTCCAGTTCTCCAGTAGAGGGATCGCATCTGTTTTCCATATTTTCGCCAGAGAGAGACAAGCTGCTATAATTAAATGAAATAATAAGTACAACTGTGTTTTTTCGAAAGGTTCATTAACCATGTTCAGACCTAACAGGTAAGTTAGAGCATCTTTTTAAAATTTCTTTCCTATGATTTTCTCAATTTCAGTAAGTATCATTGACCAGTACTTTTTAATCTTCCGGCAGGTCCACCATAGGTGAAAAAGAGTTTCTGCCTTTTGTCCACACTTCCAACAATTAGGTAAGTATTTATCATTTATCTTGGATAGCACTACAGGTGTCAAATAATTCCTATAAAATAATTTTAAATGATGTTCCCAATGATCTGTATTGGGTGAAAATTTGTAAATACTTTCCCAATACCCTTGCCATTGGTTCAAAATAATAGGTCTATTAACATTCTCTGCCCACTTTATCATGTTTGGTTTTATTAATTCTGTTTCAGTATTTTGTTGTAATAAACAGTGATAGAATTTACTTATTTGTTTTTTGCTATCACCTATGATGGTTTTGTCTAATTCTCCAGTTTTATGTGCTATACCCCAATTTTTTGAGTCATATTCCCAACAGTTTTGAAGTTGTGGGTATGTATACCAATGGCATGGTTATTCACCAAATTTAATTGAGCTTCTAGGTTTCATGATTAATTTTCCTTGTTGTGCTACAGTTATTTCCTTATATGTCAGCCAGTCTTTATTACAGTTTCTATCCTTAATTTGGAGACCCTCCATTCTTGAAAGCCAGGTTGGTATTTTCATATAAATTTTTTTCCTATATTTATTCCATATTTTTAGTAACACATTTTTTACTGTATGCATTTTGAAGGATCTGTCTCCTATCTTTTTCCCTATATGTATGGGCCATAAGTAATTATGCCATCCAGTTTGGTTTTTATAACCCTGAGTAGTTAATATTCCCTCATAATCCAAATTAACCCATTTCTTTATCCACGATAAGGCGGCTGTGTCGTGATATAGTTGGAGGTCTGGGAGCCCGTAGCCTCCTCTGGTTTTATGGTCAGTTAAATATTTATACTTCACCCTTGGTTTTTTCCCACCCCAGAGGTATTTATAAACCTCCGACCTTCAAGTCCTAAAGATTTTCTTGGTCATAATTAAAGGTATATTCAGGAATAAAAACATCGACTTGGGTAAGATCGATATTTTTATAGTTGCTATTTTCCCTAGCAGGGAAAAATTCATATTCCCCCAACTTTCCATTTTTTCTTTAATTCCTTGCCAAGTTGGATCATAGTTATTTCTAATTATATTTTGGTTGGTATTTTTTCTAGCGTTAATCCCCAGGTATTTTAGTTTTTTTTAACTTCACAAGAGAGAGATTGTTATTATTCATTGTTTCAAGCTTTTTAATATCTGGGATGTTTAAGTTCTTTGTCAACATTTTGGTCTTATTTTCATTTATTTTTAGGCCTGCTACTTTACCATACTGTTTTAAGGTTTGTAGCAGGTGAGAAATATTATGTATTGGGTCCTTAATGACACATGCCAAATCGTCTGCATACACCTGTAGTTTATAATTAATACCTCTTAGTTTGTATCACTCTATTCGATCATCTTTTAGGATTCTCCTCCAAGGGGGTTCCAATGTTATAATAAATAATCAACCCTGCCTCGTCCCTCTATTAATTTGAAGCCTTTCTGTTAAGTCATTATTTATTTTTAGCTGTGCATTCTGTGCGGAATAAATATTGGAAATCTCTTTGAGGAAGCTCCCGGTAATGTCCAAATGTCTAATTGTTGCAGTTAGAAAACTCCAATCCACCCTATTGAAGGCTTTCTCAGCGTCTAAACAGATAATTGCTGTTGGTGGTTGTGGGCCCAGGTTTAATATTTCTATGATATTTATGATAGTCCTCACATTCTGTGTGATTGATCTCCCTGGAAGGAAACCTATTTGATTATCTGTTATGTATTTGTTGAAGATTATTTTCAGTCTGTTAGCTAATATATATGCAAAACATTTATAATCTATGTTGAGTAGTGAAATAGGTCTATAATCTTTTGCTTCCAGTATTCCTTCTGCCTGTTTAGGTATTAATGAGATATTTGCCTGAGTCCATGAATCTGGTATTGTTGTTCCTTCAAAAACTTCATTCATCAGTGAGGTTAGTGGAACGATTAAGATATCAATGAATTTCTTATAATATAGTGCTGTAATCCCATTGGACCAGGTGCTTTATGTTTAAGTTTACTTACTGCTTCCCTTGTTTCCTCTATAGATATTTTTCTGTTAAGATTCTCTAAATCTCCTTGAGAGATGGTAAAGGGTGGGCATTCTGAAAGGTATTCCTCTATTTCCTGTTTGTCCAGTTCCTCTTTCTAGTATAAGGTTATTTAATATTTTCTGATGAGATCTTTAATGTGCTCTGGGTCTGTTATTATTTGAGAGCTATCTTTAATTTGGAAAATTAAATTATATTCTCTCCTTTTTTTCAAAAATTAAAAAAATAAATTAAAAAAGTAATTATGCTGATTGATGTTGCTATTATGTTGTTGTATGCCACCCTGGGCAGTATATAAATAAAATTTCAATTCCATTCCATTTACTGGCAAATTTGCTGAAAAGCAAGACTTACTAAAAATCAGGTTTAACAAAATCTGTCTTAATCTTCCCTCTACATTGTGTATCTAGAGTTTAATTTCTAAAATGAGAGACCTGTTTGCAGAATCTGACCTAAATCCTTTTTCCTAATCATAGCTCCGTGGCTATCTGTGGTTAACCAAGGAACTTTGCACATTCTCAAAGTTTCTTTTTTCTTTGTTCATTGAGCTCTTTGGTCTGTGATTAGGTTTGGAACTAAACCCCAGCAAAATGGATCAAACACTTTATATTTATCAGTTTGGCCAAGTTAATGTTGACAGATATCATCACTAGCATAAGTAGCTCTGATTAACAGTCAAGTGCAAAGGACTCAGATTAAGTAAGATCCTAGTTTTTTAATTGTGGTTTTAAGAGTAAAATGACAATGCTCCTGCTCTGGTGATGGAAATTGAAAAATGAAGTCTCTGTACAATATCCTTCCATCCAGGCCTGCTTAGTCTCTAGCATAATTTTTAATATTTTGAACTTGAGCATTAAACCCACATTAGGAAACCATGCATACTTTCCTTGAAACTGCCATTGTTTTCAGGAACAGGAAGCCAAATATTGCAACAGTGCTACCATGCAATAACAAAAATCTCTTATTAGGTTTCCCTGTACTAAATATATTCAATGGAACTTGAAAAAAGGGGTTACCCAAGTACTACAACTCCCATTATAAAAAGTGATCGGTGTTAATATTCCTTTTTTCATTTTTCATGCAACTGCAAATAACCAAATAGATACAATATGGCTTTCATAAAACTGCAGGTAAGGGAGACAGAATTAGCATGAGAGTTGGAGCAGGCAACTTGCTAACAGAAGACTGGCCAAGAGCTCATATTTACACAATGAAATTTAAATAGCTTTCTTTTGAGGTTGTGTTGAAAATGTCATTGTAGAGGGACATACTGGCTTACTTGCACATATTCCTGGGATTGTTTTCAAAATAGCAGGAAACTGTGGAGGCTTTCTTTCCTAAAAAAATCTTATATCCATTAGGTTTTTAAACATGAGCCATTTTCAAACATTCTATTTTAGCACGTTAACTGTATGTTATGGGAATGTGGCTATGCTGTATTCTGGTGATATGAACAATCACTATTTTCCACGAAGGGGGCAACACATGTATTTTGCATGTGTGTACAGTTTTGAGATGTATGAATCTGTTCCCTTAAACATCTGGGATACAATGCATGCACACATCAGATAATATGCAGGATGCTCCATTCACACAAAATGGAAATCATGCATATTGAAAGAATCATAAGTAATATTTCCTCTTATTATAATGCTGTTGAAGTACCAAAACTGAACATATGAAAAGCAAGTAAATAGCAAATACAAGAACTCTGAAAAAGTCCTCTTCTACCAAAGAAAAGAAAACTTTGAAACAATTTGTACATATCCCTCTCACTTTACACACACACACACACACACACACACACACACACTCACACACACACACACACACACACACACACACACGTATTTATGTATGTATATTCATACACATAGGCTGATTCCGCATGGGCCAAAAACAGCGGTGTGAAAACGGTGTGAAAACAGTATAAACCCTTTTACACTGTTTTAAACCCTTTTACACCATTTTCACACCGTTTTCACACTGCTGTTTTTGGCCCATGCGGAATCACCCCTTCACAGTAATCTAACCTATGAGTTTCCCTCCCTAGGAATATATGACTGCTTCTGGGGATTTTTAAAGGTCTTGCTTTCTGTTCAAATGTAAACATATATGCCTTTTGATTTAATCCTCAAATTGAATTCAGACATGGGTAATTTAGGGGTCAAACAAGGTTATTCATGGTATGTCCAGAACAATTTTAGTATCTAAAAAACAAGAGGTCACAGACTGAAGTTAAGAAGGGGGCTTAAGCCAATAAGAAATTCAAGCAGACTTTAATGACATAACGGAGGGGTAAATTAAGGAAAAAACAGTTTAAAGCAGCATGGGATGCATGAACTGTAAATCAGTTCAAGAAAGAGCTTAGAGAGAGGAAATCCAAAAGTGAAACACAGGCTCAGCTATTTAAAAGTATGATCAAGATTAATATTGCAGGCTGCTCTGGTACTGTCCCATCCAGTAAGTGCCCCAGAGGTTCTAAACCAAGAGACAAAATACAACTAGTGGGTTATGCATAAATTATCTCTGTTTCTATTCCATTTTCTACTATAGGGAAGTTTTTTTCTAAAAGACTCATAGCAAATTACACAATTAAAATGTAAAACTCAATCAGAAAAGAACAGCTACATAGCTTGCCTTAAAACTCAGAGGAAGTAGACAGTGTAGAGTCCCTCTATCCCCTCCATGGTACCAGAGCAGCTATCAGAGTGCATTTTGGAATGTTGACGCTGCTACTGAAAAACAGTTGCCCTGTAGTATGGCTCATTGGTCATCTGGCAAAAAAGATTCTGCCAAGAGAAGGCCCTGGAGGGATCTGTGATGGTAAGCAGAGTCCTTACAGATAAGGTGGTTCCACATTGTGTAGTTTTAAAAGGCCAGAACCGTTCCCATGAATTGGACCGATAGTAATATAGATAACCAATGTAGCTGTTTGATGGGAGTAATATACAGGTGGATTCCACACAGGCCAAATATAATGGGTATAGGACATGATATAAACCGTTGGCAGGGGAGGACTTTGCACAGGTCCTGTTCCCAAAACAAGTTTGGCCCATTTTATTTCCCTCAACCTGGGACTTTCAAAGATCAATAAACCAGCGATTCTTTCGCACAGTTCCGAGTTGGAGATACTCCTGCATGAACACAGCAGACAGGATATGCTTTATTTCCGACCCTCCTATCTGTTCACTTTAAGTTCCACACTGTCCGCTGTCAGGGAGAATCTGCCCACCTGCCATTCTGTGCAGGTCATCCAGCAGGTTGTGGAGCACCCAACAGGGTACAAAATCCCCCAGGCACCTTTTCTCCTCATGGCAGTGAGTATGATGGATTGCAGCAACTTGTTCATTATTGCCCAGCCATTACAGGGAGGTCCCATTTTCTTTTCTTTTTTGTGGGTTGCACTTGCGCAGGTACAGCCGATTGGATTTCTGTATGCCTTCAAGCTATGCAAGTATTGCAGAACATTTTAAAAATAAGAGAAGCGTCTCCATGTGAAGATGCAAAAGCAACCCAGATTGTTCCCATGGGCTCCAATCACTGCCTGAATGGGTGGAGGCACACATGTGAACAGGAAAAAGGAAAATGGGTTCCTTTATAATGACTGCAACTCGTACATATGCTGTGCAGAATCCACCACAGTCATCTTCAATAGATGAGCTGCCCTGTTTTCACCAGCCACAGCCAGAGATATTTAGTTCTCCACATGTTTCTCTTCTCTTAGCCGGATGGCCATTAGCCATTGCTATTAAAGCCAGAGTCCTGTCCTAAGACAAGATAGTTTTGCAATGTGTTTTGGTTTTGTGATGGTTGTCCAATGGAAACTGTTCCACAATAAACAAAGTAATAGTGTTTAGTTTATCAGTACTATTATGATGTACAGTATAATGCTAATATTGCATAGAAAACCTTAAGCAACAGACAAGTCCCTGACCCAGTTTACCATCTAAATTGACAAAGTATCTATGGAGAAGACAAAGAAAGAAGGGTTGGGTGGCAAACAGTGTGGGTCCAAGGTTGTGGGTGGAAGACACATGATATAGCAATCTTGCTCAAAGTAAATTTTCTGGATCTGGTCACAGCCTAAATAAGAAACCTTTTCAAAACCACCTTGAGATCCATGATGAAGAAAGGTAGGATTTAAATGTAATTATATCTTACACCAGGGTCTCAATCAAGTTTCTAGATCCAAGTCGGTTTGGGTCAAGCTCCTAAATGATTCCTCCTTTGCTCTCTGCACAGACTCAATTTTCCCCCCACTTTCTCTTCCTTTCCTTCTTTCTCTTGCAAATGTCTTATTTTCCCCATTCATTCACTGAACTGGTGCCCCACCTTCTGTAAGTGAAAAGGTTGGCTTGGCCTCTTCTTTACTTTTCCTTGTGCTTTGGCTTTACAGTCACCATCTTGTACAGCTGGCAGGCTTGCCTTCACCCCCTGGTTTCCTGGAGTTCCACCTGCTCCATCGCCTTTCCGGTGAGCTTTCCCCAGCCTCCAGGCTTAGGCCTCAGCCCCTCTTGTGACCCCCCATTCTCTTTTTACTGCATGGGTCAGTGATGTAGGTATAGATTTTTATGGGGAGGTTGGGGATGGGGCTCTCCAAGCAGCTCTCCAAGGCCAGGGATGGCAGACTCCCCTGCCCCCTCCCACACTGGCTGGGCTCCCAGTTGGCAGCCGACAATCCCTTCTGTCCTCCCCTCTGGGCAGAGGTGTAGCTAGGGAAAATGGAGTCAGGTGCAAAATCTGAGTTTTGTGCCCCTCCCCATGGGCGGCTGCTGTGATGCTGGAATCCACCCCCAAACAGCATCACTTTCAGTGGTGTTTAAACTGGGGATTCTCCTTTTAAATCCAGTTAAAACAACATTAAAAGTGATGCTGTTTTGGGGTGGATTATCCCCCACCCTGAAACAACATCACTTTCAATGTTTAAATTGGGGACTTCTGATTCTCCCTTTAAATCCATGCCGAAAGGGGTGGATTTAAAAGGAAAATCCGAGGAAATTTGGGGGGTGCCTGATGTCAATGGTGCAATTGTTAAGCTAGCATCACCAACAGTTCAGGGTATCTTTAGGAGACTCTCCTGATGATGCCACCCAGGTTTGGTGAAGTTTGGTTCAGGTGGTCTAAAGTTATGGACCTTCAAAATGTAGCCTCCATCTTCTATTAGCTCCCATTGGAAACAATGGGGGATGGGGCACCCCCTTTGGGAGTCCATAACTTTAGACCCCCCTGAACCAAACCTCACCAAACCTTGGTGGTATCATCAAGAGAGTCTCCCAAAAAATCCCTGAAATTTTGGTGCTGCTAGCCTAAAAAATGCGCCCCCTGCAAGCCAAAAACCGAAAAAACACTGAAAAATTAAAAAACACAAATGGGGGCAGAGGTTCGGACATATAATGAGGGGTTGAACCTGAGAAAAAAACCCTTACCTATGACCTTGGCATTGGTGGCAGAGACAGGCTCTGCCCACCTGTCAGCAGTATCTTGTTCCTTCTGGCTTGGCTGGCTGGAACAACACACTGTCATCCAAGACCTGAGGAACTATCCGCTGGCCCACAGTAAAAATAAAATACATGGGATGATACATGGCCTGATTAGTTGAGACAAAAACTTCATGGAAGAGGTAGATTTTTTAATGGTGTGAAGGCTCAGTGCTACCAAAATGTAGATGAGCTGTTCCCAGTAATATGAATTATGCCACAGATCTTGTAATCCTCAGTACAGCAGTGATGGATCACACTGGACCGGTTGATAAAAGTGTGCAGTTGCATTAGTTGTTGAAAAGGCATCTTTGCAGGTGCTGTGTCTCGTAAGACCAAGCACTTGATGACGGTGCACTGGTGTGAAACAGGAGGAAAAATATTTTATGTTGTACTGGTGCTTACTTTACAAGTCGCAACAGTGCAGGAAAAGTGGCTGGTCATACAGGTTTGCTTTAAGAGACTGGCTGTCTCCTTCTGCCCCCAGGAACCTGATTTTCTCTAGTTTATGATACATGAAAATATTCTCCGTTTTATACGATGTGAAATAGAGACACCTGTTGTAAATATTCTTAAGCATGGGGAAAACAATCCTCTGTTGAACTCTGGAGTTTAGGCATGAGTAAATATTTTAGGATCATGTTCCTAACATCAGATTTTCAAATGCTATAAATGCTTCAGCTCTTGGCTTCATGCTGTTCAGGGGGCATAGCTTAGTAAAAGAACATTTGCTTTGCATGCAGTAAGTTCCATGTTCAATCACTTGAATCTTCTCTTGTGTTTTATTCTCAGAATGCTGGTCTAGGAAGGACATCTGCCTGAGTGCTACCACAGTTATTGACTTATTAGACTATTCTAATATATTAGACTATAGTGAACTAGATGGACTAGTGACTGCCTATGTATCGGGTAGCTTCACATTCATGAGCTGGGATTCTGTGAAACCCACACTTTCATTGGCCATATTCTGACTCAAGATTGACCCCTGCAGTACAGTGTTAGCTCTGGAACAATAAATTGAGAATGTGAATGTTCTGGAAGTTATCAGCAGTGTTACATTTAATTGCCCTTGTTTATTGCTCTTTGATACCTACTATTATTATCTGATTTATTAATAGTGGTTTCTTTTTAGGTGTTGGGGTGGTGGTGGAAATCCTAGGTCCTTTTGTCTGCATATCCTTTGGCTCTGAGAGGTTCTTGAGAGAACATTTATTAGATTTAAACCAATACCTGGATGGCATTAGTGCTAGAGCAGCAGAACAGATTTTAACTGAATGTACATGGCAAATCTTGTTTTATGCCTCTCAACTGTTCCTTTCATAGCAGAAAGAGATAAAGACTTGATTAAGAAAAAACCCAGAAGAATAAATAAAAGTGAAAAATCTGCTGATGCAACACTACACAAAGAATTGCATAGCTTATTTTTAGATTTATGTGTGGAAGACAAAGAAATCCATACGAGCCCCTGCCTGTATCTCTCCTTCCAGCCCTTACAAAAAAAAATAAGGGGAGGGGGGGAGAATAAGTGTAATCACTCTGGCATTATTCTATGGCAACACTTTTTCATTCTTGACTATTGATTTAAAGCTACTCATTTTCCTTACCCTTGTCAAAACTCTGTGCACATACCCTAAGCTTGGGAGCAGAAATCAGTAGTGTCTTGTTTTGAGTGCCATTGCTTTGCGATCTTAAATGGTCCCTAAACCCTTTTGTCAATACATATTGATGGGATCCACAGGCACTCTGAGTGATCCCACTCTTGAGGGGCATAAACCAATAGCATGTTGAGAGAAGAGCAAAGGGAAAAGGTGGGAGGGGAATGGTCTGCTCCAGGCTAGAGTTGGTAAGGCAACAACACAAAGCCCTGAATTGTCCATTGACAAAGTGTCAGACATTTCAAATCTTTGATTAGCTCTCTGGCTAATGCCATGCTAAGCAGAAACATTACCCCCTGAAGCAGAAGCAGGCACAATTGTGCATACACACACACACACACACACACACACACACACACACACACACACACACACACACACACACACACTAGTCTTCAGGGAAATTAAGCATTGCTGATGAAACAGTGTATGGAGAAAGTTCTTGGATAAATTAACAATGCAATTACATTGCATGACATGCCAGAAGATGGATGAGGAAAACTTGGTCTGTATCATGTTCTGTTTTTAAATTGCAATTTATTTGAGGGTTTTAATGGATTCCTTATTAAAACATCTTGGCGTTGGTTGGGTTTCGGCGTATGTCACTGTGGCCCATGATTGATGATACCCTCTGCTGCTTCCCTTGCACTTTTGCAAGGAATTTAAGCAGAGAGGGAATGAACAGAGTCCCAGATTTGTATTGATCATGGGAAGGTGCACTGCCTGAGAGCACAGTCTAATAACATTCTCTTTGTCGAGCTGCTCCACATGAAAGCATTTAATGCAAGAACTAAAACATTATACTGTATGGAAGCAAAGAGCAAACAAAAGGGTAAACAAAGGAGGAAAGGAAGAGAGGAGACAAGGAGAGGAATGAAGGAGGGAGCCAAGAGAATACATACTTCAAAGCAATGCCATGCATTTCTCTAACAAGACAAGTAATATAACCAGTGTAACAAATGATCTAAAAGTAGCCTGTGATGATAATAGAATGGGTTGATAAGAGATTGTGTAGAGGACACTGAAAAAAGTTCATTTTCCATATACTTTTTTTTTAAGCCAGCACTAAACACTATAAGATCTCATGAAGGAACAGGTAACTCAACTTGAATGATTTGCAATGCAATCCTAATAAGAGTTATATGCTTCTAAGCCTATTGACTCCAGTAGGCTTTGAGAAGGGCAACTCAATTTAAGATTACACAGTTAGTTTTTAATTTTTTAAAATGCTGTTTTCTTTCTACTGTATGTTAGCATTAATCCTGTCACTTGCATTAGGCAAAATTGGGGAGAAAGGAGGATACGAAACCAAGAACTGTGAATACTTTAACCACATTTGCTAAAATGTTCAGATGGACATTTAAAATGAACAGAAGTTAGGCAGGAGAACACCCAATAGTATTTAGACAGGGATTTGTAAAGGAATCTTTATGATGGGTTACGTTCAGGCTCCCTCTCTTTACTTGGTTTTGCTAGATTTCAGTAAGATCATCAGATGACTATGTTATCAGTGATTGTCCAGATTTTTTGGAATGATTGCTAATTAGAGTCTGGCCTGACAAGATCCATTATGGTGAACAGGTTTTAACAAAAGGAAGTAATGTGCTGTGGTTGTCCTCTAGCCTTTGAAATGACTTTGTCCTTTGGAAAGGGGAGAGAAACAAATGGCTACAATCTGAATTTGGGCAGAAGACATGACGAAAAAGAACTGGCACTTAGCTGAAATTGGGATGCATTTTTGAGGGAGTTGTGTTACATGCTGTAGGAGTTTGATTATTCTTCCATTCGGTTCCCCATCCCGTTGCTCATCTTGCTGTTCTTTAGGATCTCCCTACCCCAGAGGCAAAATTTCAGGAAGCATTTCGGACTATATCAGGATTGTGATCTTGCTGACATCGAACTTCTTTTGCATTGCAGGACGTTTGATTTTACACAATCTGAACCTGACCGTAGCTATAAGAAGTTGGTGATCAGACCCACAGTCTGCACCTGGTAGCATTTTCACAGCAGAAACTGATCCACTCCATTTTTGATAACAGAGGATGAAGTCTATCTGGTTGTGATTCTGCCCATTTGGAGATGTCCTGGTATAAAGGTGCCATTTAGGCTGGGTGAAGAATATCTTGGTGATTCTAAGCTTGTTTTCCTGACAGAACTGCACAAGGTGATCCCTAGCATCATTCCTTTCTCCTAGACCATGTCTGCCAACTTCTCTTGCCTCTTCTCCTTCTCCAGCTTTGGCATTGAAATCACCCATGATGTAGATGATGTCCTTTCTAGAAGTTTGGTTGATAGCATTCTGGACTTGGCTGTAGAAGTCCTCAGTGTCTTGTTCCGATGCTTTGGCTATTGGTGCATAGACTTGAATGATAGTCACGTTCAAAGGTTTCCCTCTGATGTTGACTGACATGATTCTGTCGCTGATGTATTTAGGACTCTCTATGCATCTTCCAATCCTTTTGTTGGCCACGATGCTAACTCCTTTTCTTTTTTCTGTTGCATTCTCTGAGTAATAAATGGTGTAGTCATCTGAGCTAAAGTCTCCAAATCTAATCCAGTGCAGTTCACTTAGTCCCACTAGATCCACACTTGTCCTTTTCATTTCCCTCTTGATGGTCTCCAGCTTTCTAGAGTACATTCCTCTCACATTCCATGTTCTGATTATATAACAATCTTTGCAGCTCAGGTAACCCTTTTTGTCATGTACCACATCACCAATTGAAGTCCCATAAGGGTTTCCCCCATTCGTGTCATCTTTGTCCTGAATACTTTGGCTCCTCCTTCACTCTTCCCCAGTTGCATGGTTGATGCTGTTCAGCCTGGGGGGGGGCTCTACTGTTGAGCATGATTTGAAGCAAGATGATTTTGATCCATAGAATTTCATGGTGAAAGTTTTATGAGGTAGGTCACCAGGTCTTCCCCAACCCATAGTACATAACCACATGACTACCGCAGTTGGTATGTCATGCGTTGCCACCCACCTGGCACTTTGAGCCGACTATGGGGAGGGTGGGTTAGCTATATATATATTTATATATATATAAAATCATACATCTCCAATGGTTTCCTTGAGTCAAGACAACAGTCTCCAAAGAGGCAGTCCTTAGGGTACCTCTTCATGAAACAATAGGAGCACATCTTAGTGCGAAATAGGATTATACAGATGTTTTGCTTATTCAGTTTCAGGAAGAACCCATGACCTCAGACTCCAAATGCAACCTTCCATCATCCAACACATCCCTTCCGAGATGAGGAGGAAAATTTCTTCATATCAGCATTAGCTCTGGTGAACTGGTATGCGTATCCTGCATTATAAATGGAGTTAACCTAAAGGTAACATGACATAAACAGCCACAGAAGAGCTGAAGCAGAACTACCTCCATCCCTCACTGAAGTAACAGAAATAAAATTAAATAACAGGCTGATTACAAACGTAAGACTGGGCTTGGATATTATGGTCTGGTTCTGGTTTGGCACTGGAGGCTCCTCAGTCTTCTTCCCAGTCCTTAAAATATTGTGCTGAAGAGGAGCCTTTCCATTTGTTGCTTCAAATAAATAGCATTCTCTGCTTTCCGCATACTGCTCCAATTACTTTTTTATTTAGATATTTATCATCCAGTTCTGCCCAAAACTGACTCTCAAAGTCACACATTTTGCTTTAAATTTCTATTCCAACTCAGTACAAAATGGTATTTGTAGAGAATTCTGCATTCAGGCATTTTGGGGCTAGGGGAGACCTTGGCTATTCCCTGTGCTTCCCTAGTGGTCTCATCAAAGGCATTTGGAAGGAAGAGGAAGACAGTTCTTACCTAGAGTTGCATCGAGGTATCCTATAGGTGTTCCTGGATGCTTTTGGCTTGTTGTGGTTTAATCTAGCTTGTTTTTCAGATTTGAATACTTTTTAGATTATAAGATTGCACATAATTTCATGTGTCATTGAAAAAAGAACATGTTTTATGAAACACTAATCTTTCTCTCAAGCTTTGATCTCTGTGTTCATACCTGCAGAAGTGACATGGGTATCATGTAGAGACAGGTCTTTCCCTGCGGTGGCATTCTGCCTTTGTAATGCTGTCCTTTTTTTTTTACTTTGCCTGGCACTTACACTTCTATCATATAAATGCAGAGGTGGAGCTAACAGGGGATGGTGGGGTGCGTATTGCACCTAGGGGGTGAAAAATCCCCCCCCCCCACTTACCTTAGTTCAGCCTGAAAGTGCAGGCTGGAAAAATGGCCTGTTCACTTGAGGCTGAAACTGGCCTGGTGGGAACTACCCTTCCCAGGAGATCTTGCAAGCCCAGAGGTCTCCTGAGAAGTGTATTTCCCACCAGGCCATTTTCAGCCTCAAGTGAACAGGCAATTTTTTCCAGCCTGAACTTTCAGGCCAAACTCAAGTAAAATGTGTAATAATGAAGTGGTATGTCCCCACAGGGTGTTATTATTGGAAAAAGCAGAATGCGCACCGGGTGCAGTATGGTCCAGCTACACCTCTGTATAAATGCCTTGCCAAAAGATGACTATCACTGTTTTATTACTGTAATTTTAACTTCTAGAACAACATATTGCTGCTTTTATACTGTTTATTCCCTTTCAAATTTTCATCAACATTGCTATGGCTACTTTTTATGTTTTGTTTATTTGTACTTTGTTAGCTGCATCAAGCAGGTCTCTAGAGAAGTAGCCTATAAAACATTTAAGTAATCAAAATATTTGACCAGAATCTAAGATGAGAAATGTTAATACAAGGTTTGAATTGACAACGCCCAACTGTTATTGGGAGTTTATAGCATTGTTCTTTTAATGTTTGTGTGGTTCTATTTTAAATGTTTTTAATGATTTGTATTGACTTGTTGTGACCCACCCTGAGCCCTGCGGGTATAGGGCAGGATATAAATTTGAAATATAAATAAATAAATCTATACAACTCCATACATGATAAATTAGGACGAAGCAGAATGTAATATGTTTTTACAGAAAAAGGGTCTACAAGACAATGAGACTGAAACATATTTTTAATATAGGATTTCCGTGTGAGTGTAAAGTGCTGCCAGGTCACACTTATCATAATTTATTGTGACCCCAGCAAGAGGCTTTCAAGGTAAGTGAGAAGAAAAGGTGATTTTCTGTTGCCTTCCCCTGCAGAGTCTTCCTTGGTGGTCTCTCTTCCAAGTACTGGCTTTGCTTAGCTTCCAGTATCTAATGAGATTTGTCTATACTTTGCTGCCTTCCATCAGCAATATAAAGTATACTGCTATGCAGTACAGATTAAGTTATACACTGGCAATTGTGCTTCCTGCTGGCTAGCTACCTTTGCAAAACTGCTTCTTCCCAACGGAGGCTGTTTCCAGATTGTAAAAGCCAACAGAATTCCCACAACCCAACATTTCATTCTGTCTCTGCCTGGCTTACTATGTATTCTATGGACCTACCATTTCTGCATAATATCTAGAACACATTAGATGTTTTATGATTAATTTTACAATACAAGAACATGATAGTGATTTATTGATTATGATGATGCCAGTGAGGCCCATATGTCCTTTGATAATTATAAACAAGAAAATGTATGTTAAAATTAAACTTCGTTCTGTGCGTATGTGTGTGCTTCTTTGCTCTAGAAGTTAGCAATTGCTTGCTCTTTCAGATTTTTTAATTATAAACAAGAAAATGTATGTTAAAATTCAACCTTTGTGTGTATGTGTGTGTGCTTCCCTGCTCTAGAAGTTAGAAGTTGCTTGTTCTTTCAGATGGGATAGGAAAAGGTACTTCAGCAGTACCCTAGAGGAAACTGGTTTTTTGTAAGAAATAAACAATTGACCAATAAAGTCCACTGATTTGTGCCACAAAGTAGCCTGAAATTATCAATTAACAGGGGAGCAGCTTTTCTTATGGTGGACTATAGTTTGCTCTGTAAAATTATCAAAGGGAGTGAGATTCCACAGTGCAGCTGCATAGAAGGTCGTCATCTGGGCAGAGAATATGTATGCTGTAATAATGACAGAATATGAGATTTTTGTCTTGGAAAACTATAACTCCTGCAAAGTACTCAGAGGTCACTGTAGTGAAGTCCCTTGTGCCCAAGTCCTGTGTTAAGTGTCTGTAGCAGCTGGCTAAGTGCAGGTCAGCTCCTAATCACAGGTGGTTCCTCCTGAGAGAAACCTATGTAAGGCTGAGCCAGAGACAGCCAGAAAGAACTTGAAGGATATGATGATCCTACACAGATACAATTTGCTTGAAGGAAATCACAGGAAGGCAATACAGACACATATGTGTTTGTGACAAATGAGTATAAGCAAGGGACACTCAGTTTCCCATACAGAACTAACATCGATATAAGAAATGTGTTATTATTTATTTATTTATTCTGGAAATTCTCCTGCAATAGAAGGTTAAGGGTTTTAAATGCTGAGAACAATTTTTATCAGGAGGAAGATTGTAGTGGGAGACAAATGGGAAAGTATGCATCATCACAGCAAGAGGACCAGTCAAGGAACAGAGTGGGTGACAATCTTACAGCCTCAGAGGCATAGGTCCTGTCTCTGTGTGAGAATTTAGCAATCCTGGTTGAAACAGATCCTTTACTATATTTCAAAAATCTTTCCAGCTTTTAGAGGCCAGAAAATAAAATAGTTCACAGAAACTTAAATGAAGATGGTTGTTTTAAAATGTGATTTATATTGTAGTCAGCACCGTTGCAACAGAAGCTGCAGGCTTGCTGCAAATGTTTTTGCCACTAAAATGGCTGCCATCAAGTTGTTAGGCATTTTACAGCACAAAAGAACTGGCTTCTGAGGCAAGAGACTTCATACACTTAATGAACAAGATGCTTTCCTCTTTTGCTGTAAATCTTTTCTATTCAGAACCAAAACCAATGTCAAATGCTTTTCAGCTTTCACAGTGACAATTTTGTCTTTTAAAAATAAGAATAAACATGATATTATATATATACACAGAGAGAGAGAGAGAGAGAGATGCTGAAGTCCAATCATTTGTCCTTTTGTTAGAAATGTTTGCTGAAGGGGAAAATAAGCTGCTATCCCTGTGACATCTAAGATAAATAAAAAGATAGTTTTCTAGCCCAAACGCATCCTCCCTTTCCACAGCTTCAAAAGGTCAAAAGCTGCAAAACCTAGTCCATTAACCTCTCTAAATGGTTGTGATATTAAAAACTGACTCTCAATATCCAAGGGTCATGATCGAGAGCAATAACCATCCGCAATAAAGAATTATGACTCTAGTGCATTATCCATCTATAAAATGGTCATTTACGACACCAGCACACTGGCCAGCTGTGCCAGCCATAGACCACCCATCTCTAAGAATCATTACACACATTCAGTTATGGGGTTATGATATAAGTTGTAAAGTCTTATTAAGTTTTAAAAGAGAGTGCAGAGCTACTTACTGTATATTTAACAAAGTGGCAGGAAAACTCAATAGCAAAATCTTCCACCTCACAGGTTTGCTTAACTACAAAAGCATAGTTAGAAAAGATCATTGAAAAGATGTTCCTGCACACAAGGTGGTAACCGTATTTTACAGACGATTAAAATATCATTGTCACAGCTTGCTCTTTTGCGTTTCCAACTGGTGTGAGTCTAGCAAATAGAGTTTCTTAATGCAATGGTCTAGTTACCTTGCAAAGGAGGGTCAAACAGATGTAGTTTTGGAATATCCAGAAATAAAACTGTAGTTCATACGTGCATTAATTTGAGTTTAGGTCTCAAAATAAAATCTTTGATTTGCAGCTGCTGATATAGACTCTTATACTATTTATTTAAATATTTATATCCTGCCTTTTCTCTTGGTTCAAGGTGACTTACAATAATAATAAAACATCCCCAGCTGAAACCAAAGTTAGAATAATGAGCCCAAATTTTCTTCGCCTTTTCCCCAATAAAAGATGTCTGCCATCATACCATACTGAAACAGTCTTACAGCATACATCCATGGTATAATTTTCCTCATATTTGAGGTACACAAAAGTGAAAGGTATTTCTTTTTAGAATTTGTTTGCTTGGCAGCTTCTATCAAGTGCACAGCATAATATGATTAGACTCAAAAGTGTCCTTCTCTTAACAGAGAGACTCCTTCCACTCATAAAAAGCTGTTTCTGTGGGTGAATGTTGAATTTTCATTTGCAGAAGATTCATCCATGAATAGAACCAACCTTGGATGTAGCTGCATGACTGCATCAAAATTAGAAAAAGACAGGCCCTTTCCGCAAGGGTGGTTTATGGCGCCCTGGGGACGGCAAAAACGCCATCCCCAGGGAGCCATTCGCGCAGGGGACGTGGCTGCTGTGCAGCCACGCTGCCCTCGCACTGCCCGACCAGCGCGAAGCCGGCGTTTCCAAACCTCACTCGGCAAGTGAGGTTTACTGGAAACGCTGGCTTGGAGCCGCTGCCATGTGAATGGCAGTGGCTTCCAGGCACCTTCCCCCCCCCCACCGGGCGACTCACCAGTCCTGCTGCCCTCCAGCGCGTCGCCGAGGCCTGGGGACACGCTCCCTTTGCCCTGCGACCCTGGAGCGGTTGCGCAGGGCAGGGGGGCATGTCCCCTGGCCTCGGCAATGTGCTGGAGGGCCGCAGGACTGGTGAGTCGCTCTGATGTACCTCAGAATCTCAGCCGATTCTGGGACCGTCCATGCAAACGGTCCCAGAGGGGTAGGGGCCAGCGTGGATTACGCCGACCCGACCCCTTCCGCCTCCGTGTGGAAACGGCCACAGTAACATTAATTTGGGAATTAAATACATCTTGAAAAATATATCTGATCTAGTAGTGTTGTAAATAAAAATAAACTTTGATATTCTTAAAATCATGGATTCTGAAGGACCATACAGGCCATCTAGTCCAACCCCCTTGCAAATGCTGGATCAACTTAGAGCATCTCAAACAAGTGTTTGTTCAGCAACTGCTTGAAGACAGTCAATGACGGAGAGCTCACCACCGCTCTATGCAGCTGATTCCACAGTTGCACAATTCTTTCTGTTTAAAAAAAAATCCTAATTTCCCCCCAGATTATCCACCAAAAACAGTTTCTTCTCACAACAGAGTGAAAGCTAGGGGGAAGTTGGGGGGAAGTCAGTTGCTTACCAGTTGAGACTGACTTGCTGACCTCTTGAAACTTTGCTACCTGGAATATGTTGGGACTGTGATTCTGGTCTCTGTTATTTGACCGTGTACTTTGACTTTGGACTGAAATTCTTCCTAGGAGACCAGTTGCAGCCTGGGAGTGCATCCAACAATGAGCAGGACAGTATTGTAAAACATGATTTTCTGCCACCACCTTTTTTCAATCATTGGGAGACATTTATCTCCTCCAGATCCATTGGAATTTAGCTTGGGGTAGAAAAATAACCCCAGAACACAATTTGTGTAACTTTTTTCACAGTGCTACTAAAGTTTTAAAAGTCCACCCTCAAATCCTGGAAAACATCATTGCTAAAGTAGAATAGTTTGTCATCCATACACACAGACAATGTTGTAACAGTCTAGACCAAATGTAAAAAATACATCTTGACATGCAAAGTAGTCATGAGTCACAACTGGCCTAGACTGGAATTCTGAACACAGGCCTCTTAAATCCAATTGAATTAAAAGGGAAGTAAGTAGCCTAACTATATGCAGGATTGCAGCTTTATTATGTACATCAGCTAGCAATTATAATAACCAGATACATTTCACATAAAGGGTTTGTCTAGAAACTTTGAAATTAACCTCTTTTCCAGGAATCAAAACTCTAGGTCCATATGTGTAGCATAAACAATGAAATTAATCATATCAAAGGTTAAAAACAGGTCAGTGAGTCAGAGAAATCTTTAGGAATTTTAACCAAAAGGGATCAAGTTTCAATTGTGCACCCAATGGTTAAAAGTCTTTAAAACAACCAGCATGCATCATATACAATTAGTTTAAATTAATTCAGTTTCCCTTCCAAAGAATAGTGTATACATTAAGACAAAAAATACCCAAACTTATCAAACTATAGATGAGATAGCTATTTCTCTCTGTCTGCACATACAAATACATTTTCACTATTTGAGTACAGTAGTAACTTAAAGACCAACAGCATTATCCAGGGCACTGGTTTTTGTGAGTCAAAGCTCATATCATCATTAAACTTTGACTTATAAAAGCTTATACCCTGGAAAACTGTGTTGGTATTTAAGGTGATACTACATTCTGATTTTGTTCTGCTACTACAAACTAACACCACTACCTCACCTGAAACTATCCTCACATATTTTCATTAACTCACTTCTTTAGCGTTTTAAACATTAACCCAAGAACCCAAATAATTTGATTTTATTAAGCCCTTGTATGCAGTGTAGGATTCCCAGGTGCCTGCTAATGGCAGGCAATCTCTTGGTGCTCCCTGACTCTTTCTGATGACACTTAGCTGTTTGGCTGGTAGCAGTATGATGTCACTTCCGGTGCAATGTGGAAGCACCAGCATCACACCAGGGGGATGCTCTATCACTCTCCTCAAAAGTTTTACAGAAACCATCACATTTTTTTCACAAATGTTAGAGCATCCCTCCATGTGATGCTGGTGCTTCCATAATACAGTGAAAGTGACACCATCGCATAGGGATTCAGATCACCACTCCCTGTTCTCACCTTCCAAAAGCTCCTGCTATTTGCCAGGCAACCCTAACACATTACCATCCCTCTACTAGCATCACTAAATCAACCTTGTACATTATATGTTAAGGTACATGTACATATTGTTTAAACAGACAATAAACAGGTTCTGATGGGTTTTCCGGGCTGTGTGGCTGTGGTCTGGTAGATCTTGTTCCTAACATTTCACCTGCATCTGTGGCTGGCATCTTCAGAGGTGTATCACAAAGTGAAATCTGTTACACACTGTGTGCCTCTGTGATACACCTCTGAAGATGCCAACCACAGATGCAGGCAAAATGTTAGGAACAAGATCCACCAGACCACGGCCACACAGCCCGGAAAACCCATCAGAATCAGTTGAATTCGGCCGGGAAAGCCTTCGACAAGACGATAAACACTCTACAAGTATGCAAATACAAACAAGTCAACCAACAAACAGTAAAAATGAGAGTTTATTGACAAAACTGCAATTGCTATAAAAATAAAAATAGAGATGTTTTAATCAGAAATTTCAAATAGCATTGATTGGATTCAGGCTATGAGGATCCACAGATGCCCTTCTATTGGGAGCAGATGGGAACTTTGCATTATGGCTTTGCAAGTCGTATTATGGCTCCAGCACTCTGTCTAATCTAATGGATCTGTTTGTGTTTCCACAAGACAGTTGCAGTGCAATCAACAACATATACTTTGTGACTAGTCTGGTCATGGCCCCGTTGGCATTCAAGTATAACCTCCACTGGTCAAGATAGGAAAGTTGTCTCAGGGCCATAGCTCTTAGAGGTCCACTTCACTGTCTGCCACATGGTTCCGCTGCCCACTGCTGTTGTTAATATAATCCTTTCTCTGACTGGAGAAGCCGCAGCCTGGACCTGTTTCTCCATGATGCTTCCTCACTCCTGTGGCTGCTGAGATTCCAAATTTAGCTGCAACAAACAAGCAACAGTTACACTGTGTAGATTTGATTTGGACAGATGTTGGTAGTGTACACTGCCAACACAAAGAGGGGGAGGGGCTGTTATTTTTTTGTCCCAGAGTGCCACCATTCTAGGAAGTAGAAGTCAGTGAGCTTAGAAAGATGGAACTCTGATTAGGTCTGCATTCTTGTTAGTCTAGGAATTGTATTTAATTCTCACCTTGACAATATCTCTTGCCTTAATAATGCAATGTTTATTTCATGCAAGCATTACCTTGTTATATAGCTTTGTGGAAATGTAATGGGGAGTGAGATGTGGTTGTAATGCATGCTTCCATGACTTCTGAACAGGGTTGCATCTAAAAGGTAGTTTTATAATTTACTGGATTATGAAAGTGATAGAAACTGATAGTCTAAAGGAATTGATAGCTTATAGGAATTTGGCCTTATAGGAATTTGATGCTATGTACCATGGCCATATACCAAATTATAAGCCTGTTCATAGGTCATTGTGTTCTGAAACTGTTTCCAGATTCTCCCCCTCCCCTTCCATCTTCCAACAAAGCACAGATGTAAAAAAAATCTGGGAAGCAGTACTGAGGCTTTGCTCAGGGAAAAAATGACTAAAATATGGAACAGAAGGTGCCCTCTGGAGGCCTGGTATTTTCTAGAGAAGACTGTGCTCATCATCTTTCATCCACCACTTTATAAGATAAACTTTACGCCTATTATTTTATTTTATTTGGATGTGCTGAGTGTATCTAGTGCTTTTATGTGTCCCTTTATTTTATTGATCCTTTCTGTACTCTTAAAAATAATGGGCTTTTAGAATCCCACAGCTATGAAAATTTATCTTTCTCACTTTCTTCTTCATTTCTTTTTAAAACACATACATTTAGGTGGTAACCTTTATACATGATCAGATGCGATCAGCAAATTACAAACCCTTAAAAAATCCCTACCTGTCTCACAGAGTTTATAATGTTGGGTGGAAAAGACACCTGTATACTTATGAACCATCTGCTGTTTTACTGCATGCTAGTGACCCACCTATCTGGTATTTTCTCCCTGAAATTGTTATTGATAATTTCTGTGATAGGCAAGAATGCTTTCTTCATTCTAGTCAAATTCAAATTTGTCTCCTTGAGAGCAAGACTAATTGCTTTTTCCACTAAAGCTAAATTATTGGTCTTATTACAGGAGCAGAGGAGATGTGGGTGGGAAAGAGGGAGCCAGAAGCAAGGGGCAAGGTGCCAGCAAGACTACAGTATTCAGTTACACATGAAATGATTTGTAATTCTGAGTAATCACTTAGGACAAGCCCTTGCACCATTTTATCTATACATGACTCTAGGCCAAAGTCAATACTCATAGTAAAATAATGAGATGAAGCTAACTGAGCCCTTTTATTAATGCTCCAAGGAGCAAATCCGACGCTTCAGCTTCTCCCATGGAAAGTATCCACTTCTTCCTAAAAATGAACAAGTGGGTTATGATGCCCAGTGGCAACCAGGGTACTGGCTTGTACTGTAACTGTAAGCAAACAGTAAGAATCCCCCCCCTTTTGTTGTTATTGTTTGCGTAGTGTGCCCTATGAAGCTGCAGGTGAAACCACATGAATTTTGCATTACCTCTAGGCTCATTAGAGAAATCTGTCTCTCTCCTAATAGTTTTTTTTTTTTTACTGAGGGCAGGAGGAGGGAAGGGGGAAATCACATAAATAAAACACAATGAACCTAAACAGATAACACAGTTTGAAAGATCTGCGGTTTCTCTTAGCATTGCCAATACTGTGTTAGCTAACAAAACCAACTGTGCAAGGTATATAAGCATTTGTAGCAAATCAATATTCCTGTTCTAATCTAGTTCAGTGATGGCATTTCGGAGGAGTTCCTCTTTTGAAAGGGATCCTCCCCATTATTAGTAAGGAATAATAGTTCACTATTGGTAAGTATTTTCACATCAGCAGATGTTTGGCTAACTGATAAGGAAGAGACTGAACTTTTGATGTTGTTTTTATTAAATTTTACATTGAACTTTTTTCTTGATATAAAGGTTTTTATTTTTTCATTAACTTTATAGCAGATGTATCCAAAGCCTTTTTGAAGCTTTCTATTCTATTCTTTAAAAAAGGTTTATGGTGTGGCAGTATGGGATTAGTAGAAGATCTGGCTACGCTTAACAAGACTAACAGTTTGATCAACAAACTAGTCAAGCCAAGTCATGGGATTTAGCTGATTAAATCCCATTGATTGAAGTCTGTTTTCATCAGGACTGTAAACACATTACATGGAAGTACAACCCATTGATTCTATGAACGTTAACTTAGCATTGCAACCGAATTGATATTATTTCAGATTTGATTTCCCTGCCCATTAAAAGATTACTTCAGATGTCTTATCCCTGCTGATTTGACAGGAAGGTTCCTATTACTGTTTCCTTTGTGCAAATAAAACCTTTGAGTCTTTCGTTTGACCCTTTTATCTATCTCTTCACATTGAATTTTTCATATTCAAAATTTTTAATTTTACCTGTGCATGAGTGAATCAGTGTTATATGTGAGCCGTATAAATTGCATACAACAGCAGTACACAAGAGAAAGCCACAGAAAAAAAGCAGAATTGAAAACATCTAAACAGATGTGAAAAAAGAAATGACCATTAATTAATCTGTATTATAGTCATCCATTGATTCCTTTATGAAGCCAGGGGCAGTTTTAGTCTCTGGAAATCTGGGGCAACTGCCTCAAGTCCCATGAAATGAGCCGCATTGGGGACCCTACTGCCCTTCTACAAGCTAACCAGTCATTGTCCTACTAAAGCCACTATGGCAATTTTTTTTCCTCAAGACGTGGGAAGTCAGGTGCACCCACGGCCTCAGGGCGGTAAAAACGCTTGCCCCCCAGGTCAGCTGGTCGCACAGACAGCGCCATGCAACGTTATAGCGCCGACCTGACTGGCGCTTCCCCTCCCCCAGGGCGGTATCAGGAAGTCGCCTGCCCGTATCGCAACCCTTTAAAGCGGTTGTTGTTGAGGGGAAAGCGTTTTTTCCTGGCATGCGGTGCGCTTAACCGCGACCGCTGGAAACACGCTAGCTTCCCCTTCCCTTTGCCAGGTACCTCTCGTGTCGCCATCCTGCTGGTTCTCCTAAGTCCCTTCCTCACTGTCCTCCTCCGGACTCCTGGAGGTCGGAGGGCAGCGCGGGCTGGGCTGAGGAGTGCCCGCAGGACGGCCATTGACGAAGCCGTAAATGGAAAGGGGAAAGGGGGAAGAGGCGCCTTACGCGGATCACTCGCCATCTCGCCGTGCTCTCCAGAGGTTATCCAAGCATGCCTGCATGCGACCAAAGTTCAAATTTCCACGCCGGCAGAACTCTGTGCCGGGCGCGGAGGCGCCTCGATGTACCGCGGCGAAGTCGCTTCATGATTCCAGGGCCCACTGACCTATAGCAATGCTGCCTGAGACTCAAATAGCACAATCAATTGTAGTGTGAGGGTAATCCCACTGCTCGACAACTGATTACTATTCTTGAGATTCATAAAGGGCCTTCAGTGGGTCCTTTCTGCACAGCATAAATAAAACATCTTGAGAACATTAAAAGAAGTATTTTGGGGATGAACTTCACAGGTTTTTTCCCGAAGATGTCTTCAGGACATTTAATTTCTGTTCATTTTTTTTAGAAAACACTGCACTAGCGATCTTTTTTTGTTAAGATGTGTTGAAGACGTTTCTTGCTTGCTGTGCAGAAAGCAGGAAATATCTTATTTTTTCCCAGTTGACTTCTAACAGCTCTTACTTTAATTTTTGCCACAGTTCGTGCCTGCCATTTGCTTCCACTTGTGATTCTCCCTGCTGCCTGCTATTTGGTGAAGGTTTCCATCAGAAGTTTCATCTGCTTGCAGCTGATTCATCCACAATTATACTGTATAAAGTACATGAATAAAGTTAGTTTGGACTGGCAATCTGTACACATGTCATTTTTCCCTCTCTTTTTTGTTTTTAGGGAGGTGTCTTCGAAACTACAATGACTCAAAATATATGCTTATTGCATATTGTCGATTGTGTCGATTGTGTCATTGTAGCTTCAAAGGTGCCTCCCTAAAAAAAAGGAAAAACAACATGTGTGCAGGATCATCAGTCCAAACTAACTTTATTCATGTACTTTATACAGTGAAATCACAGGTGCATGAGCTGTACGTAGAGGAAAGTTCTGAAGGAAACCTTCACCAAATGGCAGGCAGCACAAATCACAAATGGGAGAAAATGACAGGTTTAAACTGTGATGAAAATGGAAGTGAGAGCTAGTGGGGAGGGGAAGCAGGGAAAAAAAGCAGCTTTCCCTGGCAGTGCTTTTTGTCCACGCCATGTGAACAAAAAAGCCAAAACAGTTTTTTTAAAAACATCTGCAAAATGTTTTATGTGTGCTGTGCAGAAAGGACCAGCTGACTGCTGGCCTTTAGCTGAATCTGCAGAGTACAATCAGCTATAGGGTGAAGGAACATGTAACATAATGCAATTTCACAATGGTTAGACTAGAACTGTCTACCTGTATGGCCCACCAATCTTTAACCAGGAGATGAGCAGCCTTTCTAACCACTATGAGTGCAAAGATCATATCCTCCAACCCCAACTGAGACTGTAGACATGTAAAATACAGTTATGTCTATCAAGTATTGCCTTCCTTTGCCCCCAGCTATGATAAGGACAACAGGAGGGCAGGTGGACACTCCAAGATAGAAGTAAGAGGGTGACATGGGTGTTGGTAAGTCTCAGCAGAGTGCCACCCAGTTAACATTTCTCTGAAAAGTTGAAATATGAAGGTGCCTTTCAAAGGACCTCACTGCCTTTACTGAGAAATCTTTGAGCGTACATTAAAACTCTGCATGTTTCCAGCTATTCCCACCATCATTGAACACATGAGAATTGTACAGCACAAGATTTAAAGAAGGGTCAACTCATCTCTTGCTTTAATGTATGCCCAAATTGTACTGGTGTGCTGTGTATATGGTTGGTGGGTGGAGTATGTTAGCCTGCAGACTGATGGTAATCCTGGCATGCACATCGCGCCCTCATAATTTCTTCCAATGACCTCTCTACATAGATCCTGCAGAGGGAGGACAGGACATGGCCACAACCCAGAAATTGTCCACTCAGGATGAGGAAGCTCAGCCAGGTTAGACAGTTTCCCCCCACACACACACACACAATTTGTAAAGATTCTCAGCTGCGTGTGGATGATGACATTTTCTTTGCAAGTCATGATCAGACTTGGTGCACTGGACATTCCCCCCTGGTTCCCCCCAACTATGTGTTCACCCACAACATGCATCAGACCGTGTTCTATTTGTCCCTCAATTTCTGAATGAACATGGTCTTTGTTTCCCTGAACATTACTTTTTTGCTGCAATCTTTCAGGATCCTCAACTGTTCCACCCAACCAACTTCACAGGAGGAGGGGAAAGTTCAGGGAGCTTTCACCTCACAGCAGCCACTGAGTGTGCTGAACTTTCGAAGAAAATCCCTTTGATTCTGTAAGTACACAATTCGCAGGAAGCATGCTAGAAATGTTGTTTTTGTAATGTCCAATACCAACTTCCTATCTTACAGGTAGGAATCTCAACAGATGTCTCAGAAGTGTGGAGAGGCACCAGAAAGAGCACAGGCACCTTGGGAATGCTCTTATGGAGCTTGGGCAGCATGTGGAACAGGAGTTCAGTGCACTGCAGTCACTGCTGGACAGGCTTAAGAATGTGTAGTGTTTTGTTCTAATTGATATGTGTTGAAAAACTGGCTTGTAAATAGTTCTAATAGATCCAATAATAGTTATTAATAATAGTTCTAATAAATCTTCTTTATAAATAGTTAAAATCTTCCTTTATTTTATAACTTTTAATTTTTAAACTATTTAACAGTATAAAAATATTTTAAATTTCAAAGCATTGTGCCTTTCTTTGCTTCATAGGTAAACAATTTCAACCCACACACCATAACAAGTCAGAAACAGCCACAACATCAAACATTTTTAGAAACCTTGAACAAACAGCAGAGTAGTAAGTGAAAACAGCAACTTCAACATCTCAACAAAACAGCTTAAGTGCACTGAAAGAAACCTAATGGGTTTGGGTGGGGGAGTTGAGTTCTGACTTCTTAAAGGTCCATTTGCTTCCTTTCTTTTCTGACTCATTTTCTCCTGCCTGTAGTTGGTAAAGTTTACAGATTGAAGTTTCCCTTTTTTTCCCCAGGCAGGTTAATATCCTGTGGGTCCCTGGATGATGTGTCTGGCATGTTCAGAGGAACATGGGAGGTTGATGCTTCAGAAGGGACATGGCTGGAGGAGATTCCCTGGTTGGCACATCTGGAATGTTCCAAGGGACATCGGAAGTGGAGGGTTCAGAAGGGGCATGGATAGATGTGGAGTGTGGAGGCGGAACATGTGTGAGGTGCTGTTGCCCTGTAGGACGGGGGGGGGGATGTGCTGAGGGACATTTGGGCAAGGAACTTCAGAAATGTCCGCTGAAATGTCTATTGTAGAGGTGCCTGACGTGAAATGTCTATTTTGGAGGTGCCTGACTGTATCTTCCCTGGCTGGTGGGGTGAGGGGGTGTAGTGAGGGAGAAAGGAGGTTGACAGGGATAGTGGTCTGCTGGGACAGCTTCTGGACAATAATCCCTGTTAGGGTTTTAATGGCCTCAACAGCTTCTGACATCAGGTTATAACTCCTTTCCATTGCCCTGTCAAATGTCTCTTTATGAAGTCTCCCTCCTCTTGGACTTCCTGTGTGTCCTCTCTGGCTTGATGAAGCATGGCTTCGTGCCTGCAACCCTGTTCTGTCAAGATTGCCTCATACCTTCTTCTGTCCTCCAGAAGTATTTGTGCTTGGAGATGGTCAGATCTCTTTGCCTCTGCAGCAAATTATCTCAAAAGTTCCCAAGTGACTTTGGTGAGCAGGGTGACCCACCTTCTGTGATTACAACCCACAATCAGCCTGTGCCTAGAGGTCTATTCTGCAAGGTTTGGGTTAGCTGGTTGCCTGTAGTAAGAGGACAGAAAGAATTGTATATGAGATCATAGTGAATGTGGACATGACAATTTGGATAAAAAGAGAACATTTGTTCTAAAGTTGTGGATGTTGCAAGCCTTGATTTCACCCACGACATTCCGGCCTACAAAACTGTGCAGTGTGCCCTGGAACTTGTAGTATGATTGGAAATTGCTTAGCAAAATGACTCCACAGGGTGCAGACACAAAGTGATCACCATAATCGTTGCTTTGGTGGGTGGCACTCATCTCTGTCCTGCCCCCCCCCCAATATTCCATTTTTTGTTAATATTGTTTTTGTGAAGCAATGAAGCGCATGCCATTCAAGTTTGAAGGTGACCCCAAAATAGGCGGGTTTGCAAAATCTATCAATTTAAAATGGAAGGTTCATCAATGCTGTCATGTGGAGCCTGGAGAAAGAAACTTAAATCACCCTTGATGGAGAAGCAAAAAGGTGTACAGTACAGGAACATAATGGCACTGTGGAGGTGCCATGCTCTTCCTCAGGGTTGTATCTAGTAAATTCACCATGCTCTTCCTCAGGGTTGTATCTAGTAAATGGTGCCTGGGGCAAGTTCTCAATCTGTGCCCCCACCTCTTGCTGGGGGGAGGGCTCTGCCTGGGTCTCTTGTAAGCCTTGTGTGGTAGTAGAGCCACCTGTGGGGCCCAGAACCAGCCCCTGCGGGGGTCAGCCACTGCTGACAATAGAGTGCTTGTTTTACTCTTGCTGTTCCTCCATCAAACCACCTTTTAATTGCACCACTGGCTGCTCTTTGGAGAGCCTCCACCCAGGACCAGCCAGGAGGGATCGACCCCAGTTGCTCCCGCTATCCATCTCCATCTCATTCTCTCCCCACGAAGTCCTTCTCTGGTCATTGGAACTTCTGCCCAGGTGGTGTGTGTATGTGTGTGTGGCTGCATGCAATGAACAATACTGGAAAGAAGCAGCTCTTGGGAGGGTTTGGGGAGGTGGCATTTGCAAGGGGAGCGCCAGGTCTGCAGCCCCTGCTTAGGTGGCTCTGAGGGGACAGAGGCTTGCTCAGGCAGAGGGGGCAGCAAACCCCTGGCCTCTTTCGTTCTCACTTCTAGGCTCCAGTCGCCAGGAGTTCCATCTATCTGCAGCTCTGGCTGCTTTCTGGGGCTCCCCTGCCTGGCAACTGCCAGGTCATTAGTCAGGTATTTTCTCATTGGTTGTCCTGCCCCTGGCCAGGACTTAATCTAGTGCCTCTGCCTCATGGCCCCGCCCCCATAGCTGTCCAGCAGCCGTCTGAGAGGGTGGCAGGCAGCCATGGTTTGGCAGAGGGGTTTGGAGGAGGCAAGAGAGGCAAACGTGCTTCTGGCACAGGGGGCCAAGGCACCACTGCCACTGGCTTCCAGGTGCCCTCAGTGCCTGGGCTGTCGGGGTATGGGAGGCGGGGTGCCCAGGGACATGTGATACCACATGTTCCCATGTGCAGTACACCCCTGCTCTTCCTCTTGTGTGGTAGTTCTGTGGCCTCCTTCCTGATTTCCTCTTCCACATCTGATGTGGCCTCTGACAAGGTGAGCATATGAATAAATACATGATTGAAAGGAAGAATGGTTCAATGTGTAAAAGGCTTTTCCTGCACAGATAAGCATTGTTCTGCTCCCCCAAGTGTCTCTGCTTGAGGTGCCCTATTTTTTAAGTTGGGGACAGAAAGGGGGAATGAAAGCCAGTTTCTACAGTTCTTAAAATGGCTTTATTCAAGGAAAGAAAGAAGACCCTAACTCCTCCCAGGATTTAACTAAACAGAGTACTTGCTTATCCTCAGGCTGTAGGAAGCTGCAGACTTGGTTCTTATCTGGCTGCTGTTGGATGGTTGACAGTCTCTGCTTCCTTGTAGCTCTGGAATCCTTGCTCTTTGCTCTCACTGTAGATAAACTTGGCTTGTTCTCTTTTTAGCCCACCATGTAAACCTATGGACTTCTCTTTAAACTACCCTAAGGTTATATGGACGTTACGAACAGTGCGGACATCTTCACCCTTAGCACCTCATAGACTAACTGAACAAACTAACATGAGGGTTTCTGGGTAGGGAAAATGGAATTGCCTGCTGGGAAAAAGTCTTAAAGGGGCAAAGTCTAACTAAAACACCCTCCCAAGAAGACTTAACAATAAGGTAAAACCAAACTGACTATAGGTGGACTAAACCTTGAAAGGGAAATAAACTAAGGCTCTGTGGGGGCATGACAAGCATGTTTGATTTCAAACCAGAGCATCCAGCATCTGGTTTTGCTTTTCCCTCCCATGGCCCCCAGTATGCAAGATGGAGGCACCCACTGGGTCACCCCCACCCAAACAGTTCACACTGAAATCAGTTGTGATCCCAGGAGATTTGCAGCTTGGTGTAGAGGTTAATAGCAGGTGGACTCTAATCTGGAGAACCAGGTTTGATTTCCCACTCCTCCACCTGAGTGGCAGAGGCTTATCTGGCAAACCAGATGCGTTTCCATGCCTCCACATTCCTGCTGGGTGACCTTGAGCTAGTCACAGTTCTTTGGCAATCTTGGCCAAATCATTGGACAATGTGTCCATGGGGCTGATCCATCACTTGGAAAGGTGCAGAATTTGAAAACAGAACATACAGTGAATGGTTTTCCTCTTCCAGCCATATCATGGGAAAATGTGTCAAGGTGGTTGATCCATCACCTGGAAAGGTACAGGATTTGAAACCACAACATACAGCCACTGGTTTTCCTTCCCCTCCTCCTCCATATCATGGGGTAATGTATCCAAGGGCCTGATCCATCACTTGGAAAAGTACTGGATTTAAAACCAGAGCATACAGCAAGTATGCTCCCCTCCCCCCCTCCCCGCCCGCTGTATTATGGGACAAAGTGACTGACCCATTACCTGAAAATGGGCAGAATTTGAAACCACAGCATCTGGCAACTGGTTTTTCTTCCCCGTCCCCACATGCACGAATGAAGGACCCAATATCCCCATACACTCAAATATGTGTTCCCAAGGGATCTCCAGCCTCCACCAGGAGGTTGGCAAACCTTGCAATGTGCTATATAAATGTGTCACAGCTGAATGGAAGTTTAAGTAGCAAATGTGACATCAGATGAGAATATAACATATCTTCCTGTGCCCCTTCATCAGCCTATCCCTCAGTTTAGGTAGCATCATCATCAGGCTCAGCATACCCTTGTGTCCATGAGCTGCTTGAAGGACCTGCTTCTGAAAAAATGAAGATGGGTTGGACTTAAATAAGGTGTCCTGAGGAAGTCTTGGGAACAAAGCTGTGCGAAACACCTTCACAGGACACCTTTTTTAAGGTCCTCAGGACGTCTTATTTGTGCTGTGTGGAATGGACTGTTGTTATAACTTTCTAAGCCCATTGAAGTCAACGGAGTTATGAAGGTGTAACTGAGCCTTTGTTTTAGCAATGTTTAAAACTACCACCATGAGTTCTCCAGGTCAATCCTAAGTAAAAATACTCAGAAGCAACATGCATTGGGTTCAGTCAACATGCATTGGGTTCACCCAAGCAAAAGTGCATTGGATTTGCAGCCTTAATTCTGAAAAGAGAGAACACGAACTAGTTCAGCTGAGATCTGTTCTGCTGATCAATATCTGCCCAAACTTTTTAATGGTGCTCCCTGCATTCTGGAAATCAAAGACCAAACTTAACTTTAGAGCTCTGGTGATTCAGGTCCTTTAGGAATACAGGAATGTGATTCTGATCCCCCTTCCCATTTTTGGTATTTTTAGACTCCAGATTGTCTTCATTGGCAATGCTACTTTTTAAGTGTTGCAAACCTAAAGGCCAAAAAGTGGTGTGGTCAATTGGAGAGGAAATAGCCATACAGCACAAGGGAGACTTGAGCATAATTCTGCCATTCAACCAAGAAAGGGGGAAAATGTAGAGGAATCTTAGGCAGCTATCAGAACAACTTTCCCCATGACCAAATAAGCACATTGTGGAATACTGAAACATTCATTTGAGTGAGCAAAGATTGTATTTAGGTCATAGAGAAAAAACAGTGTGTTGCCCTCGCTATAAGTGTTGTAATACTCTTTACAGCGAGTCCTACTGTGAACTAAATTCAGACCCAGTAGGGGCAACACTATTGTCTTCAATAAAGCTGCAATTGCTGACACTGAATGGAAATTGCTCTTGATATGCAAGCTAACAAAGTTTACTTGAGCTAAAAGATGTGGGCCAATGGCCCCCTAGCCCCATGTCTTATTATTGACAATGGCTAGTACCAGATACTTGGTTAGGTTTGTTCCAGAATACTAGTGGAGTCATTTGTCCATTGTCATTCAGACCCCTTTACTATATAACTTTACATGTTTATTCCTAATCATATTAGCAGAAGATTAATCATTGGATTCATTCATTTATTGTGTTCCCTCTGTTTGGGCATTACCATCATGAACAAAATTATGCCTTTTCAGTATTTTTTTCATTTGCTTGTAATATATATATGTCACAAGAGGTCACCCTGTATGGGATGTTAAGTTGACCTCTATGTCACCACCATACTGTGTACACCATACTGTGTACACTTAACAGCTCAATCCTATGCTCTATTAGATGCTAGCTCAGTTGGGCTCTAGTCTAGTCTAATTCAATTGAAATTGTGGATTTAGACTGGAATAGCACTGCATAGGTTATGCTGCTACTGCCAGTTATCAAATTATTTATACTTAAACTGGCTAGATGTGGCCAGTTTCACAACATCTAGGATGGGAGAAACATATAAAAATGTTGGTCTGTCTGTAGATCTTAAATGTGCAGTCATTCATGCAACACAATTTTTTCAATACTTCATTAAATCCAGATGTGACTATGTTATGCAAAGTGAATCATGATAAGGAAATGACACATGGAACAAAATTCTGACAGAGATAGCGCATTTCTGAAGTAAAGAAGTCAAGATTTTGAGAATAAAAACCACATTCAAAATTATTAGACAATTGCAAAGGGAAGCTTGACAGTCTTCAGCAGTCGCACAGTCTTGAGCGCGGGGTGCTGCATCCTTGGCACGCACTGTTGGGGTCACGTGAGGGGTGGGAAATCACCCCCACACCCCTCCCCTTTCCCTGCCTTGCCAGGCCTGGCAGAAGCCACTGCTGGGCACCCCTGCCCAGCCCTGCCCCACCAGTCAGGCCCCACAGCCTGGAACAGCCTGGCATGGCTGGGCAGTGGGGCGAGGCTGGGTGGCCACCCAGCCAGGCTGCTTTTTCAGCTGGCTGCTCTTTGCAGCTGGCTGAACTAAGGTAAGTGGGGCATAGGGCCCCATGGGGGGGTTGGGTTGGGGCCCCATTCTCTTCCCCTTCTCCTTCTCCTTCTCCTTCTCCTTCCCCTACCCCATCCCCCCTTCCCCCCTTCCTCCATTTACCTTAGTTCAGCCGGTGGCCCAGCCAGGCTGTTTTTTCAAACAGTCAGCTGAACTAAGTTAAGTGGGGGGGGGGCGTGGGAGGGAGGGGGAGACATGGGTCCCAGGTGACATTTTGCCCCGGGCACCATTCCCTCCCCCAAAAAGTTGTCATTGAACACATCTTCCTTGTACATGGATTCCAGGTTATATTCTGCACAATGAAGATGACAATTGTGACATTTAGCAGACCTACAACTGAAATCCTGATTTTGATTTTGAGATTCTACAAACATAGTATTTGTAGAATATTTACTAATGATTCTCTGGATAATAAGTTTTACTTCATCCTCACTCATTCAGTTGAGGATTGCCATCCCATTAAGATCAGCAGACCTTCCAAATCAGCAGGCTGATGACCATAGAATAATATTACATCATTCCATGCCCTGTAATAGGAATAATTACACAGAACTCCCATGGAACTCACATGTTTGTATATACAAGGATGTCAATGAACCAGCATTCAGACTCATTACTAGCCTCAGTTGAAGTTTATCTGATAACTAGATCAAAGTTGTGTGTGCAAATTTAGCAATAATTTGGAATGTGGCTTTTATTTTCAAAACCTTGACTTCCCTAACTTCAGAAATAAAATATGGCTAATGATGATCTGGAAACTATTAACTTTAAAAAAGAAAAGTTTAAAGTATTTGATCCCCCTTTGATGAAGTGTGAACACTAGACTTTTTTCCCAGAGGTGTAATTGAGATTTGCACTTTCAAAAAATATAAGGGGGTGAGGAAAGTAGGGGAGGCAAGGGGAAAGATGGTGAGAAAAATGTTTAAGTTCAATTACTTTTACTACAGAGAAATTCTTTTAAGATGATCCAATGATCAATCTACTTACCCAGCAAGCTTGGAACCTGATTCATAATGTCTAATCATTATTATCAGCTTTGTATTCTTTCACAGATTTTTGGAATAGATTTAAACCATAGTTTGATTTTCAAAATTGCTTCAAAATGTTAGGATAGTTTTGTTTAATTCCATTTTTTCAGTCTTTTATTTCTTATATGGGCTGTCTGTGTACTTTGAAAGCAGCTCCCCCCTCCAGCTAACAGTGGTCAAATGCAAAACAAGTGCAGTTAGATTTGTTTGTTAACATAAACTGTCAAATAGCTGCCCTTTCTCCCCTTCACATCCTAGGGCAAGTATAGATATACCTTATTGCTCTTTGCTTTATTGCGCTTCACAATTACGTTCTTTACAAATTGAAGGTTGCATCAAGCAAGTCTACAGGCATCATTTTCCCAGCAGCATGAGCTCACTTCAAGTTTCTGTGTCACAATTTGGTAATTCTTACAATATTTTTAACTTTTTTATTAGTATTACATCTGTTATAATGATCTTTGTTGCTACCATTGTAATTGTTTTAAGTTGCCATAAACCACACCCACGTGAAACGATGAACTTAAGACATGTGTGTGATCTGACAGCTTCACTGACTGACTGTTCCTCCATCTCTCTCTCCCTCTCCGCAAGACTCTCTGTTCCATGACAAACATCAATATTGAAATTAGGTCAATTAATAACCCTACAACAAACTCTTACAGTCCCATCCAGAGCCCCCAGTGGCCAGGGACAACACTGCTACACTGCTGCCCCAATGCCTTCAGAGAGCTTTCTGATGGCATAAAGGAAGGAAGGAAGGAAGGAAGGAAGGAAGGAAGGAAGGAAGGAAGGAAGGAAGGAAGGAAGGAAGGAAGGAAGGAAGGAAGGAAGGAAGGAAGGAAGGAAGGAAGGAAGGAAGGAAGGAAGGAAGGGAGGGAGGGAGGGAGGGAGGGAGGGAGGGAGAGAGAGAGAGAGAAAGAAAGAAAGAAAGAAAGAAAGAAAGAAAGAAAGAAAGAAAGAAAGAAAGAAAGAAAGAAAGAAAGAAAGAAAGAAAGAAAGAAAGAAAGAAAGAAAGAAAGAAAGAAAGAAAGAAAGAAAGAAAGAAAGAAAGAAAGCTCTCCTTAGGGCTTAGGGGACTTAATACCACCCAAAAGGGTGGCTTAAGTCCAGGATGTAGACTGTGGCACACCTAGCTGCAAATCCAGGGTGTAAGCCAACTAACATTGGTGCCACCCCCAGGAATGCCCCAGCCTATCCCCACCACCACCATGTTGGCATCCAATCAAGACACCAGTGTAACTTTGTGGCAACCCAAACTTTCGTCTTTCATTGCCACATTGGTGAGGAGTGACTGGTTGCTGGTGCCTTTGCCCCCTCTAGGTGCATCAGGACAACGGCGCCTGCCATGACCCCGCCCTTTTGGCCTACTTGGAGTCGCCTCAGCCGATGTTCCTGCCTCAATCTCCCAGTCGGGAGCTGGCACCCCCGCTGAGGACATTGCCACAGCAAAGCCAGCAACCAAATCACCGCCCCCAGCTGGGCTAAGTTTGATAATGTGCTTGCCAGACCCTGGTGTACAGAGGCAGCAGTCTGGGACCCTGATACCCCAGGCGATGCTGTACCACCGCCATAAGCTCCTGACCAGGAAAGCATATAAGAAAAGGGGCTACCCCCGGTAGAGGGTTGGCCTGAAAAAGCCAAGCCGGGGGACCCATACCCTGCCATGACTGCACGGGAGTACTACAACTCGGTCACATCACTGCTAATGGCGGGGCTGTGAAAGTCAGTGGCAACTGTGCATACCTGATGATGAAGCCACTGAAGCCCCGGTGGAGGTCCCACCATCCTGCTATTGCGCCCCCAATTCTTGGGTGATGTCCTTTGAACAGTGGGGGAAGGGTCCACCATTGGCTGGATTCCCAGTCCCACCATGTATCGCCTAGTCTGGGGCCTGGATATCCCCCCAGACTGAATGCCCGGGGCGCTACTCCCTGCTTCCCCCCGTGCTACGTATCGCACCGTTCGGGTGACTACATACACCCCAGTCTGTTTCTTTGGTGCCATATGTTGACCAAGCCACACCAACCAAGGAGGAAGGAGCACCCAGATACCAAAAGACTGCCCTATCACTCTCCAAGCCCCAAGGATCCCAAAACAGCAAGCGCTGGTTCAGTTTGCTCTAGGCATCGAAGAAGGCTAGGCAACTGCGTGCTGCCTCATATATAGGGAGCATGCTCTACCTCTCTTGCTCGTGTGTCACACACGATCAGACCTGGTATGGCTTGGCCACCCAGCCGACCCAGGGCATGCATGCTCACTGCTCCGGAGCTCACCATGTACTCTGCCCCCTGTCGCAATTATGGTCCAGTTGATTCTAGTGCCGTTATTTATTGCTGATATGGAGAAATGTTTAGTGATCTGGATAGAAGATCAAACCAGCCACAACATTCTTTTAAACCAAAGAGTAATCCAGAGCAAGGACCTAGTTCTCTTCAATTCTACAAAGGCTTAGAGAGGTGAGAAGCTATAGAAAAAAAGCTAGGAGACGCTGGTATAAGAGCTATTGTGTAGCTTTTCATTAAAGGTCCATATATTCTATGAAAATAAAATAATTTGAGGGGTGAACATAAAGAATTACAATGTTGGGAGGGTATTCAGTGATCATTAGGGGAGAGAGGCACAATATTTTAAGAAAAGACTACATCCTTTCATCATAAACCAGTTCAGTAACCGTCCCTTATTTACTTTGATGGTTTTAATTATAACCTAATACATTCTGTGTCTTACACGCCATCTTGAAGTACATTTCAATCCAAGGCCAGATTGGCCATTATAATCACTTGGTCTAGTCCAGTGGCTCAGTGGCCTGCCTCTCTACTTGGCCTGGTCCAGTAAAGTGGTGATGCCAATCCTGGATGAGCCACATGCAGTCTGGGGTAGGGTTGGCGGTTCGGCTCAGCCTGACCTTTGGATCGGGCCGAGCTGAGCCTGTTCGGAGGGTCTCAGAGCCCGACTCCTCTCCAGGGCCCAGGCTCATCTCCCAACGCCATGGCGCCTGTGGATCGGGTTTTTCCTGAGTGGCTTGATCATGCCTACGGGTAATCTCCCTGCTGGCCCTCGGCTCCGTCCACATCCCCAAAGGGGAGGGGAGCCGGGTGGAGGCCAGGGGAGTATTGAAAAGCTCGGCGCTGGGCGCCAATGGAGCCCATTCTGCTGCCGGCCTTTGCAGAGGCTCGCCTAGCGGTGCCGTGGATCATCTCACCGGTGCCCAGAAGAAGGGCACGTCGGGCGCAGCACAGTCCACGGACACAGCGCATGGCAGTGGTGGCCCCCAAAGGGGAGGGGGGTGGGTAGAGGAGGCCAGGGGAGCATTGGGAAGCTCGGCACCGGGCAAGCCCCTGCGGGGGCCACTGCTGCCGTGCGCCACATCTGTGGGCTGTGCAGCTCTGACATGCCCTTCTCCTGGGCACCGGTGAGATGATCCACGCGGTCATAGGCGAGCCTCTGCAGGGGCCAGCGGCAGAATGGGCTCCTTTGGTGTGCGCACCCTTCCTGCGAGCTGCTGGCGCTCCCCTCAGGCTGCCGCAGCTCTGGCGCTGCTCCTTGGACTGGTGGGCGGGCTCCTCCATCCACGCGGTCTTCTTCACACTCTTCCTGCGTGCTGCTGCCATCTTGCCGAGCTTGGGCACCTTGGAAGCAGCCCTGTTGTGCTCGGCCACCTGAAGGTTGGTTGCAAAGGAGAGGGTCGCCATGGAGGAATGGGGGGAGAAGAGCCCTGTGACGGGGAGTTGTTGGATGCTGGGGAGGAGAGGAGGGTTGAATGCAAGGTGGAGGGGGGGACAGAAGGGGAAAAGAGGAAAACACACAAAAAAGTATCCAAGAATCTCGGATGCTAATGAAAATCGGAGATATTCGAGCCTGGTAGGCTCAGAGCATGGGGGATCCAAGCTCATACATTCGCACTGGGCCCGATCCCGAACAGGGCCCGAATTTTGGGGGGATCTACCAACCCTAGTCTGGGGAAGTTGGTGCCCGACCCCCAAGAATTGTGCACAGCAAGAATGCAGCCTAGGAGAGCTGCACATGGCATGCTGACTGAAGAACTCAGCCAAGCCATACAATCTGTGTGGATGAACACTCAGTTTCTCTTTCCTCCCCTCCCTTCTTTAGGGGGCAGGGCCATGAGGGCTGAGGGGGTGGACCTTTCTCCAGGACCCTTTCCCCCCTTCCAATTGATTCCAATTGGTTTCTTTCGTTTCTGATCCAACTATTTTGTGCTTTGGTCATCATGGCCCATGATCATACTAACAGTCTTTAAGGAGATATGCTACATTGCCATTACTGCTGCATCCTGGCAATTTTTGTTCTTTCCAGCAATCCATAAACAGACATCCCTTTAAGGACTGGGAAAAACAATGATAGAACAAAGTGCAGAAGACTTCGACAATATAAAGTGCAGAATGTTCAGTGGTTTTAGCAATAGCTATGGACCCAGTCTCACTTCTCCTCCCCTCCAATTTGTGCTGGATTTTATTTTTAGCCTATATCACCAGAAGATTCCATTTCTTTTCAAGTTACTGCGATTGTGAGGCATTCTCAATATGTGCCTGCACAGAAGATCACTCAATGAACAACAGTTACAGATAAGTGCAACCCTGTTTTATGAGGCACTGTTTACAGTGAACTAACCATGCATGTGCCGTGATCAGATGCAAGGCAAATTCAGTTGGCTCAGTCAGACTATAACCAATTGAAATGCAATGGATACTTTTTACATTGGTCAAGAACTGTTACATGGCTATCTGACATACATCCATAATATATTACTCCCGAGTGATACCTTTTCTGTATAATTGTTCTGTTGTTTATTATACTATTAGCATGAAAATGCATAAGAAAACTCAGATGATTTTTTCCTGTACAAATACTGAGCCAGGCTACTTTAATTTTAAGCATGTGGATTCCAAAGAGAAATGTGCTTCTAGGTTTACCCTTGACTGTCCCTGGTGACAAATAATATAAGCTCCCAAATGTGTTCTGACCTTCATAGGCTAAAGGCCAAATCTTCAAAGCAGTGCTGCTAAAAATGTTCCAAAGGAGATGGTTTACCAGAGTGCCACAACTCATAGCTCAGTCCTGCATGAACACCTTTGACAGCAGACGATGGCTAAACAAAAACAGAATAAGAACATGATCTCTGTAAAAGATCCCTTAAGCCCCTACTTTGGGGAGGGGGGGGGTTGCGGGAAACATAAAGAAAGGAAGTGTTTTGAAATAACTTCCTTTTACAGCAAGATCAGTTTAATCATTGTTGGTTTACAAATTCTACCTTTGATTCAAAAAACCTGAGGTGATATTACCCTACAGAAGCTGAAATGAATATATATGTGCCAGACAAACACGTCTACCCTTCTAGTATATATGCCAGGCATTCCCTTCATTGAATTCTTACAGAATGACTACCTTTTGAATAACTAGATAATAATGGCAACAAAATAGCAGCCATACTCCAAACTAATGATGACAGATATCTTAGGAATAATAATGTGCATGTTAAAGCAGACTGTATCAGTTGTGTGGTCGTCATTTTCACCAACATTTAAAATGGCTACAGAATGTCTGCCCTAGTAATGTTGACAGTAGATTGTCTTGCAAAACAAGGGAGAAAGGGAGAAAATGACAAAGGATACAAAGAAAGACTTGTAAAAATGATTTTGTATGGGCATTTACAAATCAACATCAACAACAATAAATCATGGAAAAGGCAAGTTTATGGAAAGGTCAGTGAATATTTGGTGGATTTAAGTGATTCATCAGCCAGCAAATCTTTAGGGATTATACCCCAGGGCAATCATGGAGACATTAGTGGTTTTATTTGAAATCTCTTGAGTGACAAGTGAGGACCAAGGCAACTGAAGAAGGGTCATATTAATGGACCAATGTCATATTGGGAGGAGGATAAGATATCAAAGTTTTGATGCTTATCTGAGACTCTTGTTTCTGCAACACAAGGCCTTAGCTAAGCATCTTGCAGGAATATGTGACCTTTCCAGAGTTTTAACTCTAATTAGAAATTTCTGGTTTGGGAGATGTACGAAACAGTACATTTTATGAGATATATGATTCAAATATTTATTTAGAACATTTGCATGCTGCCTCTCCAAAGACCTGCCTGAGGTATCCCACAAAGAAGAACAGTACCCTAGCATAAAAACTGTCAATAATAAAACAATCAATAAAACAAGTAAGGAGCCTGCTAGAGACACCAGAACAACTCAAAAACAGTACTCAGAAGCTGAAAATAACAGATGACACAGGAGGAATCAGTTGAAACTTGTTGAATAATGAGGCTTTACTTCTCCCTTAATCTCTGATCCATACATTTAAGGTTAAAAAAAGAATCATAAATGAATAATAAAAATGCATTTAAGATCTTCGCATACAATTCAGACAACTAAAAAAATGTTCTGAAATAAAATAAATCCATTTGAGCACACCTTGTCTACAGTCTTTCAAAAATGCAAAGAAAATGCACCATGTTTGGTCTCAGAGAACCTCTCAGAATAGCTCAGTAAAGCAATGACCCTCATCTGAACATTACCTTAAACATTACAAGCTCCACTGGCTCCTTCCTTGTAGAGCATTTTAGATTTTCAAATGGAGCAGGGGACAGTATTATTGAAAGTCTTTTGACTGTCCACAGCAAACACTTTTAGATTTAGCAATGCATTGTAATGAAGGACCAGCCTGACATGCTAAAAATGAACTTTCACTTAGAGGAAGGGGCTTTTTCCAGCCAGTAGATTGCTCATCTTTTGAAATGTGTGTGAATGAGTAAGTGTTGGCAAATCTCTTCAACCAGCAAACATCCAGATATTACTCGAGGAAATAGTAGTCTTGGAAGAGTAGGTACTAAAACATTCACTTTGGCATCTTTTCACAGTTGTGTCTGACTTGAGATTTTCTTTTCTTTTACTAAGCTATTTTTGGTATCTGTAGTGCAAAGAGATAGTACCTGGGAGCTCTGAAACAGTCACCCTGAGCCTCAAAATGATACTTATAGAATAACCATAGATTGCTGGGCTACTCTTTTTTTTCACATCATACTTGGTAATGAGTGTTTCAGTCCCTGCTTAGCCTGGGATAGAAAGAGCAACCCAGAATACTATTCAAAGTTGTAGGAAAATGACAGCCATTCTACAGTTCACTCCAGGCTGTGGAGTGCTCATACCTACTGTGGCTGGAAAGCTGCTAGGAGGCAGTGTTTTCCATGTCAGTTTTTTATGTCAGCACCCTGATTCAGAGATGGGGCTACCAGGGGGCAGGGGGTTGCGCAATGCACAAGGTGCACGGTTTTGGGTCACGTGGGGGGTGCAAAATTCCCCCTCCCCACCCCCTGCCCCCCATAGTGCCCCCACCCCCCTTCCCACACTTATCCTAGTTCCTGTCCTTTTCCTAGAATTTTTTCAGGCTGAAACAAAGGCCTGTTCACAGTACAGGCTAAAAACGGTCTGAGGAAGGAGACCTTGGGGCTCACAAGGTCTCTTGGGAAGTATAGTTCCCACTAGGCCGTTTGTAACCCTGAACTGTGAATAGGCCTTTTTTTCAGCCTGAAAAAGTTCTAGGAAAAGGAAAGGAACTAAGGTAAGTGTGGGATGGGGGGTTGCCGTGCAGGGGCGGGGCACCACAGGGGGGGCATGGGGGAGCGGAAAATATAGACTGCACACTGGGTGCAGTTTGGCCCAGCTATGCCTCTGCCCTGATTAGACAGATGAGACTGCTGCCCTAGTGACTGACTACCATGTTTTCCAGGAAAACCACATGGGGATGTCCCATTCGCTATGAATGATGGGGAAGCAGCAAGAGCCATTCAGGTTTATGGGGAGAAAAGAGGAATGGAATCTTTGAGGCTCTCATAGACATGGACTAAGGAAGATCTCCCTGGTCTTACACCAAGGTCTTGCAGGGAAACAAAGGGCAGAGAGAATGAGATAGATCCAGAAACTCCCTTGTCTTCAGAACAGAATCAGAGAAAATAGAGCAACCATTTCCTAGGGCAAAAGTACCCCAAAACATATTGGGGTCCTTGATTGGTGGGTGCCGTTATATATTTGAAAATAAAATATATGTTGGATAGAAGGCACAGAATAAAATCACCATACATTCAATGTCAACATTAAGCAGGATTGTTCTTCAAACAGTAACTTTCAGGCCTCTTCCACACATGCAAAATAATGCACTTTCAATCCACTTTTAATGCACCTTGCAACTGGATTTTACTGTGCGGAATAGCAAAATCCACTTGCAAACAATTATGAAATTGAATTGAAAGTGCATTATTCTGCATGTGCGGAAGGGGCCTCAGTGAATCTATGTTGTTACTTTTCAATTCAATATAAATAACATACAAATAATGATATTTACATGAAGAAGTCAAGTATAGGTAGTGTTACGTAGGAAACAAATTTCAGATGTTCCACTGATCACACAAAATAGTGAGCTAAAATGAAAAGGCTACATTTATCCAGATGGAGTCAAACAGGCATTTGACACAAGTGTCCCATCATAAGAGTTTAAATTTATGTGACTGCTTCTGAACATCTATCTGTATTAGAGCTAATACTTTTCAGGGCTGCATTTAAAAAGAAATAACTAGTGTCGAATACACATATTTCAATAAATATGCATCCAATTTCTGAGCATTTGTTACACCAAATATATATTTGTCTTAATTGGGGGGGGGGCATCTTTGTAGATGAATATTGTTATAAATAGAGAGTTTCTAACAATAGTTTCTGCAGTGTGGGCTTGAAACTGGGGAACCTATTTCAAAGTCAAAATGAATCAAAATGAAAATTTTAAAACCCCACAGCTTTGAGGGTGCTTTTCCCCTTCAAAAATGAAATCAGCACAAAAGCTGCTAAAATAACTTTATTACCTACAAGTACAAGGAAATTCAAACATGGGGCATACACAGTAACCTTAATACAACCCTGCCTTGCTACCAGTTGCACACATATGGTATGTAAACTAACCTGCTGCTCAGAGGCCCTCTGACAGTGGACCATATGTCCTCTATCCGGTAGGCAAAGTGTATTTGAGATTATCTATATTCAGATGTCTCCATGTCTGATTGGATTACTTTAACACCTTCATGCTGCTACAACATTTCCTGCTTCTTAACTCTGTCTCCCCTTAGGCCAGTACATTTGGTTTCCATAGCGAACCAAGTATAATTCTATCATAACTCTTCAGTGAATAATCATATCATGCTATATCCTGTTTAGGATTATACGATATACAAATATTAATTGTATTAAGGTGCTTCCATGGAATAATTTGGCTGCCTCTTTCAGATACGGCTGTGTGTAATAAACACACTTGCCTATTGTGAAGTTTGGATACAGATTTCCTCTGAAACGCAGATTGCTTTTTAACTCTGAAAAAATTCTCTTTTGTCCTATCGGATGTGGTGAGGGGCTCTCTTGTGCATGTTAGGTTTGAGCTGCAACATTTCTCAGCTTTGTTCTTCTCACCACTTCAACTATCCTCTAGATAATTCAGCACAGATTAACACAGCCCATTTTCCTGTAAGCAGTAACACAAACCAAGATGTGTCTTTTACCCTATTAAATATTAATTCACATCATTCAATATTAAAGAGGTTGTATTCCTACTTTTTCCCCCTTCTTCCCTTCCCCCCACCCTTCTTATCTGAGCCATACCACCCATTTCTGAGTACCCTTTAAAAATAATTTACAAGATCTATTGTAATACTCGGGAAACAAAATGTTAATTCTCCAAGGAGACTGGAAATTCCTATGGGATCTGCAACCTGGTTCAGAAACATATTCAGAATAAAAACTATAACATAACGACAGGAGAAAAATTGTTCTCACTGATTAACAATACACAATAAGATGCTTGCTTGTTTACCTATACCAAACCATACTCCATGCAGAATGGAAAAGAACAGACAAATAATGTGATTCTAAAGAGAGTTATGCCCTTCTTCACCCATTGAAGGATGTAACTCTTAGAAGGATGTAACTCTGCTGCTTTATAAGGCTAAAATCCTAAGGATACTTTCCAAGCTGTAAGTTGCACTGAATAAAATGTGACTTGTTTCTGAGAAGACCTATCTAGGACTGCTCCCTGTGTAGACAAGCATTTTACCATATAAACTGTCTAATGCTGTTACATTAAAGCAATAAAGCTTGTTGTGCAAAAAATACAACAGACTCTAGAAAAAGAGCTCCGCCCAATCAGAAGTCTCCTCTAACAAATAAGAGAAAAAAGAACATGGTGACCACTCCGTGTTTTGCAGTACCAAAGAAATAGGCTGCTCGGCCAATCTCTATGGACAGTGGGTTGGAATTATGAGCCAGCTGCTTCTGATGCACCCAGGACTTGCCTTTAGGGTTTTTTTTCACAGCCTGCACTTTAAGGGGTCAGTGAGGCTTCTCTCTTCTCACCATTATTGGCATTATTATTACTTCAGCACATGACAACATGACACTTCACAGCCTCAGCCCATGCCCCAAACTCCCAGCCCTTTCATCTCATCTGGGCTCCTCTGGGCTAGTGTCACTCAGCATCTCTATGACCCAAACCAGGGGGTGACTTTAGCTGGTGTAAATCCTCTCACTCCCTACTCCTCCCTTCCTCTTCAGATTTTTCTGTACACTGTGCTGCTCCTTGCCTCTGCCCCTCCATTTTAGTGTGTGTTTTTCTTCCTCACCCCATTCCTCTTTCCAAATCCCCCCTTAAATTCTTCCCCTCACCAGCAAGCAGTGTGAGTTATTATACCCCTCACTTCACCCACCCAAGGATGTTCCCTACTCCAACCCAAGGCATTAATTAGGATGCTGATAGATTAAAAAGCAAAGTGTATTGATTTGTATGTATTGCTCCTGGTGGCAGCTGCTGCTGCCTGCGCTCCTCCTCCTGCCACTGCCTGAGTTCACCCAGTGTTTCCCTCTATCAGAGTGTTGCTGAAGCTCCAGCCACCAACCAGTTCCTGCTGGGTCATAGGGCTGTCCTGCTCCTCCCCAGCATCCTCCATTTCAAGGAGCAATGCCTGACCTTAGCCACCACACAGAGGAAAACAGAAAAACCATCCAGGTCATTATGGAGTGCCAGAAGAAGAAGAAGAGTTTGGATTTATATCCCCTCTTTCTCTCCTGTAGGAGACTCAAAGGGGCTTACAATCTCCTTGCCCTTTCCCCTTCACAACAAACACCCTGTGAGGTAGGTGGGGCTGAGAGAGCTCCGAAAAGCTGTGACTAGCCCAAGGTCACCCAGCTGGCGTGTGTGGGAGTGCACAGGCTAATCTGAATTCCCTAGATAAGCCTCCACAACTCAAGCGGCAAAGCTGGGAATCAAATCCAGTTCCTCCAGATCAGAGTGCACCTGCTCTTAGCCACTACGCCACTGCTGGAAGGAAGAAGAGAAAGAAGGAAGAAGAGAAAGACCAATCCATGCTTAAGTAAGGGTCACTCTCCTACCTCTGATAATCTGGTCACACCCTGTACCTGCACAGCTATTTTTTTAAAAAGAGTTTTCATCAATATACCTTGCCTTTGATATAATAGAATAATTGGAAAAGGCATAAGATGGACAAAAGGGCACAAATCTTTGTGCCATGTTAATGAGGTTTGTGCTGTAGGCACATAAGACTAGGTACATAATAACTATCATGTTAATTGCTGTGATTTAGGATTGGAGAGTTGCCTTTACATTCCTTTTTAGGTCTTTTAACTTCATAACAATGTTCTCATTAGAGCAAGCCTAATATAAATTACTGAGCATGTCTAATTTTACATAGTGACAAATAACCATGACAACTTTGTCTGCTTGTAAGAGCAAGTGGAATCGCTTATAATTTATCTTCTGAACTGTTCTTAAAAGTATACCCTAACACATCACTCTGAACTACTATGCCAGCATAGCACAGTGGTTACTAGTGGCAGACTCTAATCTGGAGAACCAGACTTGTTTTCCCATTTCTCCTCATGGAGTCTGCTGGGTGACTTTAGGCTAGTCATAGTTCTCTCAGTCCATGTAAGGTGTCTGCTGTGAGGAAGAGAAGGCGATTGTAAGTCTCTTTGACATTCCAAAAGTAGGGTGTAAAAAACAATTTTTCTTTTTACAAACACATAAAATCCTATATTTTGGACATTGTTTTGTGATTGAATTAATAAGGAATAACAAATCCTCTTATCTGTACTGAATGATGGATTTTGGTAGTTCAAGGATCCTAAATGCTAGAGACAACATATTAACATTCAAGGGGGGAAGTCAACCAAGATGCTATTGTTTTCACTTAGTTTAATCAGATTCCTAATTGAGTGTCCAACAGTACTTACCAAAATTTGATAGGCTTAGCGTGCATATAAGGACAATTTATGCCAATTAAGTTCCTATTTCCTAATGCATCTCTTTTTTATTCAGGCCTATAGCTGATGGAAGGGATAAATGAGTAGTTCTCTCACATTCATTGCCAACAACAGATGGTGCTAAGAGCCTAGGCAGTCAGTTGGCAAACCTCTCCCCCAACTGCCCCACTCCCCAAGCTCTGTAACCAATTTAGCTTGTGGAGTTGGCATAGGTCCGACCATCCTGATTCAGTGCCCAAACCAGGCTTGCTAGCCTGTGACTCAATATGCTATTGCTTAGCCTTAGGACTGCTAATCATGGTTCTTTCAAATGTTATGGGAATCAATTAGCATTGGGGGTGGGAAGAGAAAAAGAATGAAAGTGCATGGCCTTAATAAGCAAATCAGAGCAGACAGGAGAATCCTTGTTTAAATACAGTGTCTTCCCAGGCTGCTTGGGGTAGAAAGCTGTATTGTATGTAGCTTCTGCAAGTACTTGTCCTGGGTCCAGTTCTGTTGAAATTACTATTCATCTGTTTTGTTGATGGATACCAATTTACTGATTTTTTTTCTCCCCTGAGATGCAACATCTGCCTTCTTAGAATCATGCATAACTTGGGGAAAGGGGATAGTGTTGGGAAGGGGTGGGGGATTGCAATTAGATTTCACCAAAGCATTAAGGCAAGCTTGTTGGCTGAGGCATAAGGAAACTTCACCAGGAAGTGTTTTCTGAGCCAGTGGAAAAATACTGTAACTATGGATACAAGGGCTAACTGAAATATAATTCAGCCACCAAAAAGGCCCTAGCAAAAAAAGAAACAAATCACTTTGCCACCAAAGCCTTGGCTATCAAACTCATGGCATTAGGCCAAAAGAGAAGCCTTTTTTGCTGATAGATGGACAGACTCATAAATTTCAACAGAAAATTTTGCAGCATGAATGTCTCTTTTTTTAGTGTTGTGTTTCTCCTGAGAGACTTTGTGTGTACAATAGGATGGTTTTTTTTTCTTGTGGATTTTTTTCTAGCTCCATTTCAGACACAAAAGGCCGCCTGCTTTCCTTCATGTTCTCAAAAGCTTCATTCAGAACTGAATCCAGTAAAACTTGAACAAGTGGAAATGTGGAGATATTTATAGAAAATTTTCAATGCCAAAGTAAATGGGAGGGGAGCAGAGGGATCACTGCTTCCAAGATGCCACAAAATTGCCTTAGAGAATATGTTGCCCAGTTTTGCAAGGTGAAAACTTAGAAGTGAATTTTTTGTGGCATATTGATAGCTACAAAGATAACATACAAAAACAGAAAATGACCCAATTCCAAATCTGAGATACTTTCATTGTTGCATTAGCATGGCCAGTTAAAGTTTCATTTGAAGCTAAAAGACATGAGTTCTTGTCCTACCTTTTCTTATTCCACGTCCTTGAACAAAATATCACTGGACTGCATCCAAAGGTGCTCCTGTAAGAATGGAAACAGGGAAACTGCAATTATTACAGATTTGCCAAATGAGCTGCTGTGTAGTAATGCCATTAATTGAGTTTCCATTAGACTGGAGAATGAAGATCATGACTACGGAGTTATGTGCATCCTTAATAAGGTGTGCTAACATCACCTTCTTAAATGTCGCTTTTAAATATTTGCTGTGTTTGCATGGCAAAATGAAAGATGTGGGCAGGCATGCCAGTGCAGCATCACTGTCAGTCTGTTTCTGTGACAAGCATGATAAATAATATTAAGATCAGGGATACTCGATAACCTCTCTGTCTGGATTGCCAATTGTTTGCAAATTGACTCTTGAACCTTAAAAAAAATTTATTGTTTCTTGAAAGTTCAAAATGAGACAAAAATTTCTGTATTTGTAAGTTTGCATTCTGCTTTCCCCCATCCTGTTCTCATCCATGATCTTTGTTATAGGCTTAAAAATTAAAAGATGTCATTTAATCCTACTAGGGATAAAAGCAAACTGTGTGTTTTGTTCTTGCCTTATATAGTTTAGATGAATTAATGCTCTGGATCTATAACATAAACATTTTGTACATCTGTGGTAACTCTATGCTTGTTGCATCTGAATTGCAAATAATTTTCTATGACCATCCCCTCCTGAAACAATTTGCTCACCCAGTTTACCTTGTGGCCTTCCTCCCAAAGCTAAGCATGGTTATATTTGCTGCTAAGTGTATTTACACATCTCACACTGCCACATAGGGTTGCCAGCCTCCAGGTGGTAGAGATCTCCTTCTATTATAACTGACATCCAGGTGACAGACATAGAGAAAATAGTCACTTTGGAAGGTGGATTCTGTGGCATTATACTCAACTGAAGTTCTTCCCCTCCCCAAACCCCACCCAGAGGTGTCGGCCTTACTGTCACGTGTAAACCATAGTTTGTTCCAGTCAGTTCTGAATATGCTCTAGTACAATGAATGTGCCAACCGGGGGATGCCATCAATCATGCATGTGCAAAAGCAGCACATGCATTTGAACTGCAGCTCATTTTAAATGATGCATAACTTGCCCATGATGACTCTGAAGCACACATAAAATAAATAAGCTGCCATTCTATATGCTGCTACTGCTCAGCTGCAAAACTATGAGAAATGCTGTTTGGTTTGAACTAACCACAAATCATCGATCACATGAAGCTTTCAACTCATTTTAATATGAGCAACGTGAACAAACTAGGTTTGCATTCTGATCTAATGTCTATGAAGTTCACAGCATCCCTGGGTGAGGTGGGGGATATCTAAAGAGGAGAAGAGTTGCATGGTTTCAGTTTGTCTCTAACAAAATCTTTACAAATAAAATTTAAAAGAATATATGTTACACTTGGGGATAATGAATTACATATTAGTACCAGTGATAAAAGCTGAAAGAACTCAATATGCAAAAACATTTATACCAATAAAATACATTTCTAACATGAGGAAGAGGTCAGAGGCTTTACGTTCAAGCATGACTTGGCACAAAGATTTGGGCCTGCCCCATAAATCAGAACCAATGAAGGAAGGCCATAATCCATGACTATAAAATCTCAGTGCTGTTATTTCATTTTACAAAGATGTTCAGTGTACATAATGGTCACATCTTAAGGGATAATTCTAAGCTCTATGAAGATAAACAGTGAATTCTATTCTTCTACTTTAGGGCATGACTTCAGATACTAAGAATCAATCCAAGTAACCATTCACTTTTCTTTTATGATCCACAGCAATAAACTAAAATTTTACTTTAAGTGTAATATGAGGGTCAATTCATACATTGAAATGTTCAATGAATTAGCCACTCTTCAGAATTATCTGTGACCCTGGATAGCCACAGACACCCAATGTGTGGTTGCTTGCTTGCCAAGTTAGATATTGAAGATCTCTGAATTAAAATCTTAATAGGAAAACAATCCTTGTTCATGAACATTGATATAATATCTGTTCATATCCAGGAATAGGAACCATTCGCAGAACAAAAAGGTAACAAGCCTGGTTCTAAAAATCACAGACATGCAAGTGATAAGTATGAACAAACTACAAACTCATTAAGGTAAGGGCAACTAGGTAAAGGAAGACCACCTAGAATGATACAAAACCTATTTGAAGGTTTATTAGGTCAATTTGGCCCATTTTGCATGGAATGCTTATCTCACGACATTTCTCTGTGCTGTGGGCTCTCCTCATGTTTCTCTGTTTACATGAGAAGAGGCACTCACTCCTGCCATAAGCTTTTCTGCAGAGAACTCTCCCAGACCTGGCTCCCTGAACTCTCCCCATCAACTAATCTTTAAAGGCACACATCTCATTACAGATCTCACAATTGCTGGCTTAACCCTTTAATTTAATACACTTTAATACACTTATATTGATATTACTGTTCCAAAAATAGTGCCTCTCTCCCAGTGAAAGAGACAAAGCAATTCCCTGGATCACAGTCTGCTAATGAAGAGGACCTTCCTAGAGCTGATATTCTCTCCCCCTCCCCTCCACACACACCACACACTTCTTGCTGCTTTGCTGCTGCCGCTGGAGGATAGTGAGGCTTGTTATTTCTAAGCACTTTCTGTTGCTATAATTATAATATCAATACCTCGATATATCAATATGAGAATTAGAGATCAGTGTGTTTTGGCTAAGCCCATGTGAGTGAGCTTCTTTTCTGTGACTTGGAGTAGCCAACAACATGGAAAGGAGGAAGGCGTGAAAGGCAGTACAAGGGAGTGGGAAGGCTGGCCATGAGCAGAGAGAAGATGTTCAGGACAAAGCTGTGCTCATTGGTAAATCTGTTCTGTTCTGAGTGGGTGTCATATTGAACCATGTAGTTGATTGGATTCTAGCCCAAAAGCTAGAATTCCATCTAGCCTGGAAAGTTTTGCATGAACAAAACTCCTTTAGGAAGCTGCCTGAAGATAATTTGCCAGTGTAGCTTTATAAATCCCTCAAGAATGACTTTAAAAGTTGTTGCAAAAGTCTTTAAGAAGGGCAAAGTTGATATGGAAGTCAAATCTCTCATTCATAGTTTTAGTTATGGCTCTTTCAGATGACAGATTGGTTCAGGTTTGAGGGATGATTCCTTGAATGGAATCTCACTATCATTGTTGTAGTTATGGCTCGTCCAGAACACAAACAACCGTTAGTTTGTGTTCTGAAACCTGGCTAATACGGTAGTGGGGATTCGACCGGGGAGGTCGTCCCTCAAACCTGGTTAGTTTGTGTTCTGAAACCTGGCTAAGACGGTAGTGGGGATTCGACCATAGTCTACTTAACTGTGGTTCCCTTTCTTAGTCTTAACCTCCCCTGCATGCACATTTAACACTTCTTACAATTTTTGTGCATTGCAACTTATTTAATACAAATCATGCACAAATTCCTCAGCTAGTAAATACATTGCTACTGAGCTCTGATAAACAATGGAACTATTAGCAAGAACACATTACCATTCCCAATGATATTTCATAGGGTATTTGACAATCCATAGGGGCTACTTCTGCTGTTCCATAAATAAGATATACTATTTAATGTGTGTCTTTTATCTTAGATGTCATGGTGAATCTACAGGAACATCACTTAACTTGCTCTATCCATCTTTCACCTGCCATGTCCTTACAGACATGAACAAACTGAAATGCCATGTTAGATTTTCCATTATGAATATGTATTTTTGAACTTTAAAAGCTAAATATTGTCTTATCCCCATCAGGTTGCTAGTGCTCAATATATTATAAAGAGTAATTGACTGATAGAATATATCTTGGACAACAGGGGGTTATGGAAAAAATTGCAAAACCAAGTGATTTTGAGTTATGCCTCCCATACTTCAGCTGTAAATTTTCCTATTTATAGATGTGTGCTGGAAATATTATGCTAATGCTATCTTGCCCTCTGTCAAGATGCTGCCTTTATAGAAATGCACCAGAGGTAGGACATGCCATACATTCCCAGACATAAGTTTAGTATTTATACAACATGCTGACATACAGAGTTCACCATCCTATTCCTCTGACTAACCAATCTGATCCGTTAATGAGTTAGAAAGTGGTTAACTGAATAAACTGTTGCAATTTTGGAAATATTTAATGCCAGAACATTGGGTTTTTCAAACTGCAAACTGTTAGACTTCTATGACTTTGTGACAATGTACTTTTGCCAAAGATAGATCCAATCTTGGTCACAGAGTCCTATGAAAGAAATCTTACTTGTGCTCAATTATATTAAATTTAATGCAGTTTTTAGCAATTTGTTCAGGACACTTCCTACAAAACCTTCCATTGCATATCCTAGGTTTAGCTCCAAGAGAGGCAGCTTATGATATATTACATGAAGAGATAAAATTGCTTAATACTGTACTAAGCCACTGTTCTATCTAGTCCAGAATTTTTCACTCTGCCAGATACCACTCCATGGTATCAAGTTGGTGTCTGTCCTACCATTTTTGCAGCCCTTATACTATTGGTCTTTTTAACTGGAGAGGCCAGGAATTGGACACAGGATTCTCCACATTCAAAGAATATCCTATACCACTAAACTCTGTTCCTTGTTGACTTGACTGTATACCACTACATATTTATACTTATGATGTGAAATCATGAAGAAAAGGTCATGGAAGAGGTTTGTGGTGCAAATCTTTCCCCGCCTCTCCTTTCCCCAGGAGTCTGTTGCATTTCCCAAAACTTTCCTCTGAGATTGAAGAGATGCTAGTGGATCAAATGACTGCACAAGGGCCCCCAGCAAGAAGGAACCAGTGGTTTCACTCACAGGTTAAAGTCAACACATGTATAACCTGCTTGTACATGCTTACCAGGGACGTAGGTATAGATTTTTTATGGGGGGGTTCGGGGTGGGGCCACACACCCCACATGCGCCAAGAACATGGCCCTGCCTCCCCAAGCCCTGCCCCTCGCCTAGCGCTTATAAAAGCAGCACTCCGAGGTCGGGGATGACAGACTGCCCTGCCCTGCCCTGCCCTGCCCTGCCCTGCCCTGCCCTGCCCTGCCCTGCCCTGCCCTGCCCTGCCCTCTGGGCAGAAGTATAGAGGGAAAATGGAGCCTGGTGCAAAATCTGAGTTTTCCGCCCCCCCCCCCCGTCAGTCGCTGTGATGCTGGAATCCACCCCCAAACAGCATCACTTTCAATGGTGTTTAAACTAGAGAGCCCAAATTCTCCTTTTAAATCCACCTTAAAGGGAGAATCTGGGGTCCCCAGTTAAACAACATTGAAAGTGATGCTGTTTGGGGGTGGATTATCCCCCACCCTGAAACAGCATCACTTTCAATGTGGCGTAGTGGTTAAGAGCAGGTGCATTCTAATGTGGAGGAACCGGGTTTGATTCCCTGCTCTGCCACTTGAGCTGTGGAGGCTTATCTGGGGAATTCAGATTAGCCTGTACATTCCCACACATGCCAGCTGGGTGACCCTGGGCTAGTCACAGCTTTTTGGAGCTCTCTCAGCCCCACCCACCTCACAGGGTGTTTGTTGTGAGGGAGCAAGGGCAAGGAGATTGTAAGCCCCTTTGAGTCTCCTACAGGAGAGAAAGAGGGGATATAAATCCAAACTCTTCTTCTTCTTCTAAACTGAGGACCTCAGATTCTCCCTTTAAATCCATGACGAAGGGGGTGGATTTAAAAGGAGAATCTGGGGAAATTTGAGGGGTGCCTGCTGTCAGGGGTGCAATGATTAATCTAGAAGCACCAAACTTTCAGGGTATCTTTAGGAGTCTCTCCTAATGATACCATCCAGGTTTGGTGAAGTTTGGTTCAGGGGGTCCAAAGTTATGTCCCCTCAAAGGTGTAGCCCCCATCTCGTATTAGCTCCCATTGGAAACAATGGGGGCACCCCCTTTGGGAGTCCATAGCTTTGGACTCCCTGGACCAAACTTCACAAAACCTGGGTGGTATCAATAAGAGACTCTCCTGATAGTACATCCCAGGTTTGGTGAAGTTTGGTTCAGGATGTCCAAAGTTATGGAGCCTCAAAGATGTAGCCTTCATCTTCTATTAGCTCCTTTTGAAAACAATGGAGGATGGGGCACTCCTTTTGGGAGTCCATAGCTTTGGACCCCCTGGACCAAACTTCACAAAAACTGGGTGGTATCAATAGGAGACTCTCCTGATAATACATCCGTGGTTTGGTGAAGTTTTGTTCAGTGGGTCCAAAGTTATGGACCCTCAAAGGTGTAGCCCACATCTTCTATTAGCTCCCATTGGAAACAATGGAGGATGGGGGCACCCCCTTTGGGAGTCCATAACTTTGGACCCCCTGAACCAAACATCACCAAACCTGGGTAGTATCATCAGAAGAGCCCCCCCCCCCAAACAATCCCTGAAAGTTTGGTGCTGCTAGCCCAAATAATGCGCCCCCTGCAGGCCAAAAACCAAAAAAGCACTAAAATGTTTTTAAAACCCACAAACGGAGGGGCGGAGCTTCGGACATGAATGGGGGGGTTCAAACCTGAGAACCCCCTCCTTACCTACGTCCATGATGCTCACATCTGTTTGTTAGAAAGAGCCAACATGTCTTCACATGTCTTATCAACTCCAGGAACCAGTACCTGGATAAATGTGTAGTTTCAATCACATGTTCAGTTGTATATGCACCAGATATGAGAATTATTTAATGTATGCATATATCACCAATCACATGCCTTTCTCAGTTTATATGCTGTATACTGGGTAGAAATTGTAATGCAATGCTCAGATTGTCCAACTACACTCTGGGAAATCCAAGCTCAAATTTCCACCTCTGCTGTGCAAGCTCGCGGGATCACCTTGGGCCAGTTGCTTTCTTTCTCAGCCTAACCTATCACACAGGGTTGTTGTGAGACTACACTGGAGGAGAGGAGAATGGTTTTGCAAGCTGCTTTGGATCTCTGTTGAGGGGAGGGGTGGGAACTGGCATATAAATAAAATAAACTGCAGTTGTAAAATAACCATGTAACTAGATTATACTTTACTGATCAGAGCAGAGAGAACAGGGGTCATGAATACATATCCGGAGTCTTGGATCTTATCATATGCTCCCTAAGTCACATATCTTAAAAGGGAATCCTTGGCCTTATAATGGTGACTTCAGCTGGTCAAGTAACTGTGCAAAAATGTGGAAGTATGATTGAATTAACACACATAATTCAAGCTCACAATTTACTGCTGCACTTGTCATACATTCTTTAAAATCACCTACTCTGAAATGTATACACTATCTTTGTATTTCCTCAGATTGTCACATTCAACAACATTTATCATGCTGCTATGTGCTCAAGACTTACGGCAAGGTGGCAAGAATGTGGAAGAACGATTGAATTAACACAACTAATCATGCCTACCTTTAGTAGTCCAGCAGGGTTAAATTGAAAAAAATGGGGACACTAGAAGGAGAAGCCAGGAAGATTCTATTGCATCTGTTCTGAAAGTTATTTTATTATCAGGTATATTAAGCAGAAGTATTGGGAGAAGAGGGACAGCTTTGGGGAAAGCCAGTCAGGAATACATGCACACAATATTTGCAATTATAACTGACTGGTCTGTCATTCTCAGCCAGAAAAAAAATGAAGTTAGAGTTACAAACCATGCCTCTTCCCCCATGCTCCTCCAAAAGAATAAAAAAACCCATATTTTTACTCTATTGATTTTTCAACATAAAGCAAAAGCAAAACATGAGGGATCAAGAATAAGGCATTAAAATGTATATTTATAAAGATAATTTGTGATTCATTTTCAGATTTTCAAATAAGTTAACTCTAAAGTTTATTAATTTTATTCATTTAAAATATTTATACCCCACTTTTTCTAATGGCTAAAGACAGTGTGTTCAGTGTTCAAGAATGAGGCTTACAATTTGTAAACAAAAGCTGATTTGAATACAGATGGATCAAGCATCACTAATAATTCTTAGCATTAATGTAGCACTTTAGATAGTCTGCATTATTTCCCATAAAATTAGCAAAAGCATTTTAAGGCGTCAGCATTATTATCAGTCATCCCAAAAAAAGTGCCATATGTCTACTAATGCAGAAATAGACAGGGGCCAGGTATAATGTGGCAATGTAAATTGGAAAATATTCAGATTAAAGTACACTCTGCAGAAATAATTAAATGGCCTTTGTGGCAGTGAACAGCAATTAATTGGACAACTTTATAACAGAACTTCTAGGTTGCCAAGGCAAAGAAAGATACCTTATAAATAGCATATGTTTCCAGATCATGGAGCAAAAGACACATCTTGTCAACATCACTCCATTTATCAATGGTATCTTTCAAAAGAAAAGGTAAGATATGATAAACTGGACGATAAATAAGCTGGCAACAGCATGCTTTAAAAGCTAATTCTTGTAAATTTTTGGGAATGGGCAAAACACTAGCAGTGGTTTCAACGGGAGAAACTCTGCACTGCAAATCTTGCAGAAATATTTGTTGGGCTTGATCATTCTTACTTATTATCTCAATATTGCAGATGGGGCTCAGTCTGAAAAAAAACAGTAGCCCAAATCTATCCAGTGAGATCTTGGATATGATATGATATGGTTCAAGCAAGATATGAATAAGATACTTTCTGGGTCATGACCTACACCACGTTATATACCTGTTTTAAATCAGGATTCAAGGACCTGACAGGAGGTTTGCTTCACTTGGTGAAATGTGAGGGTGGAATCAGTCATCATGAGATAATTATAAGAATATATACTTCAGTAGTACTGCTCAAACATTCCACCTATATTGATTCAGAACATAGTATACTACTGGCACTAAATTACAGGGAAACATGGTGCCATCTCAAAGATTTTACAATCTGAACTTCAGAGAAGAAAATAAATTAAACATAACTTCATTCTTATACTCTGTTCTCACTTTAGTACTACTATCATAGATGTTTCCCTTTCCACTTTCTTTTTCCTACTCCCCACCACTAATAATTCAGTTGGGCTGATTTTTCTCCAAGTTATTGATCTTCAGTCACTTTCCCCTGGGTTTCATTTTAATATTGTGCCATGGAGTTCAGAGAAATAACAGTCCAAGTTACTCACTTAGTGTTATCGGAGGGCATGAAATATAAAAATGTGTCCACATCTTGTGCAACATGATGTTTGAAGTTGCAAGCCAAAATGAAATGCAAATAAAGTCAATTTTTGCAGAAGTCTGAAAAACATAAGAACATAAGAACAAGCCAGCTGGATCAGACCAAAGTCCATCTAGTCCAGCTCTCTGCTACTCGCAGTGGCCCACCAGGTGCCTTTGGGAGCTCACATGTAGGATGTGACACTAATGGCGTTCAAGGCTCTGCTGTTAAGCTTCCACATCACCTGGTCTGTTAAGGCATTTGCAATCTCAGATCAAAGAGGATCAAGATTGGTAGCCATAAATCAACTTCTCCTCCATAAATCTGTCCAAGCCCCTTTTAAAGCTATCCAAGTTAGTGGCCATCACCACCTCCTGTGGCAGCATATTCCAAACACCAATCGCACGTTGCGTGAAGAAGTGTTTCCTTTTATTAGTCCTAATTCTTCCCCCCAGCATTTTCAATGAATGCCCCCTGGTTCTAGTATTGTGAGAAAGAGAGAAAAATTTCTCTCTGTCAACATTTTCTATCCCATGCATAATTTTGTAGACTTCAATCATATCCCCCCTCAGCCGCCTCCTCTCCAAACTAAAGAGTCCCAAACACTGCAGCCTCTCCTCCTAGGGAAGGTGCTCCAGTCCCTCAATCATCCTTGTTGCCCTTCTCTGCACTTTTTCTATCTCCTCAATATCCTTTTTGAGATGCGGCGACCAGAACTGGACACAGTACTCCAAGTGCGGTCGCACCACTGCTTTATATAAGGGCATGACAATCTTTGCAGTTTTATTATCAATTCCTTTTCTAATGATCCCCAGCATAGAGTTTGCCTTTTTCACAGCTGCCATGCATTGAGTTGACATTCCCATGGAACTATCAACTAAGACGCCTAAATCCCTTTCCTGGTCTGTGACTGATAGCACTGACCCCTGTAGCGTGTATGTGAAGTTTGGATTTTTTGCCCCTATGTGCATCACTTTACATTTTGCTACATTGAACTGCATTTGCCATTTCTGAGCCCACTCACCTAATTTATCAAGGTCCACTTGGAGCTCTTCGCAATCCTTTGTGGTTCTCACCACCCTACATAATTTGGTATCATCTGCAAACTTGGCCACCACGCTACCCATAAGTTTGGCTACACATAAGCTACACTGTGGCTCTGCAGTCCTTATTGGCTAGTTGCAGAAATTTTAAAACTTTACACTGTCACATTAGACAATATAAAGTGAAATACTGTTTTGTTTGGCAAGTTTATCCTGAGTAATGGTGCTTGTTAGACCCCGATAGGTAAATGCCACTGATCGGTTTTTATATTGCAATCACACATGTGACTTGGAAAACCAAGTGTCTTATGATCAGTGTAAATGAAGATTCTAGGTCAAAGACGTGATCAATAAAGGCTGTGATTTCACCATCTCTCTGAATCAATTGTCCCTGGAGACAATGATGTCTTCAGTTTGATTTCTGGGTAGTGATCAACTGCAAAATGGAAAAGGCCCATGGAGTTCTGCAATTTGCTTTCATCTGGATCATCTTAGCTACCTCCTCTATCAGGGTGATGATCATCTAGCAACTTGCCAGACAATACACTTCCACCTGAAATTGGTTGGGAAGATTTGTAGTAGGCATAAGCAGGGGACAAAATCAGTAAAATTCAGGTTACATCAGCTTTAAAATTATTGGTAAAGCCAATAACCTGAATACCAGTATTAGTAACCTGAATATTTCCTCAAAACCCAAAAATATTCAGATCAATTGTAACCTTTGTGGAATTGGGCGGGGGGGAAGCTGAAGAAAGGGTATTTTTCAAGCTAGATGTGCCAAATTGGCTGCGGGGGGCTCTCCTAAGCACAACACCTAGATTTGGAGAACTTTGGTTCAGGAGAGCGAAAGGAACCTGGAGGAACTCTTCTAAAACCTCTTTGAGATCTAAGTATTGTATCTAATTTCTAAATTAGGCCAACTTCAATGCCGTTGAAGCATGAACCTGATCCCACAGGAGTTAGTTTAAAGTGATTTAACTATTTGGCTGGCAAAATACTTTACTCTTACTGAACCTGCCACAAAGCTATTAAGTAGCAAACTGAAATTAAATTTTGAAAGCCTCTAACCCTAACAAGCTCTTACAACTAGCCTCTACTTAAATTTACCAAATTGAAAGGCTATAGTTGAATGCAACTCCACCTTCCTGAGCAGAGAATCACAACTGCCCCCAAAACCCTACAAACAAATGTGGGGAACCCCACAGGCCCAACCATGCCACAGCACCACCACTAACAAACCCACCCCAAAACATAAAGGCAACCAAAAACAAACCAACCATTAATGCAATAACAAGGGGGGAATCAACTGTGAAACTTTAAGATTTCCCCATAAGCCTGGTAACAACTACTACAACCCTAAATCAAAACTCTGTAAACAGCAACACCACCAACAAACTCACCTAAAAACAAAAAGGCAAGTAAAAAAATACCAGTAAAACAACAACGGTGTGTGTGTGTTTGTGTGTGTGTGTGTGTGTGTGTGTGTGTGTGTGTGTGTGTAATCAATTGTAGATTTCTCCACTAGCTTGGTAACAACTACAACCCTAAGTGAAAACTCTGCAAGCACACACACAGCCAATTATTTAATATTTTAAAGAACCAGAATAGGGGGAAAGCAAGGAAAAACAAGCAGTAAAATTTGGATTTTTGTTCTACTGTTAAAGAACCAGGTCAAACCAGGCCTCTATGTCTAGCCTGGGTCCTGTGCCTACCACCAACCCCAACCTACTACCACCCACAAGAAGAAAGTCAAACAAAAACAATTAAAAATCAAAACAAGGTAATTTTAAATATTTAAAAAATATTAAACTAGTTGATTCAAACCCTTTTGTGTCTTCTCCATGCACACAGATATGAAGGAATCCTATGTGCAGGTGATCCAATGAAGACAGATGCTCCAGAGATAGATGGAGAACAAGCGCAAGAGATAAAGGAAAATTTTGAACGATCTGTCAATCTCAGACTGGAACAGAATGGGTTGCTAAGGACTCAGTACTGCAATTTATACTCTCTGGTCAGGTACCAAGAAAATCTGAAGTATCTCAATGGAATAAAAACCTTCTCTAATTGGTAAAAGAGCAGTGTTGCATCTATGCTAAAAGCCCATGGGCCAACATCAGCTTTCTTTCTCCCTCCTCTCTACAAAGTTTTTAACTCTGCAAGAAGCTCAGCTCCCTACAAAAATGCAATGCAGCCACTGGCTAACAGAGACTCTCCAGCCAGGGACGTAGGTATAGATTTTTATGGGGGGTTGGGGGGCGGGGCCACCTGCTCTTGGGGGCGTGGCCACGCCTCACCAACCCTGCCCCTGGCCTCAGTGCTTATAAAAGCTGCTCTCTGAGGCCGGGGATGGCAGACTCCCCTGCCCCACCCTCCCCTGCCCCCCCACCAACTGGGCTCCCAGCTGGCAGCCTCTTCTGCCCTCCCCTATGGGCAGAGGCATAGCTAAGGAAAATGGAGCCCAGTGCAAAATCTGATGCTTTGCGTGTGCAGCCCGCCATGGGCGGCTGCTGTGATGCTGGAATCCAACCCCAAACAGCATCACTTTCAATGGTGTTTAAACTAGAGAGCCCAATTATCCTTTTAAATTCACCTTAATGGGAAAATCTGGGGTCCCCAGTTAAAACAACAGTGAAAGTGATGCTGTTTGAGGGTGGATTATCCCCCACCCTGAAACAGCATTACTTTCAATGTTTAAACAAGGGACCTCAGATTCTCACTTTAAATCCATGCCAAAGGGGGGGGATTTAAAAGGAAAATCTGCGAAAATTTGGGGGGTGCCTGCTGTCAGGGGTGCAATTGCTAAGCTAGCAGCACCAAACACCCTCCTGGCTGCCTTTCTTTTCCTTCCTTGCCTGCCTGTGAAGTGCAGCTGTGAAGGCAAGCAGGAGCAACCCATGAAATGGCCCGCTTCCCCTCCCCAACTCCACAGAAGGAAGCGGGGGGGGGGGAGAGAAATGTGAATTGCAGTTCTTTTGTGTTAATGCGCCTCACAGCCACGGACATTTGCTCAGGCCGTGGCTGTGAGGCGCCTTAACACAAAAGAATTGCTGATAATGTGGTTACAAAATAACCTGCACTTAGGGGCAGGTTAGACCTGTGTTCAGGGCGGGAACTGTGCGAAGTTCCCACCAAACACAGGTTTTATCCTGCCCCTGAGCAAATGCAATGGAAGATACTGCTCCTACCCCCTACCCCCTCGAAAGCAGAGAACAAACAGAGCAACTACCTGACAGCATAACGGACCCCTCAAGGCTTTGCAATCTGATAGCAGTCTCCCTCCAAGAGATATTTAAGCACCTAAATTACCTTAACAACAGAGTGGAGTCCTTGACGGACTTAATTAAGGGGGAGAACACAAGAGGCAGAAAGCAAATCCTAAGCGGCCCCAGCGAACCAGAGAACTGGGAGGAAGGAGGTTACAGCAAGCAGAGCCGGGCACTCCCTTCGGTAAAAGAGACCCAGGTGGAAACTACCTATTCACAAGATACAGTGAATCCTAATTTAAATCCCCAAACCTGCAACCTCAGGCTGTCTGATAGACAGATTTGCCTCTCAGCATACCAATACCAGGGAACCCGACCTGCATGGAATACAGTAGCTTCAGCTATAAATAACTTGAGCCACCTACTCCAGCGCAGAAAAAGCAGCCTTGATCTGATATCGGTCAAGGTGTTGGACTCAATACGCTTTCTCTCTCATTGGCTCCCACAAAGATTGCTACTAACTTTTGGATCATCTCAAACTCCATTGCAAATTTTAAACAGGTATAATAAAGGAAAACTGGAAAAGAAAGGGGTCTTTGTTACCAGAGTTTTCCAGGATACTCGGATAAAGGCACTTCTCCCGACTGCAATGTCAGCCAGGTACAAAAGCAATAAAACCCTCCAGGAAAACAAACAAGACAGCGTGGCTAATTCTAACCAAGCCACTTCCTCAGTAGTCTTGGGAGCTCTTGCTACTGGTAAAACTACAGCACAACTTGTAAATTCGAAGCTGTCCCACAACGCACAGCTAGTGATTTCCTCATTTTTATACCCAGACCCCTGTCTGATGACCCATGAGGTAGCATGCTTAACCCCTCTTCCCCCCATAGAAAGAAGGAGAGATGCTCTATCAATGAAGAGTTCTTTCAATAAGGACACAGCCAAGCAAAACTCCCGACAAGTTCTGAGTCATATGAAAACGGCCACCGCTAGGATACACTTGGAGTGTCAAACTGCATGTGAAGCAGATTATGCAACCCATGAGGCCTCACTTATGAACTTCACCCAGGATCTAAAAGAAGGAGGCGAGCTGGAGCTCGATCCTCCAGCACTTAGAGCTATCTACAACCACTCATCTCCAGCTGGTCCAACCTGGGCTCAAGAGTTACTCAGAGTTGAAGCAGAAATAAACATCACCCCAAAAGAGATACAAATGGCAGACCCCGAGGAGCCACTTACTGCCAACTTGCTTGCGCAAACTGGGACTGATAAGTGCTCAAACGGCTGCATATTTACAGACTCCCAAGGTCTGCTTAACCAAATAGGGGTTAGCTCTCACCAATCATCTCCATCTGAGCAAATCACCATAGCCCCTAGCCCGGTACAAACTGCACTTGGAATACAGCTACCAAAAGCTAAATGACTAAATACAAGTGCAAAAACTCTGTTCATATCATGGAACATAGCTGGTTGGGGGGGGGGGGGAAGCATCAAACTGTTACTTTTTAAAATACCTTAAAAGTGCATCGGCCATTGCTCTCCAAGAAACTTGGGCCTTAAAGGGTGTTGACATTCCTGGGTACTGTACATTTAACCTATTAGCAACCAAATCTAAGACCTTGGGTCGCCCCAGGGGGGGCTTGGCCATTGCTGTTTCTCCCAATATAGCTGTCTCTAGTCTATTCAACCTTCCACCACTGGCACAGGCTGTCCTGCTAACCTTTGCAAATAGGAAAATAGTGTTTGTCAACACCTATATCCCAGGCAGCCTGGGGAAAAATGCAACAGCTGATCATTGGGATAAACTAACATCCTATATACTAGATCTTAAGGCTGAGTACCCCTCTTGTGATTTTATTTTAGTGGGTGACTTCAATGCTAGGGTAGGTACTAGCTTGACGAACTTGATGAGAGAAGAGGGTCTGGACGAAGACCCCTTCTATTCCTTATTGACACCAGAAGCCCGTCACTCCAAGGATCAAATATGCAACCAAGCTGGGAAATGCTTGATCAGAATGGCCACACAGCTTAACCTGTTCTGGCTAAATGGGCTCATTCAGTTTCCAAACTCCGGAGAATACACCTTCGCTTCCTCAAGGGGATCCAGCGTAATAGACTACATTTTGATCTCACCCCTCATAGCAAGCTGCATCGATTCATTTGTTGTAGACAATTACTTGCTGAGCGATCATCTACCCCTTCTCCTTACCCTGGACCTGGATAGAAGCAACACGTCCTCACTTGAACAAACTTACCCACAATACATTAGACTGAAGTGAAGTGCAAGGATGGAGGGGGTGTGCCTAGATATACTTGGCTCTCAAGAAGCTTTGACTTTGAAAGATAAGATAATTGAGAACTCAGTCCTGGAGGAGGCGATCACTGGGTTTGAATCTCTTGTACAATCTATTTTCTCAATACTGCATGATTGGCAAAGAATGACGAGAAAATCCAGTGCCAGGCCCAAAAGCTGGTTCGATAAAGAGTGCATAATAATAAACAAGCAGATCCGCTCTCTCTACAAGGACTATCGCTACACACATAACGACCTCCTCATAAAAATTGGAGAATCCAAACAACAACTCCAATTACTTATGGGCCAAAAACATAAATCCCGCATCATAGCCGACTGGGAACTGCTGCTAGAGGCATCCCAAACAAATGATGCAAGGAAATTCTGGTCAAAAGTAAACAAGACAAACTACCCCCAGGGACCACCCAGGGTAGATATCACCCTAGAGAGATGGGGCGAGTACTTTTCGAAAGTGTTTGCCGAAACAAATCCCACCCAAGCAAATGGTGATAGTGAAAGCCCAGTGGGACCAAGCTGGGATCCGGTGACTTACCAAGAGATCATCCCCTTGATACAAAACTTGAAGTCAAATAAGGCCCCAGGCAGCGATGCCATCATCCCCGAAATTCTGAAAGCAAACCCTCTATGGTGGGCAAATTTACTAGCCAATCTTTTTACAAGGATCAATGAAAAGGGGATAATGCCGAAGGCATGGACTTCCTCCGTGCTGGTCCCAATATTCAAAAAAGGAGACCAAAGTGAACCAGCAAATTATCGACCCATTAGCCTGCTTTCTATCATTGGGAAGATTTATGCCAAACTTCTCCAAATCAGACTAGAGACATGGGTAAAGCAAAACAATATTATTGGTCCCGAACAAGTGGGTTTCTCCAAGGGGAAATCAACACTAGACCAAGTTCATGTCCTGGCCCACTTAGCCAACAAATACTCCAAAAACAGCTCTACTAAATTAAGTGTGGCCTTTTTGGATCTTAAGGGGGCATTTGACTCTGTGAACAGAGAAAAGCTCTGGGGAAAACTTGCTGCCCTCAATATCGATTCAAGACTTCTTTTTCTGATAAAACAACTGCACACCCAAAACTCATGCCAGGTAAAAGACCACAGGGGATTTTTGTCGAACCCGGTCCAGGTAAAAAAGGGAGTCAAACAAGGCTGTGTACTAGCCCCCTTATTATTTAACATCTTCTTACATGACCTCCCCATAGCCCTGGCCCGAGTGGATGGGCACAGCCCTAAGATCGGCCCAAAGAATGTCCCTCTCCTGTTATTTGCGGATGATGCAGCCCTATTATCCCTTTCTCGTGTGGGTCTAACAAGACTCCTGCATGGATTCATTGACTTTTGTGAGACAAATGATCTGCAGGTGAATTATGACAAAACTAAGATCCTGGTTTTTGGAAAAAGCAGTAAAAAACAAGTCTGGAAGATAAAGGGCCACTACATTGAGCAAGTTAAAAATTTCAAATATCTAGGACTCTGGTTTAGCAACAACTTGTCGTGGTCCACTCATCAAAAATATATATTGGCTCGGGCCCAGTCAAACGCAAATGCCACTAGGAGGTTTTATCATTCTAGGGGCAACCAATATATTCCCCCAGCTCTGCAAGTTTTCAAAACAAGGGCGAGAGCACAACTGCTGCTTTATGGAAGCCCATTTGGCTAACACCCAGCAACAGTGCCATTAGATCATTCCATTCTAAATTTCTGCATAAATTATTTGGCGTGCCAAACTGCGTCCCATATGCAGTCCTATGTCTAGAATCTGGCCAGTACTCTATAGAGGCCATTATCTGGTTAAACATCATAAAATTTTGGCTGCATATTCACTATCAAAGCTCCGACAACTCACTGACGCAACTCACCTTGAGAGAACTCCATCACTCTAAATGGTGCACAACAGTTATAACAAAGATTGCGGAATTGGGCTATGATAGTGACTCTCTGAACATGCTAACCAGTACTGAGACATTTGCCCTCATCAAACAGCGGCTACTAGCAATGGATTATCAACAACTGCAGAGCTTGGCCAACAAATCCTGCTCGCCAATGAACGTGGCAATTCCATTTGTGCAAGGAAACCCAGCCTACTATATCGCAGCGCTTACCAACACTATATATAGGAGAGCCTACATGCTGGCTAGGTTTAATATTATGCCATCCCCGCTCCATAGAGGAAGACTCAAGGGTCTACCAAATGACAAGAGGCTTTGCCCCTGCAGCCCAGGGCAGTTGGATTCCACTGCACACATTCTCCTCCACTGCCCACTTTACCAGAAACCAAGATCCAGCTTATTAGTACAAATCATTGACTCTATGAAAACCCTGACAGAGCTTGATAAAGTAAATATGCTCTTAAACTGCAATGACCTTGACTGTTGTCTCGCAGTGGCAAAGTTTCTGGCTGAGGTTTGCAAGCTGAACTTATGATCCAGTGTGAAGTTTTATCTAGTAATTTTAACTGTATTTATATGGTATGTTCTGTATGCCAATAAAGGCTTATTGAAATTCCTGCCCCTGAGCCACTTTTATTGGCCCATGCGGAAGCGGCCAAGGTCTCCCGTTTGCCAGTCAGAATGCCTCACTATTGCCCTGGAAATACATACCCAGGACAGGAAGAAGACATGGACAAGCCAGCTATGGCTTTCTGCAACATTCAGCAATGCAGGAGTGGTAGGGGACTTTTAACAGCCCTCCAGAGATCGGAGCCAATCAGAAAGCCCACCAGAGACACAGGCAAGGTAAGTTGGGACCACCGATCCCAGGTTTTTTTCTGTTTAGGGGAAAGGGTTTCTTGGGCCTACCACAGGAACTAGGCCTTCAGATGGCCAAATCACAACAAACTCAAATATCTATTCAGTTTATTGGCTTTCCCAACATTTGGATCAGCTTTTCCTTACGGTTGTATTCAGCCAAAAAAAAAAAAAGATATAGCTAGGAGGGGGTTATAAGCAGTACAGTCTGGTAAACTGTCGATCACAGCTTCAGCAATAATGTAGCATCAAGACTGTGTACTAGTATCAGTGCAAAAACAAGAGTTGAAGACAGACCCATTATTCTATATATTTATTCTATAGTACAATAGTTTTCATGACTGAACGCCCTTGACTATGTTACTGACTTTATTTATATGACACTTTTTCTTCAGTAGGGACCCAAAGTTGCTTACATAGTTTTCCTCTCTTCTGTTTCATCTTCAAAACCCCTTGAGATAGCTTAGGCTGAGAGTGTGCGACTGACCCAAGGTCCCCCATCAAGCTTTCATGGCAGAGTGGGTCCCCCAGTTCCTAATTTGCTTTCTATTTGTGGGGAAGAATTCAGTTGGTTGGTGATAGCGAGAAATGGGCGAATGAAGAGCTTGTGTGGAGAAATGTTCAAAGCAAAGGTTCTGGAAAGGGAAGAAAACATGGTAATATGAGGAAGAGTGACTGGAGCTGTCAATCCCAAAATATCCATCCACCCATTACATTTCACAAGTTTTTAACTAGTTAAAAAAGGAAGTAATAGATTTTCAGGCAAACGAATTTCGTATGGTAATAAGTTAATGTTTACCAACTGTTTCTCGCTCTTTCATTCTGTCCAAGTTTCTCTAAAAGTGTCACGCAAGGCTCCTTTTTAAACCACAACTTTTGTATTGTATTGCTGGGGTAATTGGGAATAAGCCGGAAACATATCTGTGCTTCCTTTCATTGCCTGCAGTGCTCCTTTTGAACTACATGTTCAAGTACTTCAGATTCATTTTCCCCTCACAAACACCAGCTGAAATCCCAGATCAGTTCTGAAGCCTCAGGATTAGAAGACAAAACTGAGCTGGCATTTCAGGGCTCACATGGTTTTGAGCCATTTTTATTTTTAACAGCTTCAAATAAAAAAACCCCAGACACATAAACCCCTAACAAATTCTGTATTTTATCTTGACATTAGGCATAACTGAGACAGATCAGCCTTAACCTGTCAATAATCCCCATTTTACAAAGTCAGAATCAATGTTATAATGGAAGCATACATATAGAACACATTCCTGCCTCCTTATATTCACATACAAAGCAGATAAAGTGCTGGATTCAAATTGATAGTTCTCATCAGGGAATGGATTAAAAAAGAAGTAGTGACTAATGCAGCCCGAAGAAGAAAAGTGTTTACATTGGAGAATCTGACCTGCAAAAAGCTCACAAATGGTTCCAAATATTTCCTTCAAGGGCAATTTTAAACCAGAACGATTGAAATAATTAATGACTTAGAAATCCTCAAGAGACATTTAAATCTCACATCACCATTATAAGACTGTAATATATTTTAAATGTTGAACTTCAAGAAGACTTCTATGAGACTTCAGAGCTAGCTCCCTACTTTGCAGTTTCTATTTGGTCTCAGCGAATATGTTAGAAATGCTCCTGACTGGACTTTTTTCCTAATAAAGTGACATGGCTGCCTTTTAAAAAAAACCCTCTGTTTCACTCCCTGCTCTGTAAAGGAATGGGGGACAATTCTGCAAATGTATTTCTTGTTGCAGGGGCATAATGCCCATTGGACAAGGTGGGCAGCTGCCCAGGGCATCACCATGTGGGGGGCACCAAAAATGCAGGGTTCGTTTTTGGGTATTTTAGTGGTTTTCCGTTTCTGGCCTGCAGGGGGTGCAGTTTTTAGGCTAGCGGCACCAAAATTTCAGCGTATCATCAGGAGACTGTCCTTATGCTACCCCCCATGTTTGGTGCAGTTTTGTTCAGGGAGTCCAAAGTTATGGACTCCCAACGGGGATGCCCCCATCCCCCATTGTTTCCAATGGGAGATGGGGCTACACCTTTGAGGGTCCATAACTTTGGCCTCCCTGAACCAAACTGCACCAAACCTGGGGAGTATCATTAGGGCAGTCTCCTGATGAGACCCTGAAAGTTTTGAGACTGTGTCTTCAGAAATGTGCCCCCCCCCCGCAGCCTGCAACCCCCATTGACAGCAATGCAGAAAACTCAATGCAGAACAAAGATTCTTGGGCAAATTTCTGGAATGTTCCTGCAAGGGGCACATTTTTTGAATCAGCACCAAAATTTCAGGGTATCATCTGGAGACTGCCATGATGTCACCCCCCAAGCTTGGTGCAGTTTGGTTTAGGGGGGGCAAAGTTATGGACCCTCAAAAGGGTAGCCCTTTGAGGGTTTATAACTTTGCCCCCCCCTGAACCAAACTGCACCAAACCTGGGGAGTATCATTAGGGAAGTCTCCAGATGATACCCTGAAACTTTGGTGCTGATACATCAAAAATGCGCCCCCTGAGGGACATCCCAGAAATTTGCCCAAGAATCTTTGTTCTGCATTGAGTTTTCTGCATTGCTGTCAATGGGGGTTGCAGGTTGCGGGGGTGGGGGACATTTCTGAAGGAAAAGTCTCAAAACTTTCAGGGTCTCATTAGGAGACTGCCCTAATGATACTCCCCAGGTTTGGTGCAGTTTGGTTCAGGGGGGTCAAAATTATGGACCCTCAAAGGGGGTGCCCCCATCCCCCATTCTTTCCAATGGGAGCTAAGGAGATGGAGGTTACCCTTTTGAGGGTCCATAACTTTGTCCCCACTGAGCCAAACTGTACCAAACTTGGAGGGTAGCATAAGGACAGTCTCCTGATGATACACTAAAATTTTGGTGGCAATATGTCTAAAAATTCACCCCATGCAGAGACCATTGACCTGGTGCAAAAAAATTTTTTTGGTCGTGGTGGGGTGGCCGCCCATGGGGGGGGCATCCAACTCAGGTTTTGCCCAGGGCTCTAGTTTGCCTCGTTACACCCCTGCCTTGTAGAGAATGGAGAGTGAGAGGAGGGACATACTGGATCTTTTTGGCACACTGTATCCAATGGACAAGAGATGGGAAGTGACTTATTTAAGGTGACCCAACCTTTCAGAATCAGACATTTTGTCTGTGATCTCTTTTCCCTACCCAATAGCTGTGACAAATACACTGGTTGGATACTTATTAATAGAAACAAGCAGTGGTATTCTTCTGGTTCACACAGAGTAGCCAGCCTTAGTATCATGTGCCCTCTTCCTAGCATGTATAGATCCTGTAGTGAGAAGCAAGGCCTAAATGTGCTAATTTATGATCATCCATCTGTTGTGGAAGAGAGACTAATGTAGTTTCTCCCTCTGCTACTGCCATAAAGGCATAGAGTGTAATTTCATCACTAGGCCATCCAATTGGACAATTTGTAGATAAACATTGCAGGAACAGCCCAGAATAAAACCAAGGAGAATAGAGCAATGTGCCACTCTGCTTACATTAAATGGCTTTTATGTTGCAGTTTTCGACCTTTCCCATGTACTGCAAATTTTATTTATATTTTGCCTTTCTTCAGAATCAGAAACCAAAACACCTTTTCACATCATTCTCTCCTCATCCATCTTATTCTCAGAATGCGATGGGGCCAGGGTTACCTGACAAGTATCTATGGCAGAAAAGGCATTCAAACCCAGTCACCCCAAATCTTAGTTCAGCACTTTAACCACTAAGGAATAATAGTCCTATTTTGTGAATCCTCAGTGACTGGAACAACTTTCTGGATATCTCAGTTTATTCATTGTCTTTCTCTAATGCTTAATTTGTTGACCATGTTGAATATTCAGATACCTCAAGCAGGTTTGGGGGGGGGACTGAATTTTTGTAATTTGCCATGTACTGTTTCTTTCTTCACTCTTTTCAGTGCTACTCCGGTGGTCTGCTACACATGCCTGCAAAATTCACTTTCTAGGGGGATCTGAGATTTTTCTGTACTAATGGTCAGTTACATGCATTTGCAAATCATTTATTACTTTCAGACTTGTGACGGTAATTTGAAAATTCTCTCTGACATTCTCATATGCACATCATATGTATCTATAAAAAAGAAAAGTTGGGTTTAGTTCATAAATAAATATTACCAGTTGTAATAAGCAGTATCTTAATTGTTGGAATAAGTCGTGCAAATAAAAAAAATTACCATTCACTTACATACACATCTGTGTGCACTTGACTATATGAAAACAAATATAATTTCAACTATTTTTCCAATGAGAGACATGTTCACCCCCCTCCCCTCCCTTCAATTTTTCTGCTGCAGAGAAGCCACTGGAATTTAGAAGCTGTTCCACTATTATATTTTTCAGAAGGCCTGTAATCTTAGCAAGTCCCTGACTTCCACATGCCGCTTCAAAATACAGTATCTGAAAGAGCAATACCCATCTTGAATATTGCCACATTGACTTATAGAATTGTGCCCTTGAGAAAAAGACTCAGAGAAAAACGGAGAGCCAGGTGGTGACAAAAATGAAATAGAACTGTCATCTAGCAGTCCTTCATAGTCCATCAAGTAAACTATTAAAGATATAAGCTGAGGCACAGTGTGCTTGGGCAAAGGTTGTTAAACCACTACTCCAAGGGCAGGTCACAGCACATTGCTAAAGATTGTTAGTAAAAGATAAACCAGTTTTCACTATGAAACCTGACACTGCCAGTTTTCAACCTCACCTTTAATGCTATGTGCTTGCAAACAGGGACCCAGCTGGATAAAGTAATAAAGTAAGGCCTTTCAAAGAGAAATTGTACTTCAGGTCCAGAGTATTTTGTACTAAAGAAGCTTAGCACTCTCATCATATTGTTAGTTCTTTTTCTCTAATGTATCACAGCTTTACGCTGTGGTAAATTAAAGCTTGTTTTTTTTATTATACATTGAAATGTACAGCCCTTGCCATGGCAAGAAAGTCTGCCTGGTAAATTAGAAAATAATATATCCAACTAAAACTATGTTACAATATAGTGAAACAGTTCTGACTGTAATAAATAACTTAATCCATCCAATCCTACTGATAACTGAAGCCAGACTGAATTAAATGTCTTATTTCCCAAAGATGCTTAAGGTCATGGCAGGTCTGAACATGGACAGCCCAAGGAATTGGAACTGAGATTGTGGTGCAAACCCAAAAATAGGCAAGTATTACACCACTAGGCAGCAGTCAGTGTATGTTGATCCAAGAGATCAGTCCAGAGAAGATGCAAGTCACAAGGCAACATGAATATCCAGAGAGGAAAATAGGAAGCAAACAGGCTGGAACTCAACTAAAAACAATCTGAATACATTTTTCTTGGAAACATTGGCACAAAGGTGGTCTGAGAAAACACAGAGAAAAGCTGGCTTCAACTCAGCACAGCAACGACAGTCACACAGTGCTGGGTGCAATGTCAGGGGAAACCTATGTATTTTAGAAGTCAAGCTGGAGAAATAAGCTCATGTGGAAATGCCTTCTATGCAGCTTCCTGCAAAACATGGTATTAAGAAGATACTTTCTGATAATGACAAGACATAGGAAAGGAGGAAATTGTTCCGATAAATTGAGCTCAGTTGTCTGGAAATTTATAAGTCAAATCTAATTCCTTGACTTATTCCTGGAAAACTATTTGCAGACAGCATGGCCTGCTAACATCATACCCAATGAAATGGAGGTCACCCAGCTCAGCATTAGTAGAAGATATAACAATCCAAAATGAAAAAGTTTCTGTAATTGTTATTCCTCATGCTTCACTTGTTGAAACCTGAACTTCGTTTCTTTTCTTTTTTTAAGCAAGTTCCTATGATACAGCTGGAATTTCTGATTTTTGAACTGACAAAACAAATGTATATTTGTATGTGTGTGTATGTGCATGTGTGTGAATATTTGCATGCATGTATGTATGTATACATATTCAACATTCAATTTTTCTCCAAAACAGGTATAAATATGTGTGTATGTATTAAGCAGAGTCTTTAAGTAAAAGTTTCTTGTGTACATTGCTAATTGAGAATGGTACACATTATTTTTTAGGATTGAAAAAATACAGACAATATTTTAGTGGCTTGATAATGCATCCTCACTTATCCACTGAAGCATTACCATGGGTTGAAGGATTTTTGGCCTTCGAGTATGACATTTTCACCTACGTTCTTCAGTGCAAACTTAAATGCTCCTGAAATGCTGCTACTAGTAGCACTACATAAGAGACCCCACAGAACAGATCTGGGCAGTGGTGGGGTCCAGAAATTTTAGTAACAGGTTCCCTCGCCGCCACCCCCCCCCCCAGCAAAGGGGGCAGAGGCGTACCTAGGCAAACCTGAGCCTTGGGCAAAACCTGAGTTTGGTGCCCCCCCATGGGTAGCCACCCTCCCCCACCACGACCAAACAATGATTTTTTCCACCAGGTCATTTTTAAATCATTATCACATTATAGAAAATGCCCCAACTCACAAAATGGAACACAGCAATAGTCCATGCCACTCAGCAAAAATAAAAAATGTTGACAACATTCTCAAAATGCTTTTAAAATATTTTTTAATGTGAAAAGTGCTTTAGAAAATAACTTAATAACTCAGAAAACTTAGTCTTATAATAACAATAACTTAGTCTTTAAAAAATAATTTAATAACTTAAAAAACACCTGTATTAAACATTTGACAAACATGTCAGAAACCTGCTACATCAGGGGCACGTTCCTAGCCTTTGCCACTGCAAATGTGTTGATGAGGTCCTCAAGGTTTGCCTTTTCAGTCTCTTCTCTTTCCACACTCAGCACAGCAAGATCACCGAGTCTTTCTTGCCCCATGCGGGAAAGAGGAATGGTAACTTAAATGCTGAAAAGTTCAACTTCTAATCCCCCCCCCCCCCCCCCATTTCCTCTGCTGCATTTCATTCCTGCAGTACATCTTGGATGTCATCAGTGATCCTGCAAAAAGCCCTTGCTACCCTTCTGCGGTGCAGGCAATTTTACAGTTGTTCCTTGCATGAAAGTGATAACATAATATAAACTACAGGGTTCTGCCAAGTTATGCAGAAAAAGTCTAAGCAGACTTCTGATGTCTGGAACTTTTTACAGCTGTTTATTTTTTCCCCACTAGTAAAAAATGTTCTAGGGCAATGTAAGTGAGCAATACGGCCTTTCCAAAATAGGTATCATCACAAGAAACCAAATGGTTCTGCAATCCTACCATTATTCTTGATTTATACTTACATGGGGTTTGATGCAAGGTGTATTTTGTGTGTACCTCCCCCCTTTTTATACTTTTCAAGGCTGGTCAGAGAATGAAGATGCTGCCCTCCAGAATCTGCCCGTAGAAAGCTCCAATTCTGACTTAGCACATTTAAAATCCATGTGACGGGGTCACCTCAAAGTTTTACTCTTTTCTACAAAGCAGAACTTCATAGCCACATTACAATCAGCAGATCAGCATACACAAGTCTTAAAATGAAGAAGAGTTTGGATTTATATCCCACCTTTCTCTCCTGTAAAGAGATTCAAGATGGTTTACAAGCTCCTTTCCCTTCCTCTCACCACAACAGACACCTTGTGAGGTAGGTGGGGCTGAGACAGTTCCAAAGAACTGTAACTAGCCCAAGATCATCCAGCAGGAATGTAGGAGTGAGGAAACACATCTGGTTCACCAGATAAGCTTCTGTCACTCAGGTGGAAGAGTGGGGAATCAAACCCGGTTCTCCAGATTAGAATCCACCTGCTCTTAACCTATCTTAATCCATTCTCCCACTGAAGCTGTTAACTGGAACAACACAAAATTATATCAAATCACTGAAGCAGCAGCTTCATTTCCAGTATGTGGTAACAGTTATCCAGAGGAACACAGATTGCTAAACCAGACAGTACAATCTGCAGCATTGTGGTAGTTTATTGGAACAGAAAATGCTGCAAAGAGGAGACAAACGAACCACATTAGCTACCAAAACAACTAGTATAAGGTAGTTTTTAAAGATAACTTTGCTAAAGACTAGTCTCCATATGTGTATAAGTCACCTGTGTGTATGGTACATTCATCCTTGCCCATCATTGTGTAAAGGACAATCAAAAGGTAACTGCTATACATCATGCCACTCACAGAGAGAAAATACCCAGCAAGAATGACATACTGGGGTGGGTGGAAGAACACAACTCGATTAAGATGCCAGGTCTATCACAAGCATCAACACAGACAGCTGTCAATAGATTGACTACCATTAAAATTGATGCGGGGGGAACCACAGGGCTGTTCTAAAAGCCCATAAACACACCAAATGTTCAATAACTCTAGAACAGGGGTAGGGAACCTTTAACACTCAAAGAGCCATTTGGACCCGTTTTCCAAGGGAAAAGAAAACGCTTGGAGCCGCAAATAATTTTTGACATTTAAAATAAAGATAACACTGTATATATTGGGCTTTTTAACCTTTTACTCCACTCATTCTGAGAAGCGCATGGATGCAAGGATGGGGCCAGCGGCTCGGCCTCGCTGGCCGCTGGGAAAGCGCCCGCCCAGCTCAAACAAGGCGAGCGAGAGGGGAAGCCCGCGACACTGCCCAGCCGGCCACGGGCAATTGGTGCGCCTGTGACGCTGCCTGCAGGGCAGGCAAAGGTGAAGCTGGTGGCTTGGCTCCAACGGGGCGGGCGAGAGGGGAAGCCCGCGGTGCAGCCCAGCCGGCCACAGGCAATTGGTGTGCCCGCCCTGCTGCCTGCAGGGCAGGCAAGGATGAAGCCGGCGGCTCGGCTCGTGGAGCCGCAGTGCAAGGGCAGAAGAGCCGCATGCGGCTCTTGAGCAGCAGGTTCCCTACCCCTGCTCTAGAACATGTTTCTGACCCTGCAATCTTCCTGCTTTGGGAAAAAATGTGTTCCATTCCGCACGTGAAATCTGGTGCATAACCATGGCAAATCTCATCCCAGTCAGTCCCTAGCAGTGAAAAACTGACACAGTTATGGGACTCTGCCAACACCAGTTTGAGGCTCCTGTCCAAGAGCTAATAAGAACCAGAAAAAGGAAAAGGCAGTGCAATCCCAATCCCATGCATATTTGGAAATAATTCCACTTGAGTTGTGCAGGGCTTTTTTTCAAGTTAACTTCCTGGGACTAAACAGCAAGCAAGCTGCATAGCTACTGTATTGGCGGAGAGGGAAGAGAATGCGGATGGATCGGGGCCAAAGAGAAGGTCATTCCCAAGCACAGTGACAGCAGTCTGTGTGCACCTGAGAAAACTGGACAACTCTGCAAAGATTTCATTAAAAATACTGTACCCTCAATCTTGTCAATTCCATCCTCCAAATTAAATGAGAATGGTGCAATTAACACTACAAAGCAAGTGCCTGGGGTAATCCGAATCAAGTCTACTCTCACCGTATGGGGTGGGGGGGAGATGAGTCATGCTTTGGGAAAAGACGAGTGCACAGGCTGATGAGCCGGTTCCCGTGTCCCCCAGACCCTTGGAAGCCGCCTTGGGACCAGCAGGGAGCAGGGCGGGGGCAAGGGCGAGCAGGCTGGTGGCTTGATCTCTAAGAAGGCTTTCCCCCAACAAGGTCACCTCTTCGACACAGAGAGGGGTTGAGTCGCAGGTGCCCACTGGCGTGCGCTGGCCCTTGAAGTGCTTAACAGCCTGGCAGAGACCACCCCTCTGTGCTTGTGGGTGATTCGCTCAAGGAGGGCTCCCTTCTCCCTCTCCCCAAATGCCCTGAGCTGGTGCCAGCAGAAGCCAGGATCCCACCCGGAACCCACCTTCTCGATTCGGGGTTCGGTTTGGGGTGTTCCAAAACAGAGATGCTCTGCAGATCAACTTGAAACAAGCTGTGTGTGAGGGTGGGGGGAGTATGAATGGGAAAACAAGAAGCCTTGTAGGGAAAGAAGGATTTTGAATTCTTCTTCAGTCCCCAGGACATCTAGGAATGATCACTGCTGGCCGGGATAGGAAGAACCCCAAAATTCATGCATACAAGCAGCACACACACACACACACACACACACACACAGAGAGAGAGAGAGAGAGAGAGAGAGAGAGAGAGAGAGAGAGAGAGTGTTCTGCATTTCCAAGGGAAGCCCGGCTTTTGTCTGCCTGTCACTGTGATGATGGTCTCTCTCCCCCCCCCCTTTCTTCCTTTCTCTCACACACACAAACACACACACACAGTTTCAATGAGAGAAAACGCCAAGAGATTCACATGGGCCGGGTTCCGGTCAAAGGTGTTCCATGCAGTCAGGGTCACTGACTAAGGCTAGGTCACTGGTAGTCTGCAAGGAAGGGTCCCCGGGGCAAACAACCTCTGACCGGGTCCTGTTGCAGCCACTGATGCCTCACTTGCAGTGCCGGGGCCCCGGCAGGAGGCATCTGGCAGAACAGACTTGCTTTCCAAAGCACGGGGGACGGCTCGCAGCTCAAGGACCGGCAATGGGAAGAAGGACCGGGGGGAGCAGTGCGACCTGTCTGTCCCTCCCTGCTCCCTCCCTGCTGCTCTGCCATCCCAGGCCCGGTCAGCGGCCGCCTCCCACCCCTGCCAACCATGCGCTCACTCACCATCCGTCCTAGTTTGAGACTAGTTGAGCAGTAGTCAGGGCCATAGTAACCACTTATAGGGAAGTGGTGGGAACCAGCTGGATCTAGGGTATATTAGGGTATATTTTGGGTTGTAAAAGGAGGGAGGAGAAAAAATTGTGCTTAAAGAGCAGAAATCCTTCCACCCACAGAAATGCTACAGTCAATAAAAAATTATGGGTATTCTATACAGTTTGGTCATCAATTTCTCCAATTCAAGCTCCACATTGTGTTTATCCAGTGGACCTCTGCTGCAACAACTTTGTCTGAAATAAAGACCAGTGGGTATAAGGGGAAATACCTTTTCACAAAAGGCACCTATATTGTACATCATACAAAATCATCATACAAAATCAAAGTCACCATCATGAGTGACCTTCCAGTTATCTGAGAAAACATTTTTTGATAAATGGTAAGATTCATGCATGTTTTGATTACAGTTTTCATGGCTTTTCTTGAAATCTTGTGCATCAAAATAGCCGTACAAGAAGTTCAATGTGCTTGTGGTGAAGTAGCATCTCTTTTCATGGTGTCATCTTCATTGTTGTCATTGTCACTGTTTATCACCATGGTTCCCAAATCTGATTGGTGCTGTACTGTTTATGTACATGGAGCTGTTACATTTAATCATTGTCTGAGCAATTTCACTTATAGTACTTATAGTCCTCATTGTGCCTGTACTTTCTGAACTACTCTTCACCATGGTATGAGAATCCAGTTCATCTTCATCTGAGTTTATCCTCTTCTTCTAGGTCTCTCTGCTGCTCTTCATGGCTCTTCATCTTGATTTCCATTGCTTCAGTAATCAGATCTCTGAGAACTGAAACTGGTTTGGCGCTCTTAATAAAAAGATGCTGCAAGAGTTGTGTCGCAGTAGCTCTCTCAGTTTTTCACAAAATCAGTCAACTCATCAGACCACAACTCTAGCTTCTGGAACATTTGGAGGGAGCAGTGGCGTACCTAGGCAAACTGGAGCCCTGGGCAAAACCTTAGTTTGATGCCCCCCATAGGCATCAAACTCTCCATCACCCTCCCCCACCATGACCAAACAATGATTTTTTTCCACCAGGTCATTTCAAAGTCACCATCACATTATAGAACATGCCCCAACTCACAAATCTGAACACAGCAATGGGCCATGCCACACACCAGAAATATTTTTGACAACAATTTCAAAATGCTTTCAAAATGTTTTATTACTGCTATTTGGGGGAAACAGCATCACTTTCAATGTTATTTAAACTGGGGACCCCAGATTCTCCCTTTAAGGTGGATTTAAAAGGAGAATCTGGGCTTCCTAAATTAAACAAGTGATGCTGGAATCCAGCCCCAAACAGCATTATTTTCAATGGTGTTTAAACTAGGGAGCCCAGATTCTCCTTTTAAATCCACCTTAAATGGAGAATCTGGGGTCCCCAGAATAAACAACATTGAAAGTTATGCTATTTTGGGATGGATTCTCCCCCACCCTGAAACAGCATCACTTTCAATGTTTAAACTGGGGACCTCAGATTCTCCCTTTAAATCCATGCCAAAGGGGGTGGATTTAATAATAATAATAATAATAATAATAATAATAATAATAATAATAATAATAATAATAATAATAATAATAATAATAATAATAATAATAATAATAACCTTTATTAGGCATTGAGAGAATAAAAGAAAGAAAGAAAACAAGCATTGGCAGGAAGGGGGTGGATTTAAAAGGAGAATCTTGGGAAATTTAGGGGGTTCCTGCTGTCAGGGGTGCAATTATTAAGATAGCAGCACCAAAATTTCAGAGTATTTTCGTGAGCCCCTATTGATGATACCATCCAGGCTTGGTAAAGTTTGGTTCAGGGGGTCCAAAGTTATGTACCCTCAAATGTGTAGCCTCCATCTCCTATTAGCTCCCATTGGAAACAATGGGGGATGGGGCCCTCCTTTTGGGAGTCCATAACTTTGGACCAAAACATCACCAAACCTAGAAGATATCATCAGGAGAGTGTCCTGAAAAATCCATGAAATTGTGGTGCTGCTAGCCTAAAAACTGTGACCCCTGCAGGCCAAAAACGGGAAAAACACTGAAAATACAAAAAACCCTCACAAACGAACCTGCCCACTTTGCCCAATGGGAGGAATGCCTCTGGGCGGGAGGGTTGTAGGAATCATAAAAATCACACACATTGAATGGATATCAGCATATGGGAGCAGCTACTGCTTCTGTCATCTATGTTGAAGTAATACTCAGGGACCAAATGTCTGCCACACAGTTATAGCCAATCTCTTGTTTTACCTCCGGAGCCATCCAAGAAGTACCTATGACAGGAAAGCTAGAAATTACAGCTCATACTCAGTTATACCCTGTAAAAAAAAGGCCATATTTCTAGCATAAAAATAGAATTTAAATTTAAGAATTAACAGTCCAATCCATGGGGAATTCTGTGGAGCTAGTGTGACCCTGGCACCAGTGTAGTTGGCACTAGTCCATGTGGCGGGGGCAACTTATGCTAGGGCTGGGGAACTTGACATTTTGAAGTTGGTTCTGCCTCCACCAGCAGCCATTTTGTAGCTGCACCCACCACAGTTCCAGAATTACAAAGGGGTCCAAGGCTAAAAAAAAAAAGTTGGGCATCCCTGCTGTATAGACAGAAAATATTTCCTCAATCTTAAATTAAAATAAATATTTTAAGGCAAATTTTAATATAATTACATGGCAGTCTTACATCCATCAGATGCAGGCAAACTATAGAGTCTGTGTATTGTCGAAGGCTTTTACGGCCAGATTCAACTGGTTGTGGTAGGTTTTCTGGGCCGTGTGACCATGGTCTGGTGGATCTTGTTCCTAATGTTTCGCCTGCATGTGTGGCTGGCATCTTCAGAGGTGCATTACAGAGGAAAGTCTGTGTATCAGACTTCCTTCTGTGATACACCTCTGAAGATGCCAGCCACAGATGCAGGTGAAATATTAGGAACAAGATCCACCAGACCACGGTCACACGACCCGGAAAACCCACCACAACCTATAGAGTCTGTGTTGCCTAAGACATTACTGTAGGAACTGTGGAGGATATAGTCAGACTGATCCCCCTCCCCCCAAAAAAATCAAGAATATGTATATTGCATGTTGATGTGTGGAGGCTCGCTTCCAAATGACCACAGATACTGCTCTCATTGGAATGAACTTTGGCCCACAGCCTGATTTATTAAAACCAATATAGGAAGCTGGGCAAGCATAAGGGGAACATCCTAGCCTCTGGGCAGCACCCATGCTGAACCCAGACCTCGGGCAGTTCTAGTAGGATTTATTTCATGTTGGGCACAGCATTGTCTACTGGCCATAAAGAAGTTCCATGTGATTAGAGGAAGTTGCATCACTCTGGTCCCTTCTGCACATGCAGATAATTCACTTTCAATCCACTTTCAATGCACTTTGCAGCTGGATTTTACTGTGCAAAATAGCAAAATCCTCTTTCAAACAACTGTGAAAGTGGATTGAAAGTGCATGTGTGGAAGGGGGCCTCTGAGTTACAATGTTGAGCCACTTAGCAAAGCCATCAGCTCTGACTTGTAGTGGTCAGCTCTTGATTCCAAAGGTCTCCAGCAGAGAGACTGTCAAACTTTGCTATCTGAGAGTCTGTAATTGGCAATTCTGGAGAGTCAGCCTGTGACTCTCTGTGTGCAAAGCTCCTTCACTTGATTTGACTCATTAGGGCCTCACCTTGCAGCTACACTTTTAATGCAAACATTTTTGCACATGGAAATCAATCTAAGAGATATATTAATTGAACAGGCAAAAAAATGTTTACTCTGTTCAGGAGCGCCAACAGCATGACCACATCTCTTGGTCTGATCGAAGGATGCAGAGCGAACTACATTATCTGTAAGGACTGTTATACTCTCTCATATGACAATGACTTGCTGTATGTAGTCACGGTCTTCTAGGGGGAAGGGGGGAAAACCAGCAATTACTGTGCAGTACTTGAATCTGCCTGCCAACAGCAGAACAGTGATTTGTGAGACACATCAAGAGCTTCTGGCAAGATCAATCTACCAAGATCCCTCTGATAGAGGAATAATGAGTTGACAAAGACCAATGTTCAGTTGGGTCCAAGCCCAATAAGATTACTGTACAGCATCATCAATATTGCCTGTGTTTGGAACTGACACAATCAGAATGGAATCAATTGCATTTTCCACAGCACTGTCACACATGATTTTTAACTTTGGCTCACAGCAGTGTGGAGGAGCTTGCAGATGTTGGCAGATTTTTTTGCTAACTTATGGGAAGTCATTATTAAGTAGAAGCTGTGCAGTATGGTAATTTGCAGTTCTGCTTTGCTCCTTTGTATGGTCCCTGGTCTGGAGGAGGGAGGTGAAGGAGAAGATGCTGTAGCTGGAGGGATTTGTCTGTTTTCACCATCATCTTGCTGTGATGGTTGAAAGTACCACATAATATTAAAAGGTACAGCTAGCTTTGTTTAAGTATAGCTTTAATTCTGACTAGGTGTGTGAGCAATATGTATACATGGAAAATTCTGTTGCTCTAAAAAGAAACAAGCAACAATAAAGAAAACAAGAATTTTTACTGAAAGACACAATATAGATGGTGTCATATGCACTATGATTCAAAAGTTAGGAAAATCTAATAAATTATTTAAAAAACAATTCTTTCCACCTCCTACTTTACCTCCTGGCATAAGCTGTTAAAAATAATCAGTGATATATTTCATACAATTTATTTTGTACACATAACTTCATAAAACTTATGGAAATGCAATCCCTTACCTGCTGTCTGTAATGTTGTTGACTGATATATAACCAAATGCCAAATGTGCATATAATGAAACATTAAAACTTTAAAAAATACACCTGGAAGAACCCCAAGGGTCATCTAGTCCAATCCCCTGCACTATGCAGGAAATTCACAGCTATCCCCTGATAGTCCCCCACCATTCTTGAAAACCAGAGCGTGAAGGGTGGTATTTCTTTAGAAAATGAATATAACATATATGTGTTGAGAAGGAATGGTCCAAATGGCCATTTGACATAGAAAAAAAAAGCTTCAGAGTCACTAGGTAAAGTAGCTGGAGGCAGTAACAATCTAAATACAAATATAGATACTGGGTCCATCAGTTAAGTTCTATTAAGGTCAGGATCACTACCACCTAACAATGATCCTCAAGTAGAATTACCTCCATTTTGAATGTTAGTTTCCTTTGCAAATATGTTTTCAACTAATTCTGTCCAGATTTTAGGCTTTCATCCATGCTCTGCTAATAGATAGGATTTTGCACAGTAAAAATGGCCGTGCTATACCCGGGAGCGCAGCTGCCGCAGTGATCTTTACCCTGCTGTTGACTTTGCATTGCTCCCAGGCTCTCCTCTCCTCCACTTGCACCACAAGGTTTTTGGCAATGTCTTCTAGGCATGCGCAGGCAACCTCCGTTTCAAACATTCTGATTGGCTGAATCTCTCTCCCCCCTGCTTCCCCCACTCACCAATTTAGTTGACTCTGCACAAAACAGGCATTAGGAATCGGCACCCTCGCTCCCCATCTAAAATCCCTGCATGTATGAGGGAATCACAGTATTGCAACCCCCGTCTAAACTTTTTGTGTGTTCAAGCGAATTGCCGCCCTCCCGTTCGCAGCGCCTTCACACGCCACTTTTCTGCAAAGTTTCTCAAGGATTTTGCAAGTTTTTTTGCAAGATTTCTCCCTCTGGGTTTTTTATTCCACTGCCAGGGGGGGAGGCACCCACTCATTGGAGGAGTGGGGCAGAGCGGCGAGGCAAGAAAAATGGCCTCATTCTGCTGCCAAAGAGTTTTCAAGGCAGCGGAAGTTATCGGAGCAACAGAGGGGCATTCCAAAAGTTCTTCAACCTTTGCAGTTCTGGAAAGTCCCTTAGGAAAGCCACTGCTGTTGGGCGGCACTGGGGCAACAGCGTAGCAGACATGCTGCAGCGCCAGGTACTGAAGGGAACTCCCCATTGTGCCAGGGCATTCCCCATGCCAACAACGGGGCATTTTTAACATGCAAAATCAGCCATTGATAACTATAGTATACTATATGTGGTGCTATAGTTTCCATGTGACAGAGGTTCCATGTAAGAGTTGTATTTTTGAAAGCAATTTGCCACATCACGCCATTGGCCAGATCAAGTAGAAAATTACATTCTAGACCCATGCCTTCTGAGAACATCTGACACTGAATCTTTAGGCCTGCTCAAATGCTGCATGAAAAAAATTGATGAGTAGGTCATTCCAAATTATGAACAAGCTTCATCATGCATAAAAGATATCTAAGCTATTAGTTTAATCTTTATTTTCCACTGTCTACAGATTACAGTCTACAGGGTTTTTGCTTACTTGAAACCTATTTGCAAAAATCCAAGGCAATTGGCAGGAACTAGCCTGCTCTCCTTGCACAAGGATAGACCATTTCTGAATTTGCAAAGAGGAAATACATGATTTCCAAATTCCCCTCCACAGTGGCATAATCTGCACTATTCCCAAGGTCTCTCCACCTTCGCAATCATCTTTAAGAGAGCTTCAAGGAGCTATAGCAAGAAACAATCCAATCCAGTGTGTTTAATTTGCATGGATCGTGTTCATTGCCTTGACATTTTTTGAAACATCCCTTTTGCATAAACAAAATTAATTTGAATTTCATTTTCTGAATACAAAGTAAGATAGAAACCATTTTATAATAACCCATTGTTTGGCAATTTCAGCTCCTTTGGCATGCAAGAAATGGAAAACTTCAGAATCTGTTGAAAATAAGATGGGCTGAATATTCACATAAAAGTTCAGCCTTTCCTGAATATAAAACTTTTTCTGAATATAAAACTTGTTCCTAAAGACTTTTCCTGTATATAAAATTTACAGAAAGGAGAGGGCAAGCCACGTTGAATGTGAAGTTGCCCTATTTGTAAAAGATGGAATGGAGTCCAATTCACATTGTCTCAAAAAGAAAATAAATTTATCCATGAGCAAACATTCCAGACTGAAGAGGTCATATAGGACATAGCCCCCTCCCTCTCAAAAACTACAATAATGATTGCTGCAATGTAAAGAAGAGAAAGTGTAGCAACAGAAGTAAAATACGGCCCAGAAGCCTTTGCGGCTGGCCAACGTTTTCTGGTTTTAACATAGGCCAGGTAAGACATACACACACCAAGTTGATTAAAGAACCCAGTTGATGTACACTCTGTTGTTTCTGACTGATAGATAATTTCTCTAAGGAAAGGAGATTACGGTAAAATACCAGATGCAAGTTGTTAGCTTTTTGTAACAAGGTCTGATGTAATGTTTAAGGGAATTTATGAATTTTGCTGAAGGTATAAAAAGTTTGCTTGAATAAGTGATATATATTAGGATTAAAACAGTTTTAGTTATCCTATGTATAGTTATTTGTGCATTTGAACGTTGATAAGCCTCTGTTTCACACAGTGTTTTAGAAAAAGCCTAGTTACCCAGGAAGAATTGGGAACCTGCCTAAATACTACCACTGAGATTTGGTCACACTCCCTAAACTTGATATATTACACAAGTGGGCCCAGCGATGCGTTGCTGTGGTTCAGTCTGGTGAAGTGGAAAAGAAAGAAAAGGGGAAGCGAACGGTTCGAACATGTGTCATTGCACAATGCTTGCAAGGGAGGGGAGGGGCAAGGGGCCCCTCACTCCCCTCCCTCTCTCCCATTCCCTTGCATGGCACCCTGTCCCGTCCCTCCCTAATGTTTCCCTTCCTCTGCTAGGGTGGGTGGGCCATGTCCAGGTGGCGGACCCTGTCTCTTTCACTCCCTTCCCTTGCAGGTGAATTACCTAGCTTAAAACATGCTGGGAGGCATGAGCTACGTTGTGTTCAAATTTCAGAGCATTTGGTCCAGCAAACCCCCGGACCCTCCCTCACCTTCCCCTTCCTCCACAAGGGTGGGTGGGCCATGTCCAAATGGCGGGCCCCATCTTTTTCACTCCAGTTGGCAGTGGTTTTCAAGGAAGGCATGGTTGTTTCCCTTGTATCAGAGGGTGTTGCTTTGACGGTCAGCAGATGGCGCTGTTGCAGAATAGAACTGTGGTTCCAACTGTCGCAGGTGTGGTATGTACACAATAACTGGCACAGTTGTGACATGTACACAACAGGAGGTGTGGAAACAGTATGGAAACCTGGCCACACGCCAATGCGATGTTGAGTGAAAATTTCAAAGCAATTGGTCCAGTAGTTTGGGAGATTACCTGTCAGCAGAAAAACGCACTGATAGATTTTTATATATATAGAAGTTAAGGCTGGGATGGCCAGAATGGAAGAGAACTCTTAGATGGTTAATTTGAAGTGCTATACTGATTCGATTTCGAATACCTTTAATGGCATATAAATAGTTTAACATTGCAAGATAATAACAGCCTTTACAACTTCTGACAAGTTAAAATAACACCATTTAAAAATTTAGCCACTGCTTCCAACAGCTCGTAGTTGTGGCGGTTTAAAAGACATATAACCTTCTGTTTATCTGTAATGCCTTCACTTCCATGCAGGAAGGGGATTATGTGCTTCTTCCTATCTATCTCATAAAAAGGACAATTCAACAGCATATGATATACTGTTTCCACAGAACCCATGCCACACGGGCATTTCCTTTCTTTATGTGGAATTCCAAGGTGGCGTCCAAGGCTAAAGGAAGAAGGCAGGGCATTACACCTAGCTAAGGTGATTGCTGTACGCCACCGGGCCTCAACCAGGAGATAAAGGTACCGGGCTACAATTAATCTATCCACAGGTATTCCCAGAGAGATCGGGGAACAGGTTTTATTAGCTTCCTCTAGCATCTGTTGAAACTCACTCTCAAAAAGTGCTATACTGAAATGCACTGGCGTTCCTGCCTAGGGACATGGGGTACCCCTTGTCCCCGGGCGCATCGATTGAGGTCACGTCGGGGGCGCCAAAACATCCTCCTACAGAGCGAGGGAGTGAGCAAGCCCTAGAAAGCAGGCACTGAAGCAGCTGACTGCTCCCAGTGCCTGTCGTAGCCCTGCCCACTCTGTACGGTGGCCTGGAGTGTCCAGGGGGCGGGGGAGAAGTCGCACTGGGCTCCCAGGAGCAGGACTGAGGAGCTCCGCCTCCCCTCCCCTCCTAAACTCCAGCTGATGGCCTTATTCCCCAGCCTTTTAAATTAAGAGGTGTGGTGCATTTCTCAGAAGCCTTCTCCCCAGCAGCAGGCACAGGAAAAGGCAAGCTGAGCAGGGAGCCCAGAAGCAGCATGCAGAACTGAAGATGATGCTGGAGCGTTTGCTTGGTAAACCTTCAGATGGGGGGGGTGACTTGTGAGAGATTTTACATGCTTAAAAGTTAATTCCCACTTGCACTGGTTTGGGAGCTGTTTCTCAGGAACTAGCAAGGCCTACCTCCTCACAGGGTTGGTGTGAGGACACAAGTTAGGAAGAAGTGGGTGGGGAGAGAGCCATGCACCTGTTTTGCTGGGGTGGGAGGTGATTTGTGAGAGATGATGCTTTGATGTTTTGGCTTGGTGTAAACCTTCAGATGGGGGGGGACGTGTGAGAGATTTACATGCTTAAAAGTTAATTTCCCTTTCACTGGCTTGGGGCTGTTTCTCAGGGCTAGCAGCCTACCTCACAGGGTTGGTGTGAGGACACAATTAGGAAAGTGGTGGGGAGAGAGCCATGCCTGTTTTGCTGGGGGTAGGAGGTGATTTGTGAGAGATGATGCTGATGTTTGCTTGGTAAACCTTCAGATGGGGGGTGACTTGTGAGAGATTTACATGCTTAAAAGTTAATTCCCACTTGCACTGGCTTGGAGCTGTTTCTCAGGCTAACAACCTACCTCATAGGGTTGGTGTGAGGACACAATTAGGAAAGAGAGTTGGTGGGGAGAAAGCCATGTATGTTTTGCTGGTGGTGGGAGGTGTTTTGTGAGCTGGTGCAAAAAATCATTGTGGGGGAGGGTGGTCGTCCATACCTGGGGTGGGGGGCACCAAACTCAGATTTTGTCCCCGGGCTCCAGTTTTCCTAGATTCGCCCCTGCTGAAATGTAAAATTTCGTCAGGACATATGTGACATTTATGATTTTCTTTTGAACAGTGATGTATTCTTAGCCCTTTCTTATAAGAGGACTAACTTTCTTTGTCAGTCCAGTCCTCTCCTGGACTGTAACATGGAATGGATCCCAGCTTTGCAAAAAGGAGGGAGCCAGCAGGCTTCCTTGTGAAGATGGGGAGAGTTCTCTCCATCTCCATGGGCATCCTTCATTTGCAAAGTAGATTCCAGCTTTGCAAAGGGCAGAGAGACCAGTAGTGTGCCTTTTGAAGACTGAAAGAGTTCTCTCCATCTCTATAAGCACTCCCCATTTGCAAAGCTGGAGCTAAGCTTTCTAGTGGGGGAGCCAGCAGGATGCCTGTTCTCCCCATCTCCACAAGCTGGATCTCGTGTGAAAAAATACCTGCAAGTGGGGACTCCAGAGGACATTATCCCCTTCTTTTTTCTTACCCCCTTCTTCTCTGCCTCTCACTCTCCATCCTGCTACCCCTTCCTAACCATCTCTTATTTTTATCTGCTTCCCCAACTTTCTTTCTGGTCCCCTACACCAGCTCTCTGTTTTTGCCCCCAGCTCTGTTTCTAACTTTTAGTAATGCTACCCTAGCTCTCTCTTTCTCTCTCTTTCTGCCTCACTACCCAAACTTTCTTTCTGCCTCCACTATCCCAGTTCTCTCCCTCTGCCCACTTATTCCAGATTTCTCTTTCTCTCTTTCTACCCCAACTTTCTATTCTCTATACTTCTGCCACTCTACCCCAGCTTTCGTTCTCTCTTTCTGGCCACCTACATCTTTCTTTCTCTTTCTGCCTTTCCCTACATCTCTCTTTCTCTTTCTGCCTTTCCCCAGCACTCATTCTTTTTCTGCCCCTACTCCAACTCTCTTTTTCTGCCCCCCCCCCGCAACCCAATTCTTGATAGCTGGCCTGGAGTGCTCTGCGTGGGTGTGGTGAGGGCAGCCTCTCCTGACACAGTCCCACTCTTACTGTCTCAGTCAGAGCAATTCTGGATGGGGTAAAGCCTTCCCCCCCCCCAAAAAAAAGCCTGGGGCAAGGTGGCCCGTTCAGGCTCATAGCTGACTTATTCAAGAGTTGACTCAGGCAAAGAATAGGACTGCCATTTGAGGACCCCTACTGGAGAGTTGGCTCAAGCAAGGAACAGGACAGCCCTGCGAGGTCCCCAGAGCTTTAAAAGAAGTGTTATCAGCTGAGTGAGAAGGAGTCTGGAGGTTGTAGTCCCATCATCCCCTCTGTACAGGAGAAAGGGTATCCTTTGGACTACATCTCCCAGATACCCTCATTTTTTCTGTTTAGACTCAGGAATACACTTGTCAATTACACAGCAAGATAAATCAAACAGTAGACAAGAATCGGCAGGCTCTGGAGAAAGGTAGGTGCATTTTCACATCACTTGAAAACAGCAACCACAACATATCAAATCTAAAATATCTTTGAGTGAAAATTAATCAGAAGTCTCATTTTAATTCAAAAGAATAAATTTCTCAAAAATTAATGAGGCAGCTTTTGGCTAAAGAAGTTGAGGATCTTGTTTTAAAAATAATGCTGGCTATAAGCTCACATATGCTAATGCCCAGAGTAGAAGCATAGCAAAATGTATATATATATTTCACAGATCTTGATTTAAGATATTAACTGTCACAGGATGACTGATTGTGAATTGAGTAACATGGAATGGATTTAAGTCTTCTTTCCCACAGGGCAAGAAGGTCCAGCAAAAGTGACTGAAGTTTGAAGCAACTACCTCATGATAATCAGGTAGGGGCAACAGTAGAATCCCCATGACTGAGCAACTCATGTGTCCCTCAACAGTTCATCTGAAGCTCAAAGCTGATTTGCACAGCTATTTTTAAATCCCTAGTTAAAGGTGAGGGGTGCTGAAGCTGACTGTTGCCATTTTGAAGATGGCTCTAAACTTCCCCTTTCTCCTCTGGATTAGCTGCAGAGTAGAGCTTTCACACAGAAGCTCTGCCTGCAACTGCCACTGTTTCCCCTTCAAGTCAGAGCAAAAAAAAGATTTTTCTTTTCTCTGTCTTAAAGGGTAAAGTCCCAGGAGTCCAGTGAGCTGTGCTCAGAAAGAGCATAGCATAGTACAGAAACTGAATAAAGTGGGAGCATGTTGCGCCACATGCAGAGAACTCCTGGTGTGGAAAGAGTGTTTGTGAAGTTCTTTGACCTCTCCATATACATCATTCTTCATCACTCACCATATTGGAGTTGGCTGGGATAAGTGGATTGAGTCATACAAAGACACCCCAAGTTCTTAGAAATTAGATTAATGTATTATATTGCCTTTTCATTAGTCTTCTTTTTTGTATCTTACACAGGTCCATCCAGGTGAACTGTTATTTTTGCAAGAGTGCCAACGAATCTATTGTCGTAACTTTTGTTCACTTCGTTCAAAACTCAGAAATGTCAAAGAAAGTTTTCACTATTATCATTACCTACATGCTGCAATCTAGGTGATCACTAGACAAAATACTTGCTCTAGGAGATTTAAGAAGTTGTTATACAGCAGATAGAGTTAGTTTTTCATTTCAATCTGATTAGGTTGTTGTAAGAATTTCTTTTGTGACTGACCTTTCTAAAGTTATCCTTGAATACATGACCACTACTCATTCATTTTCATAGACATCTGTAAACTACAGATAAAATGATTACAATAATGCATTTTGTTCTGTTTCAGGTGTAGTAAACTAGATCATATTTTTAAAGGATATACACCAAAATTAGATTAAAAATAGGCTTAATTGCCCACATGTTTTATAGATATTTATTGCATTCAACCTGAGATGTCCATTAATTATTTTTTCTTGTATGTCATACATACATTTAAGAAGGCACAAACGCCACTGGAAGTTCTTTTCCTTTCTAAAGCGAACAGGCAGATAGTTCTAAACCTCTGCATACCTTTCATCTTCAAGCAATGATGTTTAAACTCATAAATTTTAAAACATTCTGTGCCACCATTCCCCTTATGTAATTTGTTGAGAATGTAACAATTCTATCTTGCACCTTTTCACAGTTTTTTTCTGTAACAAAATGTAAGACATTTTTGTTGTGTAGGAAGGATGTGTCTTCATATTGTTATGCCATTGCATATCCTTTATTTCCTTTTGTTGTTCATCATTCTCTCCCCATCCGTGTTTTATATGACATCTCAGCAATGGTACCCATAGCAACACCCACTAGTAGGGATAAGACTCTGAAGCTGTTTTAGTCATCCCCATAGCTGAGCACTGACAATGCCAGTCATTAATCTAGCAGTGTCTGCCTACTCAGATCTGTATAGTTCCTTGTCTGGTCTTCCCTCCCTCCAGCAGTAACCACCTAGTGCACAGAGATCCAGAGATTTGCAGCTAATGATTTGTCACTTATTCAGAACAGCTCCAATTGGCAGCTGTGTGTTATCCTTCCTCTGTGGCACTGCCACACTGTATTACGATGCAATTATCTCTTGGAGTTGAACATGGTACCTGGATTTTCCAATTAATACAGAATGTTTTTGAACAGATCTGGTATTTTCATTTAAAATAAACAATTAACTCAAAGCAATTTTTGAAATAGACTGAGGAAAATTTATTTATATATTATTAGTATCAAATTTGTCCAAATGGTTCATAGACTTTTAATATTCAGTTTCAGCTTCCAAAATCTAAACTTGTCAATTTGTCACCGGCTAATCTGGATGTTCAGATTCAGAGCAATTGTTGGGTTTTCTCTGAGGCATGCCTTTGGCAGGAGAATGCAATGTTAATAATAGTAATGATGCATCCAGTATGATGAGGGGCTATCTAGCAGAGGAAACAATTGACGACTAGAAACATACCATCTTAACACAAGTCAACCAGACAAAATATGGTGCAGACTGACATGCCTGCTGATTGTTAGTTCCATGCAGAGGCGTAGCGAGGGAAAATGGAACCTGGTGCAAAATCTATTCCCCACCCCACCCCACCCCCGGGCAGCCGCTGTGCTGCTGGAATCCACCCCCAAAAAGCATCATTTTCAGTGGTGTTTAAGCTAGGGAGCCCAGATTCTCCCTTTAAATCCATGCCGAAGGGGGTGGATTTAAAAGGAGAATCTGGGGAAATTTGGAGGGTCCCTGGGGGAAGAGGGGATCCTAGAAACCTGGCATTGAAGCTGAATTCTAGAGAAGAAAAACAATTACCTGAACGTAGCAATTTATTTTGCTTTTTAAAAGTATTCATGTCCAGAAGTGTTCCACCTCAATCAGAATGGGTGAAGGGTATCTACATAAAGCAGCACACTGTGCTGAACTGAATGGGAGATGCCTGTACAAATGGTGGCATGAGTATAGAGTGGTATTTAGGTCTGAGATCAGGATAAAATGCCCTGACAATTAGCTATCAGAAAAAAATATTGACCAAAGTAGGTCCTGAAATGCAATTTTCTGGCCAAAGGTGATTCCACTTGTGTAAATACATTGGTGACAGAGTTGATCAATATTGGCTAAGGCAATTTATAAGGAATTGACTCATCTATAAAGCAAAAAAAGGAGGCCTTCCTGTAATATATTATTCTGTTCTATATTTGATCATAAATTAGTTCTAAATTCTTCGCAAATTAGAAGATTACATCCACATTAATCCAAATTAAGTCATCCTGATTAATGAAAATTCAAATACCAATAGAATTAACTATAATTAGTGACTTTGGTAAAGCATTGCTGAATTAAATTCACCCTCCCCGACATTAGCAGTAAATTCAGAACATATTTAATTATATGGAAAAAGTAATAACTATGCAATACTCACTTTATTCTGCTACCCAAGTATGCTAATGAAGCTTAGGAGAGTGTTTGGAAGTCAAGCAATTGGTTCAAGAAGACTTGAAATGACTGCATGTGGAATTTATCCCGGAGGGATCACAATATGCAAGTGTAACACCTAAAGCCATGGGTCACAGAGAAGTATAGCCACTCAATCTGCTGCTTCATGTATGCTGACATATAGTTCCCCCCATAATCGAGGATGCTAAATCATGCAATAATGAAGTACTGAATTACTGAGGCTTTTCCAATTTCCAGAGAAATGGACTTTAATTCAAAACTATGCCCAGTTAATTAAACTTTCCCCATGATCTAATTTGCTCTAATTATTCCTATAAATTGAAATGTAACCGGGGCTGTATAAAATTACCCTAAATTGGAGTCAGTCTCCAGTTAAAAAAACAAGAAAGAGAAGCTAAAACAGAGTGAAATGGCAGTTGGTGTGATGCTCTTCATAGCTAACTGGAGGGTTTGTTTGCTGCTTAAAAATTTAATCTTCTGTAACAAAAACTGGAATAAATCCAAATTCACCTTCTTTTTTATTTTTTAAATTTATTTGAATTGCTAGCTTTCTGCACTTGAAATAATAGGTACTAGGCACCCTAGAATTAAAACTCCAATATAAATATTCCATTAAAATCTAATTAAGCCAGATGAGAACACGGCACATGCCCGGGATAACAGAATTCTGCCTTTCACAGCCAGCCAATCACAAGGAGTCCTGACTTACCTCCTTGTGAGCTGCGTCCCTTCACAGAAAATAATGCTAAGTCTTGGTAATCATCACACTAGCAAGGCTGGAAGATCACCAAGGAAGGGAGATCACCAAGGAAGACTCTGCAGAGGAAGACAATAGCAAATTACCTCTGTTTGATTATTTGCCTTGAAAGCCCCTGGCTACAGTTGTCATGTGTCAGCTGTGACTTGGTGGCACTTTGCACACACACACACATAGCTTTAATATATCTTAAGCAACTGAAAGGGTACTACTATGTCTAGTGCTTCTCCTCTGCAGAAGAGGACAGATGGACTAAGACATTTCAGTACATGGGGCAGAAAATGCAATTGATCACAGTGTTAAAAACCAACTAAATCTACCTAATAAGGCTCCACTGGTTGGAAAAAGGGTGGTCTTACTCAACAAACTCAACAAACTACAGGGTCATCTGCTCCAAGTGTCATGCTGGAATGGGTGCCAACTGCCCACTATCTCATCTTCCTGAAGCATGTGGGAGAAGAAGAAAAGTGGGTTCCTGCCACCACTCATGCTTGGGTTTGGGGCTCAAGCAGCTGGCTTGTGATGGCAGCTGCGTCTCTCACTCACCTAGCACAGGGCAAAGGCCAACCCTTGCTTGGACTTCCCAGGAGGGCCAGCAGAGTTGTGGCAGTACTTCTTAGATCCCTTTTTTGATGTTAGCTAGGGCCCCAAAATCACCAAGAACACTCCTTGCTAGAACTCACAATTCTTTGTGAGAAGAGGATTATTTCCCCTAATGAACAGAAATACATATAGAGAAGAAATGTGACTATGGCTTCCACAGCAAAATAAGTTAGTGATAGAGTCTAAATACCTCAGGCTCTATCCTTGGCAGCTAGAGTTAAAAGGGTTCAGGTGCATTTGACTGCATTCAAAATTTGAATCCCTTGACAACTCTAGGAATGCAGAACTGAACATTTTCTGGTTACCTTAACCTGTCAATGAATCTATGAATTTCACATCACTTTGCATTCAGGTTCAAGAAGACATTCCCTTCACTGTGATTTTCAGTGCCATAATGATAGATTATTATTTAGCAACAGGGTGACATATTGTTCCATGGGCATTTGTTTGAAAGAAAAAAAGAAACAATAAGAAAAAGTATTCATTTGTAAAATAATTTTACTTCCACAAGGAATTTTTTAGCCTCATTTTACAATGTTCAGAATTGGCAGATGTGCTTGAAAAGGTACCAAATATACATCCCTTGACGAGAGTGAAAGATTCATAAATGGAATATCAAATAAATTTAGAAAATCCAAATTCAATCTGAGGACACTGCAGCAGTTGGAACATAAACTCCTGACGTCATCCTTTCAATGACTTAAACCTTGACCTAAAGGGATTCGGTCTCTAGGGATGCAGACTGTTATTGCTTGTTATTTCATTACAGGGTTCCTGCTGAGCAGAGACTGCCAAGTGGGTTAATTAAATTAAGTGTGTCTTGTGATAAAGCCTTGCAGCCTATTGGAGGGACAGCAGTTTACAATTTACTGAGTTGATTCTGACAGATATATTTCTTGCCTTCAAAGTGCACTGGATATACACTTTCCTGGCTTAAGCCACCCTATTGCATGTTTTCTAGCATAAATATATAATTTACAAAACATGATTATTGTTTATCCTCAAAAAAATCTAATTGATGGAAGCAAACAGTGGTTTTCATCTACTGTGTGCAGATGCTCTCAATTTTCTTGCTCCCAGCTGGTCAATGAATACATTTTGAAAATGAATACAAATGCCACAGATTTTGAGTCAAACATGTTCAGCCGTCCAACTTGCCTTGTTCCTCTGTGACGATCAGATGAGAGTCGATCAGTGGATGACTGAAATACTTGCTGAACAGATATGCATTTTTCCAAAACTGTGCATGTGCAAACACACTGCCAATCTAAAAAGATCAATAGCCATTAATGTCACTAAGGTCTATTTAGACAAACACAGAATGATAGGATTTTTTAAAAAAAATAATGCATTTATTTATGACTGACATATAATTTGTGGCTGGTTTGACTGTATATTCAACTTGAGAATTGAAATAGATGCTATGCACTTTGAACTACTTGAATATATTATGTTTAATGCTAAGTGTACCCCTAAAAGTAATAAGCTGTAATTCTACTCACTGTAGACACCAATAGTGCAACATAAAATATACAATAATACACACAATCTGAACCAGCAGGAAACAATAAACATTCAAATACATGAATCAGCATGAAACAGTCTATACAGGGAATGCTCAGAAGTACAGCTGTCCAACAGTGTTTCTTAACCAGTTCACATATTAACGTGTCGGTTCAACTGCGACTAATTCCCTTCTTAGAATAGTGAATTGGTAATTTCCAGAAGTTTCTGACAAAATTCTGTGGCTAGTAAGCAAAAATGACCAGTTGTTTCAAAATGATGAACAACCTTCTAAAGATGAACCAAATGAATGGACAACAGAAACCCTTATAATAAGGGAAAACCTTAAGCTTGGGTAAGCTTCCATCCCTGCGCATGCATTAGCATGCTCCAGAATGCTTCACGCGTAAAAATGCGTTTTCGTATAGTCTTCATCAGCGTAAGCCTCTTTTTAAAGGTATATCAAACATGATCACGTCATAGATGGGGTTCTATAAATATACAGATATTTCGCAAATAAACTATATAGATATGTAAAAAATACTGTATTTCATCTTCAGAATCATATAACAAATATTACAAAAATACATGTGAAATGTCTGCAAAAATATGTATATAAATCTATCTGTACATATATCAATATTAAATATAATAAATTATTGTTTAATAAGTTGAAAATATTTCATAAGAATTGTTTTTGCTCCAGAGGCATATGGGGGAAAATGGCACCCAAACACAATTCCTTCTCTGGGTGTGCCCCCCACGCCCCCGGGCTCCCTACAGCCCAGCTTCTGCCCTCTCCAGAACCTGGGGAGAGCAGGAGTCGAGTCGGTCTCCAGGGACATGCTTCTAAAAGCACAAAGGCCTGGGGGTGGGGCCACACCCCCAATCCCACCCTCTAGGGGGGTGGGGCCATGCCCCAAGCCTCCGCTGGCCTCCGTGAGAGGGCAGGAGCCCAGCTTCAGGGGGAGGGAGCAGAGCACTGCTGCCCCATGCATCCCTGTAGGTCAGCTGCTACCTCCCCAGGGCCTGGGGAGGGGTGAATCCAGCCAGCATGGAGGTTGGGAGGGGGGCTGGCTGCTGCTCTCCCCAGGACCTGGGGAGGGCAGAATCCAGCCAGCAGGGAGGCAGAGGGGGTGCCTGCTGGTTCATCATGTGGGGGGCATCTGGTACCCCTCCCACATGACCGAAAGGCATGCACCCAGGGACATGGGTATCCCTGTGTCCCTACACTGGTACTCCCCTGTTCTGCTTAGTGCAGATATCTTTTCCTTCAAGCTATTATTATGAAGTCAAGTGAGCAGGGTGAAGGTCTATGTAGCACAACTTTAAATTGCCCACATATTCACTGCAGGAATCTTTCCCTACCTGCCCCTCACTATATGAAAGATATATATGTCTAATTTCTGTCAGGGTTAACACAATTGACTCATTTAAAAAGTATTCAATGAAGAGCTGCTGAAAGAAAAAGAGAATTGGGCCTTCACTTTTGTGTAGCTATTTTATAACTGTTCCTTTAATCGGACAAGTGTTTTATACTGACCAAGTTCACTACAGACCTTGGTATGGGAAGGAACAGGTAGAAAGGAAGTTTTTGTCAATGCAGTTCCACACAGAGAAAGAACTGGATTAAACTGTGCTCCAATTTGAAAGTACGCTGCCACCTTCTTTTGATGTCTAGCATTTCAGGACACAACCACTTGATGGAGCAAACTTACACTTTGTGGCCAGGACAAAGAGAAAGGCCAAATTTGGTCCCCCCCCTCCCCATATAACCATTAAATAGACAGATCCTTGCATGTACATAATGTTTGATCAGCTCTCATAATCTAACTTTCCAGAGTATCTTAGCAATGGTAAAAGATCAGAAAAAAATGTTGCCATCACAAGTAGATGGGTCTTGTGTCACCCCCAGTAACACTTGCAGTTATAGAGTAACTACAGATAATTACAAACATTTAATTCAAAGTCCCAAGTTACTTCATGCAGAACATGAGTCATTTATCATTATTGACCTTAGCTGAAGCAAATTTACCCAAATCAATAAGGGTTTCAAATATCCATTAGAGGAGGCAGTGATTGGTAACAAATGATAAGCACTTCATATATACCTATATTAATAAGGGTAAAGCTACCCTGAATGTTTTGGATTAATGAAGAAAGGTTACTTTCTTAGTAGTGACAGTTAAATAAAATGGAGTTGACCCTAATTCTCCTTTAATTAACATTAAGAACAGCTAGCTGTTTTTAGTGCGTCCTATTAAGTATTGAAACAAGGGCAATTAAAAAAACCCATCTTGTAGTATACAACTGAAAACTCCATCACAAATATATTGGCCACAATCAAACATGAAGAAATGCATATGAAAATTGGTGCTGTATGTATGTATTTTTCTCAGTCCACAAACTGAGGCTATAGCTGAAGGCAGGAAGGGGGAGGGGGAAAGAGACCTGGCCTTCTGTTGGTCCTAAACAGGCAAAAATCAATCTGAATCATTATTGAAGATATATGACATTTTGGGTTGGGGGGCCAACTGTGGGTTGGGAAATCTTTGAAATTTTGGGGTAGGATCTGGGGAAGGAGAGTGTATAATGCCATAGACTCCCCCCTCCAAGACAGCCATTTTCTCCAGGGTAACTGATCTCTATAATCTGGAGATCAGTTATAATTCCTGGAGCTCTAAATACCTCTTCTGGATACTGACAACCTTATTTTGGCTCCAGTTAAAGCTAAATCATTAACAATGCATTCCTAAACAGAGTTACATTTTTCAAAGCCTTTTAACTTCAATGGTTTGAAACGCTCAGGATTCCAACTATGAGATAGCAATGTCTGCCTGGAAACCCACCACCAGTCAAAGCAGACAAGAGTAGACTTGAGTGGACCAATGTTGTCATTTGGTACAAGGCGGCTTCTTATTTATCAGAAGCATAATGCATCTGTTTGCTCACATACATCTCCATCTACTCTAAGGATATTAACAAATTTTGGATGACTCTGGTTCAGTCTGAAAATCCATCTCCTTTTATAGTTCATGTGTACTCAGAATAAAACTACTCATCTTTCTTCTTGAATATATTAATGGAACTCAGTGGGAATATTATTGTTTTAAATTGATCCTTTTTTCATCAATTAGTGTATGTATGACATTAAAATGGCAGATCAACTGCATGAAGAACAAAGAAAAGAAGGAAGTTACTCTGATTAGTAAGGCAGAGACTTTACCCACTATAGATGGATTAAAGTTGAACTTGGCATATGTAAAGAATTTAATAGTGCAATTGTAAACAGAGTTACAGCCATGTAAACCTTCAAGCGAGTCCTATGTGGCCCTAATCCAGAGAACTAGCAGTGCATATACTGAGTATCAAGATTTCTCTTTCCCATCATCATTATTATTTGATTTACAGTGTCATGAGGGCCACTAGTTCCTTCCCCAAGAGGTAGTATTCATCTATTTACAGGAAGTTCTTACCTAGTGATTCCTAATGCTACCCAGAAGTTAGAAGGGAATAATCAGAAATGCTGTGCTTTAGGAATCATCAGAAACTCTATGCTAAGAACTTTTCATTCTGTCATTTATCCAGAAATTCTTAGACGTACCCTTTGTCATTTCTAGGTAGTTCTAAGAATTCTAGGATTTCTATGGTAAGAACTTACTGTAAGTAGAAAAGACCATATTTTTCCTTTTCAGTTTTTCTCCCAGAATGCCGCCCCCTAAAAACCTCCCATCAAAATTTAACTGTAGAATTATATTCAGGGTTATTTTTCAATTACCTGCGAGACCGTCTGACCCCATATGTCCCAAATAGGCCTCTGCGTTCTGCAGAGGCCAATTTGCTGGTAGTCCCCTGCCCCTCATCGATACGGCTGGCCTCTACCCGGGCCAGGGCCTTTACAGCCCTGGCCCCGTCCTGGTGGAATGCTTTACCATCTGCTGTCCGGGCCCTGCGGGACCTTGGTGAGTTCCGCAGGGCCTGTAAGACCGAGTTATTCCACCAGGCCTTTGGGGATGCCAGCCGCAGACTGCCTGCCCCCTCTGTAGCCCCCACGACAGTTTTACCATCTTCAACATTGCCTGATCGCTGATACCATCCATTTCTGGGCAATGCTGGCCCTCCTGGCCTTTGGGTTGGGCGCCATCTGTGCATGCCTCTGGGCATGTATTTTTATTTGTAATTTTTGGAATTGCTGCTATAATGTATTTTAATGAATTTTAATGTTTTATCGTTATATTGTATTTATGAGACCTTATATTGTATTTGTTTTATGTCTCATTGTACATCGCCCAGAGCCCTTTGGGGGTTGGGCGGTCTATTAAGTCTAATAAAATAATAAAATAATAATAATAATAATAATAATAATTAACTGAACCATAGATTTAACTAGCAGTTACTATTGCACATAATCAAAATGTTTGATGAAATAAAATCACATTTTAAAATCTAAAAACTGCTTTCGCAGCAAGTTTAGTTTATGGCTAGCATTAATCCCCTAAGACTGGCAAAACAATGTAGGGTATTACATACCACCATATGCACCACAGAAAATGTTCACTGAATGCTGTGATCTTTGTCTAATCCTGAAGAAACTGTATGCGTGTGTCTGTGTGGAGGGGTATGTAAATAAAGCAGTATCACAACGTAGCAGAACCTTTGCACAATAAGCTTTAATCTAAGCAGCTAGACAACAATACAATCTAAGTCTATGTGACATAAATATGATTGATGTCTTCCTCCCACGGCATGCCCTGGGAGCTCTGAAAGAGGCAGCAATGAAAGCAACACAATTCAATGGTATATCAAACCGTTAGTAGTTAATAAACACATGTATTTCTCAAGGCAGCCATGTAAAACCAGAACATGCCCTGTTAATCCAATGCCTGTAAGCTTTAATTACAACCTTATTAAAGCACATTGTGTTAATGATTCTTTCAAATTCTCCAAATTTTTCTACTGGCAATTCTTAAACAGAGAAGCCGGAATTGCAGAGGTTGGACAAATAGTGTCTAGAGCCAGGAGGTAAACTGAAAAAAATTAAAATGTACTGAAATAATCTCAATTTATATTTAAAACTACCCAAGTGGCAGTAGCAAAACCACTCTGACAAATTCCTAGGCATCTTTCCACTTGAAGAGGCCTTTCATGTCTCAGTGACAACACTTAAAACCCATTACAATTATATCAGCCAAGCACATAACCCGAGATATTGGTAAGGATACCCAGCACATCATTTGGACTTACACCAATGAAAATATTGTATTAGGTTCCATGACTCTTTTCCACTAAGTGAGGAGCTTTGTTTAGGAGGAAAGTACATTGCTGTAATGAAGAAGCATTGTCTATCAGAGTAGTATCTTTTTCTCTGGAGCAAAACTATTTTCTTAGCTGAAGGTAGTGTCTTAAGTGATGTGAAATTATACAAAGAGGAACAAAAAAATACATTTTTATCACAGCTTTTCCAAATAATCCTAAGATTCCACTTTTCCTCTCTTCACAGATCCATAGTTCCTAGGTCCTCTGAGGATATGATATTAGCTTAAGTCTGTGAAGTAGATAAGTCCTAATGTGATAATAACTGAGAGCCAATGCATGCCTTGAGTTGAATGAAAATAGCATCCAGAATTTTTTTTAATTTGACAAGTAGGACTCCAATTCTGATTAGTATTATAGAAGGAAGAAGCATGGACATCCCTCGCTCATTGTTTTCAAAATTTGAAATGACCCTTAAACCTGTCAGAGCAAATCAGCAATAGCAGAACACATGATAAACCAAGTTGGGCACAGAATATTATTTGAAAACACAGAAATTCTGGACCACACTGACAACCACTTTGTCAGACTACACAGAGAAGCCATTGAAATCCACAAGCACATCGACAATTTCAACAGAAAGGAAGAAACCATGAAAATGAACAACATTTGGCTACCAGTACTGAAAAACACTAGAATCAAGACAGTGACTAATGAACACCACCCAGACAAAGGATGTCTCCAGGCAGTAAGCAGTCAAAGGGCTAGTAAACACCACCCAGAATACCACCCACCACTCTAGGCAGTAAGCAATCAAAGGGATCAAAAGGCCAGGCTACTACAATGCAAATGCCCTCACTATTGATTATGCTATCTTCATGGTTACTCACATGCTAAATTAGTGGATCCCACCCAACATATGCAAATCAAGCTTGCTAATTGAACCCTTTCCAACTCTTTACAACAGGCAAATGGTTCTTTCTCCCACCCTGGACATTCCACAGGTATATATACTCCACTTGTTTTACTACCACAGGTATATATACTCCACTTGCTTTACTACCATCAGATCCTCTGAAGATGCCAGCCACAGATGCAGATGAAATGTCAGGAGAAAATGCTACCAGAACATGGCAATACAGCCCGGAAACTACACAACACTCCAGTAACTCTGACCATGAAAGCCTTTGGCAAAACATTTAAATGCTGTTATTGTTTTTTTTAAAAAAGTTCCTTGAAAAATTGGTCTGCAGTATTGCCTCTATCTGAGAAGTGTCAAAGTAAACCCAAAGATCATCCCAACTCACAAACTGAATGGTAGCTTCGTTGAGGGCTTCTTTTGGGAGCACATAATTCCTAATTGCCCTGGGTTCAAATGGGCCTTGATCAAAAAGGAAAAAGAGCTCTTACCATACATCAAGGGAACCACTGACCGCATAGGAAAACTGATAAAGAAGCATAACCTACAAACAATCTACAGACCCACTAAGAAAATTCAACAAATGCTACGTTCAGCAAAGGATAAGAGGGATCCTCTATCTACTGCAGGAGTCTACCGCATACCATGTAGCTGTGGACAAGTCTACATGCCAAAGGGAACCACTGGAACGCATGACAGTCAGGACATGCAGAAACAAAAGAACCACGGTAAAGTGCACTGCGTAGACTATTTCAGCCAGAAAAAATCAGCAATAGCAGAACACATAATAAACCAACCTGGACACAGAATATTATTTGAAAACACAGAAATTCTGGACCACTCTGACAACCACTACATCAGACTTCATAGAGAAGCCATTGAAATCCACAAGCACATGGACAATTTCAACAGAAAGGAAGAAACCATGAAAATGAACAGAATTTGGCTGCCAATTTTGAAAAACACTAGAGTCAAGACAGTGACTAATCAGCTCCACACAGGCACAGGATGACTACAGATAATCAAAGGGAACAAAGGCCAGACTACTTCTATTCAGATGCCTCACCTAGGTCGATTCCACACTTGTGTTATCGACCTAAGTTCGAGCTGCGTTCGACCTAAGTGCTCCACACAACCACTGGGATCGACGTGGCTTTGTACCAGCTTCGCCATGTGTAACGGTCCAATTTCCGACTCCAGTTGGGAACTACTACTTTTTCAGGGAACCACGCTCGACTCAGCTCAATTCCAGTAAAGTGCAGAATCTCTAGTGCCAGGAGTTCTCCATTCAGCCAATCACAGCTGAATGTTTTGGGCATGCGTACAGCTGGCCAATCAAAAAAACGCCACTTTCATCTCTCCATTCCTGTGGCAGTTTTTTTTATAATGTGTGTGGGGATAGACAGAACATGGCCGTAGAACAGTAGCCAATCGGAACGGGGGAGCCAAGAGGCACAGGCTGATTCCACCCTCCGCGCTGGGATCAAGCTGGTTTGCAGGAGAACAACAATGGCTTCGACCTAGGTCAGTACCCTTCGCAGGGAACTGTGTCGAACCTATTTTATTCATGTGCGGAATCGCCCCTAGTGACCTTGCTATCTCTTTTGTTACTCACATGCTACACTTCATTGTTACTCACTTGCCAGGCCACTCCTATTCAGATGCCCTCACCTATTGACCTTTACTCACAGGTATATATACTCCACTTGCTTTCCTTTCCAACTATCAGATCCTCTGAAGATGCCAGCCACAGTTGCAGGCGAAACGTCAGGAGAGAATGCTGCTAGAACATGGCCATATAGCCCGGAAACCACACAGCACCCCAGAAAAACAGGTCTGATTTACATAGGTTATTCAGCCTCATCACTGGGCAAAGAGGAATCATACAAAAACAGCTGTGTGACTAATCTGAGCATCTCTCCTCTCCCTCCCAAGCTGCCAGAAACAAATATTAACTTTATCTACATCCCATATAAGAACAGGGACAACTGGGAGCATTTAAAAAAATCTCCACAAAAATGTTTTGGTTCATGAAATCTGACACCTGATATATATTTCCCTTCTGTGCCACATATGTTGTAGGAGGAGTATTTTATATTTTAGATACAAAAGAAGAGGAGGTGACCATAAGAAATGTAACAGAAAGTAAATGATATAGTTGGAAAATGCTTAGATTGAGTGTGGATGTTTAATTTTACACTGCCTGTGTCTGACTCAAAAACAGTTTCCTCCTCAGGAGAAATTCCATCCATTTTTCCTTCTTGCACCAATTTGTCTGAAATAGTATTTTTTGTCATGCCTCTGTACTACCAGCTCCTTCATGTGCTCCTTAATAAAGGACCGTTATAATGTGTGTCCCCTTTAGAATTAGTTTGACCAGTAGCAGAATGTTATGAATTTTGAAAATGCTGTCAGTCGAGATTGGCTGCATTTACCAATTTAAAATGAGTTTTGTTTCAAAGCACTTTGCCTGCCATCCAAGGTAATTGGAAAGCCAGTTTGAAAAATCTCCTAATGTGCTTTTTAAAATTGACCAAGGCTGCAGAGGCAGCCTCTTAAACAAAATATAATTAATTTCTATCTGTCTAACCTGATCAGTACAGGCTGACAGTCCTTCTGTATTCCTTATTTTTAATGTATGTGTATTTTTTTTCAATACACCACATCTCCCTTTCATCTGCCTCTCTTCTTTCTGTAAATTGGCACTTTCTTTCTTCTAGGAATCTCATTACTATCTAGTGATTCTCCATTGCTTCATAATAAAGGTGCCCAACTTATGTGCCCAAAAGAAATGTAAATATGTATTTTTCTCTACCAAAGCTTTATTCCCATGTCTTTTGTGGTCTCAACTGCTGACACATGCCATTAGTGTTCTGAAATCATGCTAAACACTCGGTAACTGCTCAGCCTACCTCTCTTGTAAAAGTTTGTGCACATGGTGTTCTGTTTCCAGTATCTAGCACACTGAATAGAAGGCTGTGTTTACATGAGGCTATGTTTACAGAACCATATTGCAACAGCATTAAGTACTGAAGATGCCAGCCACAGATGCAGGCAAAACGCCAGGAGAAAATGCTACTGGAACACGGCCATACAGCCCTGAAACCCCCACAACACTCCAGTGATTTCAGCCATGAAAGCCTTCGACAATACATTGAGCATTAAGTAGTGCTGCATGGGTTATTAAGGAGTAATTCCTTATTCTGAGTGTTTCCTCACAGTGCATTTACCAGATCTTTCCAAGCAGTTTAATAAAGACATGTGACACTTTCTCACAAAATTTGTTCGTTTTTTAGAAAAGTAAAAAGAGTCCCCCTGCTCTTAAACTCTGCCCCATGCTGACACAGGGTCACATGGGATCTTCCATGGCTGAACATGAATTGATACCGGTGGTTCTCAGTTTTCAACCATAATTCTAACCACAACATCACACTGGCTCCCTTGTAAGAGTGGGACTATTGGACTGGTTACATTCTTAATGGTCCAAGTACTTCAGGAGGATTACATTCAGCACCTTGAAATTTTACACTTTTTTAACATATCATAGTTTGCTGCCCAGACCTGTTACACTGCTAGATATGAGAGACCAGCTCACCTCCTTTCCAACCTTAAAATAGAATCACTAGATGCTATCCTGAGATCCTTTTCTGCCAGGCTGCTGGCAAAGTCTCAAAGCATATGCATCTTACCTGCTATTGATTGGCTTCAATAAAAGGGAGGAGCATGGGGAAGTGAAAGCATAGAGCAATCTGACTGCTTTCACACACATCATGTATTTTCAATACACTTTATCAATCATTTGCGAGTGGATTTCCTTGTTTCATACAGGAAAATCCACTGGCAAACAATTGCTAAAGTGCACTGAAAGTGCATTATCTGTCATGTGAAAAAGCAGTCCTAGTTTTCTTCCCTCTTGCTGTTGGGTATGGATTGTCAGCAGTGGTGGGATTCAAATAATGTAACAACCGGTTCCAGTGGTGAGAATTCAAATAATTTAACAACTGGTTGTTTACAAGCACCATTTTAACAACCGGTTCTGCTAAAGTGGTGCGAACCTGCTGAATCCCACCACTGATTGTCAGCCTTCCTTTCTATTCCATCTTGCTGCATCTCTAGATTTCTGAACTTTCAAACTTGAAAACAAGATCATTTCAGTCCTTACATACCCCCTTCTAAATTCTGGGTGAAGGCAAAGTTTAAGCCACTTGCTTCTGGACTGGCCATTCCCACCCCGCCCTGTGTATCATTTGTAATTTGCAGTGCCCTCGTGAATATTTCTAGATTTATGTTTGTTTGAACTTTAGTAGCCATCAACAGCACCCCCCAGCTTTTAAGAATTCTACTCAATTTTTTTCAAAAGTACTTACTTTTAGAAAGTGCTCTAAGGATCACATTGATTGTCATATTAGCTACACAGCACTGAGCTGGGACCTAGATGACCATGTAACTGCTATCTTTCAGTCAAACCAATTCACTGGACTGCGTTGAGGATGAAAATTGGCAGCTATATGCATGCAACCCTGAACTCTGTGGACATAATCCTTGCAGATTAAATACAAATGTGGTAGATAATAAATACGTTGTGGTTTCACTTCTTTTTCACTACCCAGAATGATGCTGGTATCACTCACATACCTAGTGTTGTTCATTTTGCCCCAATGGAGCTTCCACAAAACAAGAGCAATCCTGTTAAAACGTAAGAGACACTGTTAGAGAGACAAAAGTCACTTATGAATTCCATGATGCTTTTGCTCAGCACTACAGACCAGAACTCTACAAGTGTAACTTTTAACATTTTATATAAGGAACCAAATGAACCAAACATTTTAAATGGCTAGACCCTTATGCTTTGTGCAGGTTGTAGTAGTAAACAGCGACATAAAAGAACCCATAAATGTCAGGGCAATGTACTTCTCAATTCTCATAGTTTACCTATGAGACAGGAGATATTTTTTTCAACTAAAAAATGCTAGATTTGTGTTTTCAATGGGCATTTTTCAGGTATTTTATGGGGTTTCCCAAGTGTTTCATTGTATGGAGGTAAAAAGTATACCAGTGATCAAGTTTTAGACAATGAATGTTGGGGGGAAATCAATAGTGTGATTAAAAAGAGAAAGCTCGTGAGACTCCTAAACCTAAGAAGTTGATTTCTTACCTCAGTATATCTCACTCAAAGCACCAAACAGACTGGCCTTCAGATTTACTGTGCCATTACTTCTTGTGTACTTTTAAATGAACTACAGTATCAGCATGAATGAGAAGCAATGTCTCCTTTATGTTAGCACCTGGAGTCCTCTGGTACACCTATTCAGAAGGCAACTCCTCAATTGCCTCATGTAGAAACCTTTTTAAATTGCATGTTCACTGATAAAATTTACCCCTTAGATTATTACCTCCCAAAAATAGGTGGAGTATGCACAGAGTCCTCAAAACAGCATTACAAAAAAGAATGGCACTAGACTCAACTAGGACGTAATTGCGACAGGGGGCAGGACAAATGGTGAGCTCTGGAGCTGTGAGCATGCGTGCCCTGGACCAGCTGGGTGGCTGAGCCACACCCGGCCCTGATTGCGTGATGTGCACGAGATGGAAAAGGGTGGAGCACGCTCCCTATATATTAGGCAGCACATAGTTGCTCCAGCCTCTTTTGACACCTGGAACAAAACTGAACGGGTGCCAGTTACCTGTTTGGGATTTAGGCGCAAAAGGGGCGCGGTTAGGCAGATGGTGTTGTGGCTTTGGGGGTATTTGGGTATATCCCATCCCTCCTTGTGTTACTGGGTTTGGAAGCAGTTTGCTCCATGATGGTGCAGAAAGACAATGGGGGCCGCTTGACGTGCCAGGTTAGGAGTGCGTTGGCTGCAGCAGGTATAGAGAGAGGAGCTCCGATTGCACGGCCTGGAAGGAGATTCTGGTCCTGGTTGGGGTGCCATTTTTTGGGCATGGGGGTCAGCCGGCTGTGGACCTTTCTACCTCCATTCATGGTGAAGTGTTTATGGAGGTTGAGGACTGGGATCAACGGTAGTGGGCTCCCTTGGGGGCTTCTTCTTTTCCATTGCCTGATCCAGCTCCATTGCCCCCCAATGTTGCGGGTCCACCGCCGTCGGAAGGGCAGGATTGTGGCATTTCGACAGACGCAGTACGGTCTCTGAGTAGCCCGGGACCGGCTTTTGCGGGCCAACCGGCCTGTTCAAGTGGCCTCTTCCCATATTTTATAACCTGGTCTGGAGTTTCGGACATAGTTAAGGCAATGTCGGGGTCCTCGGAGGCCTTGGTTGATGCACCTGAGCTTTCTGGATGGGCTAATCCTGTAGGGGATTAGGCAGGACCTGGCAGGTCGGCCCCTTCTGCCAGCATTCCTAGGGTGTTGTTTCCTGCAACTATGCCAGCTCCCAGGCGGGAGTCAGCAGCGATGACCATGCATGAGGAGGCCTTGTGTCAGCTGAAAGGGCATGGCTGTGGTGAAGCCACTTGCCCAGTAAGGTTGGTGAGAGGGGCCGGTCTCCCAGCCTTCCCCTACATGGTGAATTTGAGGGCCCTGCCCGGGGTTTGGGCACCTTATGTGTCGGGCTGACATGGATTAGAGGTTACGGGGGAGGGGTGCATCCGGAGTATGCATGGTCCCAGTGTATGAGCTGATGGGTTCTAACTTGTCAGCCAGCAAGGGTGTCTAGCTACCTGGGGTCTGTACTTTGCAGCTTCTAGGGCAACCCTTGGTTTCATGATGGGGGCCACAGGTAACAAGTGGGAAATCAGTTGGTTCAATGGCCAACTGGTGGCTCCTCCCCCCTCCCCCCTCCCGGGGAGTGGTGATTCAAGGCATGCCGACCAGGAGCCATCCATGCCCTTAGTGGGGAGGGAGGGGGGAACCCACCCACTTAGCCCCCTATGTCTTCCCGCGGATCACAGATGAAGCGTAAAGTTGGGCCCACTGGTAAGGTAGAAACGCAAAACCAAGAGAGGCGAAACCAAGAGAGGGGGGAGGGGAAGCACAACCTCTTCTTCAAAGGAGGTAATTGTCTCTCCAGCTGGGTATTCCAGTACCCACCTCCTGATTATTATCATTATAAATTCCCCCTTTTTTGTCTGTTCCTGGTTTTGTTTGTTCCTTCTTTTTTTTAAAAGGAAACCAAGTTGGCCGGCGCCCTCCAGCGCCCTTCCATGCCCATATGCTGGGGTTGATATATGAGTTGTGGGTGATCTAACTTCTCAAAAAGAAGCAACAGAAGACAGAAAATACTGGGAAGAGGAGAGGTCAAGGTCAAATAGTGAGAAATGGTCCTTCAGATATGTGGTTCCCAGAATGCAAAGGGATTTAAAAATTAAAACTAGAAACATGAATTAAACTTGAAAATAAATTGGAAACCAATAGACGGTAATTGATATCATAGGCATAATATGACTTTAGTAATTACATGTAGCCAATAAATAAACTAAAATTTTGTACTAATTTAAATGTCCAGGTTGTTTTCAAAGGCAACCCACATACACAACATTACAAGAGTCCAGCACTAAAGCTACAATGATCAGTTTGACGAGATCAACTGAATCCAAGAGGGGATGCAACTTATGAGCCAGAAAAAAAATTATTCAAAGCAGCTATTACCAATGTCAAATCCAAGTGTTTACTTAGGCTTTTAACAAAATCCACCAACATCTATAACTGGCGGTGCCATCCCTTAAGATACACCAGACTTACAAACTGGCATTACTTACGTCTTGCGCAGTGCAGTTTCTACTTGTTTCCCGGAGGCCACTACAGGAATCTGACTAAAACTAAGACAACTTCTTCCAGAACTTAGTCAAAAACAAACATATATGTAGCTGGGTGCCACTAATGACACCAGATTCCAAGACTACAGACAATCTCACCAAGTCATCTCACTTTGACCAGCACATGGAAAAGGAAATAATCTTGGGATAATCCATGTCGGCTAACACATTGTTGACACACCACCTCCTACCTTTCTCATCTGCATGCTATTGTACAAAAAGGACCAAACCAGTGAAGAAGAATCTTTTTAACCAACAAAGTTCAAATGATTACAACAGCAATGCTGCTAATTTGGGGCCAAGTGTGTTCAACAGTAGAAATCACCTTGAGTAAACATGACACTGGGTGTCAAATAATTTAAATGTACTGGTTATAAAACAACCTAAATTTAGCACCCCCTTCATTTTTTAAAACAAAAGGCCCAGGCTGGCCAATCCAGGGGGGAAGTGAAGGCATTTGGGAAATCAATGTGGGCTCACATGGGTGACCACCTTGCCAGCACAGATGCTGCTGGGAGGGGGGCTAAGGCATTCCAGGTGGCATAAGTCCATTTTGAGTTATGGAGAGTTTTCAGGCAGCTGGGTTTTTTTTTTCTTTTTTCAGTGCCTCCCCGCACCGCCTGGAACCCCCTTGGAGGCAGTGGGGTGGCTTCATTGTCCCCAGTCACTGGAGCCCTCTGGATTGGACTGTAAAACATCAATTTAATGCTATAGTCATGTAATGATAATTTAAGCAATTTCTCTGAATTTCCAGCTTTCCTTTTTTAAAATAAGTTTTGTAGCTCCTTCCCTTGTGGAGATATGCCTTTTTCCTTATAGGTCTGTGAGGGAAGAGGCTTACTTTTTTTCTTTTCATTGAAAGATGGGAATTCAAATAACCTGTTTAAACTCTCATTACAACACTACAGCATTATGCTGATATTTTAGGGGCTTTAAGAAATGAAATCACTTTCTTAGGGAGGGGTGGCAGTGGTTTAATAGTGATAACAGCCAAATCATCAAAAAGTGGTCTGGAAGATGGTGGAAATGGGTAGAACAAACAAATCTGATAGAAACAATGTGCACTAAAAAAAAGTGCGCACCGACTAAACATTGCCTTCCAGAAAAAGATTGGGGTAGAATTGGTCTCAAAAGACCCGGGGGAAAAGCCGAAGTGAAAACTAAAGGCACACAAATTCATTCAGAAATCAGGGGGTAAACTGAAGCAGTATGGGCTGGAATCGAAATGGAAAAAACATAAGGAAAATTCTGGTGGTCAGTAATTTATATAGGAGGACTCTTTATATCTCCAGATAACAGGATTGATCCCCATCAGCCCCTGCCAGAATGGCCAATTGGCCAATTGGCCATGCTGGAAGGGGCTGATGGGAATTGTAGTCCATAACATCTGGAGTGCCAAAGGTTCGCCACCACAGACCTAGAGCACCATGTTACACATGACATTATTTCTATGGTAAAGAGAAGGCAGCACCCTACACAAGCCACAGTGAATTAACTAGACTGAGGGCAGTTTTACACATGGCGAATAATGCACTTTCAATCCACTTTGCAAAATCCACTTGCAAATAATTGTGGAAGTAAATTGAAAGTGCATTATTCTAATGTGCAAAAGTGCCCTCAGACATTCCAACTTGAAGAATTTACTACATAGCCAATATCAGAAACAGAAGGAAACTACAACATCATGTCTATGAAGCTAAATATTCTAGATGGCACAAATGATTCTCCTGTCCCTCACTTCCTTAACCCTATAAGGTAGGTTAGGCTGCAAGAAAATCCAGCAAGACTCAGCCAATCAGTTTTATGGTTGAGCTGCATGGTTGAGCTACCATATCCCAGTTTTAATCCAATTTGCTCATCACTACACTATACCGCAAGATGTCCTTATGTATTGGCACACAGACATCAATATGCTCCACTGTCATGAACCTTCTTATGTGCTGAAATTTTTTATGGCATTTCTACTGATCAACAAGAAAAACTTTTTCACTCATTTGACATTTTTTTTCCTTCATAGTATATCCTAACAGGCAATTAGCATTGCAAAATACAAAAGTCGAATATTTTTTCAAGACTGTTTACTATCTGAAGTTAAGATCAAATGTATCAATCTTATTTCAGTGCCTGAATGACTTCTTCCTAGTGAGTTTTTTGTGGCAAAGATTGGAGTAAATGCACTAAGAACTATGTATTGATTTTAATTAGAATGGGCAGTCCACCATTAATATGAGTTGTGATGCCCCTAAAACAGTTGTCAGAGGGAGATTAATTAATTTATTGTAAATTAATACATTAATTGAGAGTGGATAAAAGCAGTCAGGGCAAATTAATTTGGAGCCAGAGGGGGGAAAAATCAACATAAACCAGAAGAGAGCATTTTAGACTGTTTATCGAGAGACAGAATTAAACACCCTATTAAAAACCTACCTGTTCTGATCTTAAAAAACAAAAACAAAGCAATTATAATAAAACTAACTTAAATAAGATTCAACTATTCTACCCAGAACAAAACATTTGGAAAACAGGAAAGGTCAAGATGTGTTTGATTGCTCTTTATTTTTTATAAGAATTGGTTATTAATAAGGATAGCAGGTTGAAATATAAAGTCATTTATATACAATATACCTGAATCCATATATTACTGATTTTTTTTTGTACACACCTAGCCAAGATGCAAAATGTGCTCAGGTTGACTAGAGCCAGGAGATATGAATAGGAGGTAGGGAATGCAGAAAACTAGCATCTGTAACAAAGTAAGAATCCTATATCCCTGTTTAGCTCTTGGAGGTCCCTTGTCGTAAACTGGGCAATGAGTTGTAGTTCAGCAGTCCCACACTGTAATCTCCTTTTCAAGTTTCTCTGAAGCATAACTGCACTCTTAGGTCAGCAGTGGAAATCACGTGCAGATGAGCTGCAAGGAGAGGAAACCTCCATGGAAACCCTTCACCAAATCCTGTGCTGGACATTTTATTTCTGTTGTGCAGAAAGGACCAGTTCTCTCCGAACTTTTTCAGCCCCACCAACCTCACAAGGTATCTGTGGTGGAGAGAAGAAGAGAAGGAGTTTGTAAGTTGCTTTGAGACTTCTTATGGTTGAGAAAAGCAGGGTATAAATCAGTGGTTCTCAACCTTCCTAATGCCGCGACCCTTTAATACAGTCCCTCATGTTGTGGGGCCCCGCAACCTTAACATGTATCCATTTTACAGATTGAGAACACTGATGCAGAGAGTCTTAGGTGACCCCTGTAAAAGGGTCATTCTACCCCCAAAGGGGTCGTGACCCACAGGTTGAGAACTGCTGGTATAAATCCAAACTCTTCTCTTCTTCATCTTCCTCTAATCCCCATTATCTCACTTCACACTAGTACCAGCTTGGGCTAATTTTGTGCCTTCCTCTTACCCATCTGGCTTCCCCATTGGGTTGGAAGTGCCAGTGGACCCATCCTTACTGCCAGATGGGCTGCACCCTGGCAAGTTGTCAGGAGCTTTTCCTGATATTAGGGATGCTTCCCTGCTCTCTGGGGGCTTTCCTTTCTCTGGCTGGCTCCAGGCACAATGAGATGATATCTACATCTGTCTTCTTCCTGTTGGCTGCTGTCATTGCTCTCCTCTCAATCAGTTCAATTTTGTACAATTTTAACATCATCTCCTAAAAATACCTAATTGTCTTAATTCATAAGGGCATGCATTCTTGGCTAACTAATTATGTTATAACCTCAAACACCATACAATGTTATCTATACTTAAAGTATCTTCAAATATATAAAACTGTTGGTTCATTTTTGCGACTTTTTATCTCAACAAAGTGTATTTTTAAAAAGTGATTATTGAATGACAGACTAGTATCTGAGACCCAGGTTCAAATCTCCACTCATGCCATGAAAACTCACTGGGTGACCTTGGGCCAGTCACACTTTCTCAGGCTAATCTACCTCACAAGGTTGTTGTGAGGATATAAAGCATAAATACGCAAGCCACACAGGGTTCTCACTGGGGAGAAAGATAGGTAGTAAGTAAGAAGTAAGTACGTAAATAAATAAATAAATAAATAAATAAATAAATAAATAAATAAATAAATAAATAAATCTTTTTTGCCCCTCAACCAACACACCCATCTTCAAAACTTGCCATCATTTCTCTGAATTTGAATGTTCCTATCATGTGCAGACAAAACTGCACATCTAATATTAATGGATATGAGTTAGGAAACTTCATATCTACACAAAGTCAAATAAACATGTCACTACTATGTTTTCTTGCTCATCTCCAAGGCTATTCTATTCTGGGTCTGTAAACTCCTTTTTTGACATCTATAACTGGGAAGTCAGCTTTATTTTTGTGTGTAGAAACATTCTTTATGATCTTTAGGAGCAATTCCTCTATATTTCTGGCTATATCTATGACAATAAAACTAAAACTACTGCCAAACAGTGCCTTCCAGTCCCAACCCCAAAAGATGATCCAAAAGGATACCATAAGTTGGAAGTGGTCCAGGAAAATTAACTGCTGTTGTTGTTGTTTTCTGATATTTTGTGCAGATATTTTAAATGTCAAAATCACTGGAATCATTTTGTATTGGTGCTACAGAAGATCGAATTTTACTTGAGGTACAAATAAAAATGAAAAAAGGAAAAATAATAAAGGGAAAAGGAAGGACTGAAGTCACATCTCTGCCTTTTATCCTTTCTTCCTGTATGTTCAAATTCAGCCTTTGCAAGTTAAGATCTTTGGAAACAAACCAAAAGATCACAAAATAATCCCAATTTTTAAATAAAAGAGGTAAAGTGAAAAATTTAGTGAAAAACTCGCTGGCATCTTGCTTAATTGGACTTCAGAATATAGCATGAAATAAATATTTAAATTCATGGCATATGAGGAAAAAGTATAAGAACACTAATTTTATCATTAGCTTTGGCTTTAGCTAAAGCATTCCAGAAATGTGAATAAACATGTACTGTTAGCATAATGCAAACACAATGAGCACACTGCATCCAAAACATAGATTTCAACATATACTAGCAGGCTGCTTCGGAATGATCAAAGAAGCCATACTTAACAAAGAGAAATTTAAGCCTGATTAACCTGCACCATATAATGCACATGCCCATGAAAACTGTGGTAGCCAAATGACAATGGTAGCAAGAGGAGGAATCAGCAGGATGGAAGGAAATGTTAAAGAAGGAAATGTTAAAGAAGACATAACAGGAAGCTCATCAGAAGCTTTCACTGATCAGTATGAGGTGAGCTAATAGTCCAGGGGAAGCAGCTGCAGTTAGCTGTAAGTAGAGATGTGCAATAGGAAACTCAAGAAGATCTTATTCCTATTCTGCCCCATTCAGAAATATCAGAAAGGAACCTAAATTATTTCCAACCTTCAAGAGCAGTTAGAAATTTTCTGATCTAATGGTTATTCTGCCCCCTCACTGTCAATTTCAATTGTCCTGGCAGCAGGAGGTACAAGACAGATGGACAAGTAAGAAAGACAGTACCCAGCCATCAGTAATTTTGTGCTTAGGAGTTTCCTCTGGAAAGATTGTCAGATTCCAGGTCCTGATAGCTTGAACTCTGCCATTACCTGGGGCTGGATGTGAACTGAACTGCTGTCAGGAAGGCTGTATTAAGAGGCAACAAGGTATAGGGACAATAAGGTAAAGGAGCGATGTCTTTGTCCCCTGCCTCCCCCCCCCCCAGCCCTACCACATGCTTTTGCACTAAGTAAACAACCACAGCTTTGCTTGTGTAAACTGGCACTTGTGCAGGGCTGTATAGACTGGGTAGTACAGGAAAATGGGACAGAAGGAGATACACAGTCCCTCCAACTGTGATCAATTCCTTAAAATACAATTACTAACATTTGCATTCAATGTCAGTTCTCAATTGAATGACTGATACAAATATGATTGTCGTCCTGTCAAGTAGGGTTGCTAGCTCGGCATTAAGAAATTCCTGAATATTTCAGGGTGGAGCTTAGTAAAGGTGGGGTTCGGACAGGGACCTCAGTTGAATATAATGCCATTGAATCCACCTTCCAAAACTGGCATTTTCTCCAGGGGAATTTATTTCTGTGGATCACTTATTCTGGAAGATCTCCAAGCGCCAATGAAGTTTGGCAACCCTACTGAAGGGTCTGAAAGTGGCTTACAACAAAAAAGCAATGTTTCCGAATTAGAAAACCAAATGGGTAAACAAAAACATAAACCAATCTGGGCTGATGTGCGTCTACCAAATGGGTCACTATAGGTTCAAAGCTGAAAATCTCAGATAAAGAATCCTTTGATTCTTGCAGCTGGTACTCAATAGTTCACACCTCTAGTCTCACATAGACTAAATACCTGCAAGTGGAGGAGACAAGAAAGTCAGTCAATGGAATTCAGCTGCTGCTGGCTATAGAATTCTGACTTTGAAGTACTCACCATTTTCAAAAATAAAGGACCGTTCAAATATAAAGGCACATTTTTTTTCCTGTGGTCTGGGGCTGGTATATTAATGGTCATTGCCATTTGTGCAGTAGCTAGCTTCAGAATCAATAAGCATGCTTAGTTGCCTGTCATTAAAATTGATCTCTACTATGCTTCCAATTGACGTCACTTTCAACTGTAAATATCATCAAATAAGCTGTCACCTCATTTCCCTTATCTGTTTTTTTCTTTTCTAAAGATAGATTTCTTCTGTAAAACAGTAGAATTCTTCTTAATTATTTTTGACATTTCACCAATGGCATCTTCTGGGTTCTCCTTAGAGAGCAGAAATGTTTGGCCTCTGTCCTTTGATGGCAAGGAAAAACTAACCCAATTCTCATTTGAATGGTGTGAACTAAAAATACACCTCAAAAATTAATACAATCAATCATAATTAAGTAAAGGAAGAATTAAAGAAATAAATATGAACTTGTAAATATATGCTTAGACTTTGCCATGGTTTTTCAGAATATATATTGAACTTATTATTCACTCCCAACATTATATGTACCAAATGAGGGCCAATCCATAGACTTCTTACGAATCAGCTCAAAGTTTGCCTGTGGCTAAAATGGGCTTCTGATGAATAAATACTGGCCATACTGCTAAACGAACATACCTGTCTTTTTACTCATACTCAGAACAAGGATGAAGAAATGTAAACCTGTTTTGCATACTGGTTACTATGGTTTTGCATACTGCTTACTATGGTTGCTAACTGGCTTGGAGGAAAATGTCCTATCCCTTTACTAGAAGCTTAATATGTGGAAATGGGCAGTTGAAACCTTTCTTGGCATGATAGTAAGTAACATCACCTGATCCACATAATTCCATTAAGTATCCCATTTTCCGCTAGGCCAGTTGGCAACCCTATGGGCAGTGACGTAGCACCAAGGGGTGGGGGAGGGGGTGTGACACACCTAGTGAGAGCCAGTGTGGGGGCGTGGCAGGGGTACAGGGCACATGCGTGTCCCGGGCACAGTTCCTCCTTGCTCCAGCCCTGCCTATTGGGTACCTTCTAGTAGCAGCAAAATTCTGAATGTACAAATAAATATTTGCATCCATCTTTACAATGCATTTTGTAACTTGAAAAGGTCAGAAACATATGAATAGCTTCCAACTGCATCAACTGAATACTGTACCCATTTTCTCTTTATGTATCCACGTTACTAGTGTTGCCTGACCTTTGATAACAGCGATGAATTCCAAAGTTCTGATCCAAGAAGAAGAAGAAGAAGCAGCGTTGGATTTATATCCCCCCTTTCTCTCATGTAAGGAGACTCAAAGGGGCTTACAAACTCCTTTCCCTTCCCCCCTCATAACAAACACCCTATGAGGTGGGTGGGGTTGAGAGAGCTTCGAAAGCTGTGACTAGCCCAAGGTCACCCAGCTGGCATGTGTGGGAGTGTACAGGCTAATCTGAATTCTCCAGATAAGCATCCACAGCTCAGGTGGCAGAGCAGGGAATCAAACCCGGTTCCTCCAGATTAGAGTACGCCTGCTTTTAACCACTATGTCACTGCTGCTCCTTAGAGGCAAGACATATAAGAGGGATAAATAGGAGGAATTTATTTTAGCTGCAATTCAAGTGACATGAACTGTTTTTGGTGTATTGGCCAGGAACTGAACCCAGGTTGTGGTGGTAAGACACCAAATCCTAACCTTTTATAGTACCTACAAGATACACATTATTTGTTTCTATTTCCAAGGCAAAAGCAACTTTTACAACCCAGGGAGACATCTGTCCTTGGTGAGCAGGAAACATCTTTCACTCACATACATTAATATCTAAGGAATGAAAGCTTAAGGCTGAAACATTAAAACAGCTTATTTCTATAGGAAAATGCTGGTTCTACTATATGAGTCTTAAATCTCAATGACATAAAGAAATGTACATATTTTTTAAAAAATCTTTAATTTGATACTACATTAGCATCTCTGGAACTTTTAACAAATCGAGTAGTTTACTTATCAACTTGGCCAATTTGGCCTGCTACAACACTCTTCAGTGCTGATCTCAAAATCTTGCTGATTTGTGCTGGAATATAACATTCTGAATATTTTGTATAGTGACCTTAAATAAATAATAGCTAGAAATGCAAAAAATGTTGGTTCATGGATGTAGGGAAATATATGTGTATATGAGAGTTAATATTTCACAATGTCAGACTTCGCTATTGGACCCCCTAGAAGTAACTCTTTCCTTGATTTGCTAACTGGTATACTATGAATCTCTTGTTCAACTCATGTAAAACAAGCATGCCTATTTTCCTCTGTCAAATGCTAGATGGTAAGGAGATGATGTATTATGTTTGTTTAAGCCAACGCTTCTTGCAGAGCTAGCAGAAAACAGAGTCAGGGCCAGCATAAACCAGGTGCAAGGTAATCTATTTAAAAACACATATACACCGGCAAACGTATTTCAGCACAACCAAATGTGATATACAAGGCAATGTTCACATTATGATTACAACCAAACTTCCGTTGGTGATGATTTGAGGGTTTGTATATTACTTTGTGTCTCTATACTCAAACTCCCTTTGCACAACAACAGCTAACCCAGAAGTTTTCCATAAACAATGATGTCCAAATCAGGCATTTTGAAGCAAGCATAGTGGTTAGTATGTTGAACTGGGATCTGGGAGGCCAAGGTTAAATCCCCACTTGATCATGAATATTTGCTGGGTGACCTTAGCCCAGTCACACTCAGCATAATCCACCACACGGGTTTGTTGTGAGAGTACAATGATAGCTGGAGAATGTAAGATGCTTTAAATCCTCATTGGGGAGAAAAGTGGAGTTTACATATCTAAATAAATAAATTTGGCCCCTGTTATGTATCTTTTGCTTACAAATCAGAATCCTAAAACATTGCTTAATTTTTGTTTAGAGTCTTTGTAAGCAAATATCAAAACCACAGTTTGTTGAAACAGCCAATATGGTTGTCACAAGAAACTGCAGTTTATTGAAGACACTCTGGTTTTTAATTTCAATCCAGTATATTGAATTGTATATGAGAGAAGGAGGCAGGGAAGTATCCTGTGATTCCAAGGATTCTGCCTTAGTTGTTACAGACAGCCTGAGACTTGTTTGTGGTATCAATATTAGACTGAGGTAATAAAGAAAAAAATCCTATCCCCCCCCCCAACACACACACACACTTTATTTAGGCCAAAGAGCAACTGACAGTTGCATGGTATTTACAACCAAAAGAGAAGATGGATGTATTTTAAAGTTGAAGGCTTGAAGGAGGAGCAATGACTTGAATCCTGAGGCAAAATAAAGAAGTCAACTCTAGGCATAACTGAATGCCCTCTGCTCTTAATATGGGCCTGACACTCTAACCACACCGGCTCTCAGCTTTCTCTCTATTCTGTTTTGCAGCTGACAGCCATCAGTCTTCCTGAAGCTAGAAGGCAGATAGGAGTCAGGACAGGTAGGCAGAAGTCAAGGTAAGCAAGCTGCAAGAACAGGGAATTAAGGCAGGCAGGCAACAACAGCAAGCATTTTGGAAGACGTTAAATCAGCAAAAATTATTTGAGCTTATATAAGAAGATGACATCCCTGCCCTTTCTGATGACCTGACTAAAGTCCCAGTTCCTGTGAAGAACCACAACACCCCATCTCTTTCCTGGGGGAGAGGCAGACCCTATACCTTCATCAAGTCCCTGCCCTCATTCTTGTTCCTTTCTGATCCTGGGTTTCTGATCTTTGAAGGAATGGAATCTTGGCAAGGCTCCTGCAATAGCTCCCAGTCACTGGAAGGTATCAACAGGGTGCAGGGGTTTCCAGGTGGCTCCTGGTCTGTTGGCTCAGTGGAGTTCACAGCTGGTTGCTATGGCAGGATCACAGGGTTCACCTGTGGAGAGTTTGGAAGGGCCTGCATCTGAGAGGGACCAATCACTTTGCCACCTGAACAGTTTGTTCCAGAGGAACTTAGGTCACTGTGACATTCTCCTCCCCTCCCTCTGGCAACCTCTCCTTGGAAAAGTTGTGCAATAGTGAGTTCCTCAAATGAGTTTGTTTATTAAAAACATTTATTAGCTGCCTTTCTACCTTGCAGAACTTTTTTCCTGCAATATATTAATCTTTATTCATTCAACAGTATTTTACATTGGTTTCAAAATATACACACAAAACAATTCATATAATTTTGACCAAAACCAGTAGAATAAAAAAACTTACAATTTTGCTTACACAGAACATAAGTTTAACCATCAGACCTTTACTATACATCTCATCTCTGTTTCTAAAAAAAAGGATTGTAAAAAAGAGAAAAAAGCAGAAACAGAATTTTAAATTGGTTCTGGTGGGTTTTCCGGGCTGTGTGGCCGTGGTCTGGTGGATCTTGTTCCTAATGTTTTGCCTGCATCTTGTGGCTTGGTTCCCCACCCTGGGACATGGACAATATATACCCCAAACATTTCCTTCTCTTTGGATATAGTAACAGACTTCCCTTTGTGATACACCTCTGAAGTTGCCAGCCACAGATGCAGGCGAAACAAGATCCAGCAGACCACACCACACAGCCTGGAAAACCCACTAGAACCAGTTGAATCCAGCCGTGAAAGTCTTCAACAATACATAGAATTTTAAATATTCATAGTATATTTTCTTCTCATATTTTGCATTTTTATACTCTAACCTTTCTTGTCAAATCATATACCCTAAAGTTATATTAATTTTAAACCTTTGTTCAATATATTCTATCCACAACTTCTACTCTTTCTTAAAATCCATAATCCATTTGTCTTCTGTATAACTGGTTAATTTTGTAGACTAGCTAATTTTATAACCTTATACTGCCATTCATAAATTTGTACTTGTTCAAACTTCCATTTCTTGGCCCATATAATTCTTGGGAAGGAGGGTTTCCTGACTTCTGCGTTTCCTGTCTTCTTTTGTTCACTCAACAGGCAGGAAACAACTTCAACCTGGGTTGGAAGGAAAGATTGCTAGTTTAACAATTTTTGAAAAACGCAGGTTGAGAGAAATAAAACATTCTGAAGACATTTTGGAGGAGAAAGCTGTGCAAATTTCTTCCCCCAAACATTTTTTCAATGGTTCTGGTGGGTCTTCCGGGCTGTTGAATCCGGCCATGAAAGCCTTTAACAATACATTTTTTAAAATGTCCTCAAGTTGTATTTCTGCTGTGCAAAATTACTATCGTCAAACACAGTCCTATGGGAGTCACTGCTGGGTCTTGCCAAGTCACACCAGTTGTGCGGAGGCTCCTGCTGGCCCTGGGTGAATTGTGTGGCATCTAGTCACAGCCACTGTCACATTGGGTAAGTTTCACAAATGGCAAGCTAGCAAGTTGTCTGATGGTTGCTGTTAAGCATGGCTCCAATGAGTCAGGGGAGAGGGGCAGAATGGGAAGCCAAAATAGTCCTGGAAAAGGCCTTTCCCCCTTTTATGGACAGAAACTAAGGTTTAAGGGCAGGCCTAGTGTTGCCTAGCACTTCCTAAATTGGCCACTGAGATCTTCTTTCTTCATAGAATCACAGAGTCAGAGTTGGAAGAGACCACAAGGGCCATCAAGTCCAATCTCCTGCCATGCAGGAACACACAATCAAAGCACTCCCAACATATGTTCATCCAGCCTCTGTTTAAAAACCTCCAACGAAGGAGACTCCTTTCCAAGGCAGTGAATTCCACTGTCGAACAGCCCTGACAGTCAGAAAGTTCTTCCAAATGTTTAGGTGGAATCTCTTTTCCTGCACCTTGAGTCCATTACTCCGTGTCTTAGTCTCCGAGGCAGAAGAAAACAAGCTTCCTCCCTCTTCAGCATGACATCCCTTCAAACATTTAAACATAGCTACCATGTCCCCCCTTAATCTTCGCTTCTTCAGACTGAACATCCCCAGTTCCTCCGTCTCCCTTCGTAGGGTATGGATTCCTGACCTTTGACCATTTTGGTTGCCCTCCTCTAGACATGTTTCAGCTTATCAATATCCTTCTTAGATTGTGGTGCCCAGAACTTAATACAGTACTCTAGGTGACATCTGACCAATGCACAGTAGAGTGGTATAATTACTTCCCTCGATCTAGACACTATACTCTTATTGATGCATCCCAGAATTGCATTGGCTTTCTTGGCTGACATATCACACTGCTGACTCATGTTCAGTTTGTGGTCTACTAAGACTCCCCGATCCCTTTCACATGTACTGTTATCAAGGCAGGTGTCACCCATCCTATATCTGTGCATTTCATTTTTTCTGGCTAAGTGTAGAATCTTACATTTATCTCTGTTAAAATTCATTTTTTTTAGTTTTGACCCAGCTCTGTCCAAATCATTTTGAATCCTGCCTCTGTCCTCCAGGGTATTAGCTACCACTCCTAATTTGGTATCATCTTCAAATTTGATTAACATGCCCTCTATTTCATTGTCCAAGTCATTGATAAAAATATTGAACAGCATTGCGCCCAGGATAGAACCCTGTGGCACCTCACTACTCACTTCTCTCCAGGATGAAAATGAGCCATTGATGAGCACTCTTTGTGTTTGACCAGTCAACCGATTACAAACCCATCTAACAGTTGCATTGTCTAGTCCACATCTCTCCAGCTTACTTGCAAGAATATCATGGGGCATTTTAAAGGTAACAACACTGCTTCATTTTTTTTTTGGGAGAGTTAATCCCTAATTTTTTCCCCAGTTTTCTTCAGGTTTTGTAGCAAGATCTGTCTTACTCCAGTTTCTAGATTTAAATATCTATGGATGGGGCCATACTGAGAATTAGAAATATTGATGTCACATTTGTTCCAACAAAGTCCTTTCTTATAAAAATTAATGTTTAGCTGTGGAGAGCATGGTTGTCCTGGACAAAGAGTACATGTCCAATGCCCCCTTTAGAAGGATACAGTCATGTCCCCAGTTTGCGAGAGTGTATTTTCACTTTTGCTACATCCCCTCTCAAAATATACCCTGAGGCAAAAGAACTTAATAAAAGGTCTGTGAACTGACAGATTTCCTAGCAATACAAATAAATGACCTGATAAAGTTTTACAAAAAAATAGAGCAGCGTGAAGGAAGCACCTGTCCATTCTCTTTTCATTTATTTTAGCCTTTGTGCACAAAGACAGCAAACAAGGCAAGATTTTTTTTAGTCAGCTCACAGTGGACTGACTTCAGCAGTCTAAAAGAAGCAATAATTGATTTCAATAATTAATTCCTGCTGACTAAAATAATGTTGCTGTTTATGCACACTTCCCTAAGACACAGTTAAAAGGAACTTTGAGTCAGGAATGCAGAAACAGTAACATTACTTTGGGGAGCTGAAGTCCCCTAACATACTGCAGATACTAAAAGGGTTGGTTAAGCCCCCAGGCTATATGAAAAGTTTCTTTCTGCTCTCCCATATTGCCTCATGATAACCCTGAATCAGGTTCACAGGATCTGAAAAACAGCATAGAGGAAGCAAGAATGGTTTTGACAGCAGAAAATATCTTGTGGCACAATACTGTTATCAGTTTCACCAGGAAAAGGTATGTAGGTTTAATCCCTGCATTCTGGAAGATTTTTTAATATAGTATTTCAAACTTTTATAGTAGCATACCTGACTAAATCAAGCATGATTTAGTTGCTAAACATGCTTAGAATGTATGTTCTTTGACTAGAATGCCCTCTGAACGTAGTTCCAGATGTGTGTGATTCTATTATTATTATTTATTTATTTGATTTTTTAAAATAGTTATTTTATTATGATTTTCCAAATTTTTACATAAACAATCCAACATATATGATCCACATAAGCATTCAGTAAAGGTAAACACTTGATCTTAACAGCATTTCATATGTTATACAACTATCTGAGTCTGACCTTAACTGCTTCGTTATTTTATATATATATTATATATATATATAAACACACACACATACATACTCTTCCTCATCCATCAAAGTTATTCTTTCCAGATCTATTTTTATCCTGTTGTAAAGCTCATGCTTACATAACATTTTGTGTTTAGTATATCAATATTCTATAGATAGAACGTGAATATCTTTGTCTTTCTTCATGTATTCTACCCCATAAATGCCAATTCATCTCATATGTTTCGAATGGAAATATTTTTTTGATTTATTAACCACTCTCCTAATAAAACAGGCTCAAAGTATTGTACAAGTATTGTATAACAATAAATTAACAATTAAAATCAACAACATAAACTATCCATATTATTGCACCCATCTATATAACGTAAGATTTAAAATCTAACAACCAAAGGAGAGAAAGAGAGAAGAGGCCAGTTGAGTTAGAATATCGTTGCTGCCCTCAACCATAGGCTTGGCAGAACAGCTCTATCTTACAAGCTCTGTGGAACTGTGATAGAACCTGCAGGGACCTGGTTTCATTGGACAGAGTGTTCACCCAACCTAGGGCCAGAGCTGAACTACTTTTTTGCTCCCATAAGAATTATTCCTAGGTATATGTAGATAGGAACACCAGGGGAGTACCGCCTATAGGGACATGGAGTAACCCATGTCCCCGGGCACATGTCTTTTGGTCACGTGGCCGCATTCAACCAGTCTGAATGCAAATGAACAGTTCATCCAACATTTGCCTCCCATAAGCACCACCCACAAGAAGGACATGATCCTAATCAGCAGGTAACTGAAGTCCCTGTCTGTGACACTAAGAGATCTGCTGTCCAGTATACAAGGGCACCCCTCTCTTGTTGATTCCAAATTGTGACAAACACCATAGCTAAAAAAAACACTAGTTCTGATCCAGTAGAGGATATAATTTTCTGTTCTAAGTATCCTAAACTGAATTAAGCATTTGGCATTTCCTGTGCCCTCACAATAACAAAGCCGGCAGCAGAAGATAAAAACTTCCATGTAATGTGTGTTTCATTGTGACGTGTGAGTATACATTTCACACAAAGCCCATCTTCCACCCCAGAACAACTGGCCGAGTGCTTGGGAGATGTCATGGAGTGGCTCAAACTGAGCTGCCTGAGACTGAACCCAGCAAAGACAGAGGTCCTGTGGCTAGGTGGGGAGAGATGGCTGGGTGGCGTCCAACTCTTGCTGGGATTCCACTTGAACCCATGTCAATGGTCAAGAGTTTGGGGTGATCCTGGACTCTATGGAGGCCCAGGTCACCAAGGCTGCACAACTGGCATTCTTTCATCTTTGCCAGATGAGGCAGCTTGTCCCCAACTTATCGTTCTCTGACCTGGCTACAGTGATCCATATGAAGGTCACCTCCAGATTGAACTACTGCAATGTGCCCTACTCTGGGCTGCCCTTGAGGCTGATCTGGAAACTCTCGTTGGTCCAGAATGCAGCTGCCCAACTCCTCTTGGGGTTGTCGTGGCGCGCACACATATCACCGGTGTTGCTCGAGCTGCACTGGTTGCAAGTATTGAGCCAGATCAGATCTAAGGTTTTAACGGTGATGTGTAAAGCCTTTTACGATCTGGGCCCAGGATACTTGCATGACTGCCTCTTCCGTTATAACCCCCAGCAGACATTGAGGCTCATTCTGAACATGCAGAATAATGCACTTTCGAACTGCTTTCAGTGCTCTTTGAAGCTGTGCGGAATAGCAAAATCCACTTGCAAACAGTTGTGAAAGTGGTTTGAAAACGCATTATTTTGCTTGTGCGGAAGGGGCCTTCGATCAGGAGCCAAAGAACTCTTAATTACCCCTGACCCACTGGAGGTCTGTTTGGTCTCAACATGGGCCAGGGCCTTTTTGGCCTTGGCCCCTTCCTGGTGGAACAGTCTCCCAGAGGAGATCAGGGCCCTGTGAAATTTCATGGAGTTCTGCAGGGCCTGCAAAACAGAACTGTTCCACTAGGCATTTCGTTGAGGCCGATTTTTAACTACCAGTCTCCCGTGGAGCTATGTTTCCTTAGCACATAGGTAGGTTTTACTTCTCTGCTCAGTTTTACAGCATTTAGTATAGTCTGGTTTATTAATTTCTGATTTTATGGACTATGTAGGCTATTTTGTCTTATTATTGGGTACTTTGTTTTTTAAATCATGGGTTCCTCTCTAAACAGCTTTTATGTATTGCACTCTTGATTGAACATCGCCCTGAGCCAGATATGGGAGGGGCAATTAACAAATCTAATAAACAAACAAACAAACAAACAATGAATTGTTTTCCAGGATCCTTAGTTCACAGCAGCCCTTTTATAAATTATCAGTTAATGTTATACCAACTATCTGGACATGTGTTCTAGATTTCATTTTCTTCAGAAGGTTTCAGACTCTGACTCAGTTTGCATTTTCTGTTTGCATTTTCTGCAAGGTATTATGGAATCAGCTTTTTATCATTAATATGATTATGTTAGTCTTCAAATATAAATATAGAAATGCCACTCTATTCACATATATTCAGTATTAAGTGCATGCAGGTACACCGCAAAATGCTGACCTTGTCTGACTCCATTGGTCCCATGGCAACAAGGCTCCTGCTGTAAAGAACAGAATAAAAGCAGAGCTAAGCCAGATGTTTTTACTATTAAATAGATTAACATAGACCAAACCTAAAATTAAGAAAACATACTGGAACTGATTTACTATCAGTCCATGATCTGTTGCTGCAAAGGGAGCAATGTATAGACCTGAACAGCCAACTTGAAATTTGTTAAGAATGGCAAGGGAATTCCATACCCTCACCCCTGACTGCTCTAAAAATGCTGAACGGAGGGCCCCGACCTAGTGATGAAAGCTGCTTTTTGACAGTAAAAGCTGAGCAAAAACAACATTAAAATCATTTAGAGAATGAATGGGAAAGTACTGGAGCAGAATACTCAGATCTCACAAAAGATACTTGTTTTCAAAAAGCTCTAAAAGGTATAATTTCAGTGCCTGACTGAGGTACTTCCTTTTGCAAATGAATTTTTTAGTTTCCCTGACATATATTTGTAAGCCACAAGAGAGCAACGTACAGGCAATTAAATCTCTTAGAAAGTGGGGGACATGAATTCTTTTGTTTTGTTCAAAATGTGATTTTGCTTTATAATTCTCCCTTCCCTATCTGGCAATGCGAAAAGGAAAGTTTGTATTCTGGAGTAATCAATGAAAGGATTCCTGAAAGGTAGTTCATTTCACTGGTTTGGCATTCATGCCACAGTACAACCAAAGGCCTTATGAATGTTCTCACAAATATAAGAAAGAGTTCCATATGCTTTTTTGAATCTGCACAGCTATGTTATAAATATGCTGAGACTCACAAGATAGTTAATAAACAAAAACTATTTAAGTATGACCTGCTTGGGATTCATGTATTAACTCTCCCAAACCAGTGTACCTTGCTTCGTTGGGTCAGCTACTTCCACCTTCCATTTCTCCTTGAATCCTGATTGACTCTACCTGCTACCATTGTGGCTTATGTCCGCTTTACAGTAATTCTGCACCATTCTTCAATGGTTTATTTTATGTGTCTTGCACAGGATCCCCCTTAGAGTTAATTCTGTGTTGTGTAAATGAGATGCTAATCCCATCATTCCCTCCCTCCTCCACACGTAGTAAGACATTTATTGTGGGCAGGGCGCTACTGGCAGGCTAAGCAGAATATGGCGCTTTCTACCTTTTAATTCCCCAAAGCATTTCCTCATGAAATAACACAATTTCAGCAATTCTTCATTTTGTTATTTCACATCCTATGGCCCCATACCATTTCTTTGCTGACTAGCTTAAAAAGGTCAACATACAAAACAGAAAAATAGTGGTCCTTACCATAACTGTCATACATCTAGTGGTCCTCTATACAAACACATGTGGCCCTTTGCAAGTGCAGTCCCATGTGGGGCTGTACAGAGGCCACGATGATGAACCTGCAGTTACAATACCAATCTTTTGTTCTAGCCAGCCAGGATGAAGCAGTTCCTGAAAACTCACATGCAGTATTGTTGGTTCCATTCAACATCCCCTCAACAATTATTAAATTAACTTACACATACCTGTTATCACTGACCAGTCAAAATGCTATGAGTTGTTACTGGTATCTGGCACCAAAGCTGGGTAACCACATTTCAAGGTAACCATCTCCCTTACATTTTAACTGCAGATTAAATTGGAAAAGGGAAGATAGATAGCATTTAAAAAAATACATAATATACTTCTACAGGAGGAAGTTTGCAGGTATGAAAGATAATGAGACAACAGGGATCTTCTTCAGCTTAAGTGGCTTTTCTTCTAGTGTGCAAAACTGCATCACTGTGGTGAAGCATGGGCCCACCACAGGCTATATCAGGAACCATATCTGAAGTACATATTCTCCACCCTAGGTCCCACAGTAAAGTTGGGAACTGGGCTTAAGCATAAGTAGGTGGCTTCAGCTAGTTGCACGTGTTCCATAGGCAGGTTCTGCTTTGTTAATTATTTAAAGGCAGAAGGCCAGGTTCCTAGTATCTACCCTAGGTCAAGTCAGTTCAGAAGCCTCATACTGCTTGTAAGTCACATGGGCTGAGTTTGCACATTCATATCACTTTGGGGGCCTGAAGAAGATTTTTGGGCAGAGATAGTGACTCAGGAGTCACATGTGATTCTTTGACATGCTACCTGTGGCTCTTTTCCATTTATGTTTTCCACTTATCTGCTTGTGGTGGCAGTCCTTCTGCCAATGCTCTTGTATCCCCCCATGTTCACTTATCTGAGTGGTGGGGGAGAAATAGGGTAGGAGCAAAGCAATGCCAATCAGTGTCACAATCCTTCAATCCCTGACAGCTGCTCAGAAGTAAGCATTAGGTGGCCTCTATAGGATTGTGAGTAATCCCACAAACAGCACACAGAGATATTACTATAAAGGGAAAACTAAGGAGTACAAAGCAGTATTTATAGAACACCTGCCCTCTGAAATCAGCAAGCTCTGGCCCAGAAATCTGTCCTTAACAATGCATTCAGCTACTCCACCCATGGGTATAATATAGTTATCTTCTAGGAATTTATGACAAGAAGCAATCTTATCTATCACATTACATATGTTTAAAAGAAATTCTTTGAGTGAGATTGAAAAAAATATTTACAAAATTGGACCTGTACAAGTGGAACAGGTTTGGAGAATTTGGCTGCCCCATTAAGCTATAAAGAATTATTAATCTGGTTATTAAAATTTCCTTTTAGATCTCTGCTTTGACATATTTAAACAGAGATGAGAACGCTTTTCCCTTCTAAGGGATGCTTCCAACTTGCATCCCAATGCAAGACTCAATTTAGGAAGATTTGCTGACTGCTAAAGTCCTATTTCCACATCAGAGAAAGGAGCAAAGTGCCACTCTCAGCAGTATGAATTTGGCCAGGATCCAAAGCAGCCAGGGCTGACTTAGATCTCAGTGGGTGGTGACCATTATGCATTTGGGGAAAGCTGTTCAAACCTGGCAGGAAAACTAGTTGTATCACCGGGTTGGGGGGGGGGGAGAGTACAGATAACTCAAGTCACCTAGTGCCATTAGCCTTCCCTGCTGAGGGTTAGCATATCAAAATTGGGCTCTATGAAGAGATTGCTGTTCACAACAGAGGATATCAAACAAAGCAAATTGGAGGTAATTTGCAGCTGTTAGTATCAGATGCACTACATAAAATGCTGGTAAGAAGCAGGGATTATGAAGGACTTCCACTGAGAACAAGCATTTGGTTAAACAAAGGTACTATGAAGGCCAAGCATCCCTCCCACCGCCTCTCACAAGGGTTTGGAGCTTAAACTGATGCAGAATGCTGAGGGAGCATTTGACAAGCAACCCTGAGCCTGTGGCAATTAGTCCTGCATGAAATGTGAGCCTATAATAGAATATGCTGTCCTTTTAAAGGGAAGCAAATACATTTTCAAAGAAAAGAGAAGAGTATGTTCAAATCAAAGGGGAAAACAGCCCATAATACCTGAAGTCATCTTTTAATTACACTCCCCATCTGTGATGAGATAAGAGGTGGGTTGCCTTTTCTTCCCCGGACTTCCATGAGGCAAATCACTTATTAATCTAAATTTTGAAATTAAAATGCCAAAGTAATAACTACAAAGACACAATTAAGAGCTATAACAATGAAGTATTGTTAGCTTGTTCATGAAAAAGGTAGCATCCATAATCTTTTAAAGCCTATTTATTCTAACTATGGCTGGAGAAGGGAAATGCTGCATCAATTATTTGTCTGTCACTATCACATGTGATGAGGCAATACAAGATTCTTGGTGAAAGATGCTCCTTCCCCATTCAGAAACAACTTACCAATAATAAAACATTGTTGTGTATTTTTTTTGTAATTATTGCTTTATTCCTGGCCATTTTCGCCTTTGTTGGATGGATTGGCTCCGAAGGTGCCCTGAAAAGGTTCATTTACTTCTGAAACAGGGTCCTGTAATTTCTCTGGATGTCCTTCTTGAAATTACCTATGTTGTATCCCACAATATTAGCGAGAATCCCCCGACTCTTGAGAACAGGTGCTTTTGGGAAGGGGGGGGACAGCAGAGACATCAGCTATAGCAGACAAGAGAGAGTCATACGTTCAATCTGAAAGTAAAAATTCAGTGGTTTTTTTGGACACAATCCACCGTCATTGGCTAATTAGAAACAAAGTAATGTGTATTGTTGAAGGCTTTCATGGCTGGAATCACTGGGGTGCTGTGTGGTTTCTGGCCTGTATGACATTAGCTTATAGTAGGTTGGGCTGGCATCTTCAGAGGATCTGATAGTAAGAAAGGAAAGCAAGTGGAGTATATACTCCACTTGCTTTCCTTTCTTACTATCAGATCCTCTGAAGATGCCAGCCACAGATGCAGGCGAAATGTCAGGGGAGAATGCTGCTAGAAAATGGCCATACAGCCCGGAAACAACACAGCACCCCAAAGTAATGTGTTTTGATATTTCTATGAAATCTCAAAATGATTGTGATTGTGTTTTGGTGCATACAGTGCCATAACCCATAAGATATAATTTATAATGCCTAACATCTAAGGAAGTCAACCTCCAGGTGGGGCCTGGGGATCTCCTAGCCTAAAGACTATGCAGAGGTTGATTATGCAGAGGCTGATTATGGCACATTGGCAACTCATCCCCAGTGCGGGAAACTTCCTTGTACCGATGTACAAGGAAGTTGCCATGCATGGGGGTGGGAGTGGAATTGGTGTACAGCAAAGTTGCTGTGCACTCCTGCTCTTGCTCTCATTTGTTCCCGTGGAAAGCAAGAGCACTTCAGGCACACGCCTGATGCTGTGGCAGGGCAGAGAGGAGGTAAGCTCCTCCGTCCATAATCAGTGTGGCTCTCCTTGATCAGAGCTAGAGTTCTTTTGAATAAGACCCGGGCCCTGTGGGACATGCTTCAGTTCTGCAAAGCCTGTAAGACTGAACAGTTTCAGCAGGCCTATGGTGGAGGGCAGCAACGGTGTTCAATTTAACTGGCCTCCCTTCCTTTTCCCTTCCTTTATTTCTTTGCTGTGGTCCCCAACCTATTAGTTCTTGGGTGCAGGGTTCTGTTTTTTATTCATGGTTGATTTTATTGTAAATTTTAGCTGTTGTAAGCTGCCCTGATGGAAAAGGGCAGCTTAGAAATCAAATTTTTAAAAACCTGTGGACTACAGAAATAAATTTCCATGGAAAAAATGAATATTTTGGAAGGTAGACTGTATGGCATTATACCCCACTGAGGTCTTTGTCCACTCCTATATCTCCAGGAGTTTCCCAGCCTGCAGCTGGCAACCCTATCAACCCCCACACCACTGGGGGCTGGGGGACATGGCACCCCTACTACTGTCCTACCAAACTAACAAATATGTAGCAGTTATCTCAAGTTCCACTATTTTCATTGGCAAGTAAATTCTATGAAGTCAGAAGTCAGCCCTGGGTAAGTGTGCCTAGGACTGCCACTTTAGTTATGCTTAATTTAAACTCAGTCAAGATCTAAAGATCAATTGATAATTCAAAAGATGGTTGATGATGGCCTCCTATGTTGCACCACTTTATAGGCCTAGCAGCAGCACAGAAAGATAATGTAGTGGAACAATAGGTAGAAATGAACACAACCATCTCTGTCTTAGCAATACAAATAGAGCAAGGAAAGAAAGTTACCCATGAAATATTAGAAATACATATCAAAATACTAACATAAATGATTGTCACAGATCCAGGTGGGGATGTTCTGAAAAGTTATTTGTCTTTGTAAAGAAGCATGATGTACATACATAAAAAATCATCAAGTTGTAACCAACTTATGACAACCCACACTTCACTGCTTCCCTGACCTCCCTACTCAGCACCATTTTCTGAGCTCACTCAGTTTCCCCTCACCTGTTTTTTTGTAGCAGTTCTCTGTTCTTTTATTTTTGAGGGGCCACTCTTTGAAGCACTGAGTATACGAGAAGTATAGAATGCAGCATGAGGCTCTGAAGCACTGATGCATCAATTTAACACGGAACTCAAAGAAGTTTGTGGGGGGGAAATCACATAGTGGTGGCCAGGAATCGTTTTGAGGGGATCAGTGTAAACAAAAGACGGGAATTGAAGATGTTTTAGGAGATTTGAGTGGAAAGGGCCTGTAAAGAGCCTTCTTTTGTGGTCTCCCAAGTACCAACCCTGCTTTGGTTCTGAGATCTGCCAAGATTGGGCTATACCATGCTGCCTCCACCTCCCCTAAGTGCCCTTATTATGAAAAGTACATGTAAAGGACGTATATCTGCCTGGTACATTCTTAGTATGGGGTGCATATATAATGTAATCCTATGCAGTTACTCCAGTCAAAGATAACTGAAATCAATTTGTATACAAAAGCAAAAACTCAAAATTGAAACAAGTTGGACAATCAGATTTCATTGTGATGGGCATGATGCAAAGTAAAAGTATGAATTAAAACCATCAGTTTATTGTTCAGTTTTGCAGATCTTTAAAATAAAGTATTATGTTATTATGGCAGTTGGTGATAATACATTAATAGTTTTTATTGGGAATATTTTTATTTGACTTCAACAAATATGCAGAATAAAGAAAGGAGTAAGTAAAACTATATAGGGAGGAATAGCAAATTTCAAAATTGACACAGAGCAGTGCAATGAAGATTAGTTGCTCCCATGTGTTTAACTTATAAAACTGAACTTATTCATGCACTAGGTCTCAAATGAGGCTGCTAGAAAAATCCTAATGGCACATTTAAAGAAGAACTCATACCACTCAGTGGTATGTGAAATATTGAGAAAGGAAGGTTCATGTTTGCTTAGGTGGAAGGGCAGCCTGGAAATGGTCAAATGAATATATAACATATCTCCTGAACAGAATGGAGAAGATATTCTTAAAGAATTTGATGAGGTGTTTAATGAGCTTGGATATATTATGGATATAATACATCATGTAATATAGATCTAAATGTGCTGCCAAAAATATATGTGCCATTTAAGCCCCATTAGCACTAAGGAACAAAGTAGATGCTGAAATCAACTGGATGATAAAATTAGATGTCATTGAGAAAATTCAAGCTCTCTAGTTCATCTCTTTATTCATCTTCAGGAAGGAACACCCCGGCTTGAGCATCACCTTCAATTCTGAGTGTCGTGTAAAGGAAGTTATTATTCTTCCATATGCAAGTGATATTTTCATGTGATCTGACAGATAAGGATGACAATTTTGCCATTCAGTGATGGAAAACTTTGGGTGAAATTCTGTTCTGCTTATTTGGGAGCTCTCAAACTTATGCACTATTCTAGTGTAGCGTATAGAGATCAAAAGAAATGTTATGTGGCTTAATGTTGATTCTTTCATTTTTCTTCAATAAAAACTAATGCAAAACAAATGACAATATGACATCACAGTTTCATACATGGATTTACCTAATTCAGTAGCCATGGTGTTATAAAAGGAACTATGAACCCAGTTAACTGAAAGCAGGGAGAAAGTAAGTTATGTGTTAAGCAGCCCAATCCAGACAGGGGAACAAGTTACATGTCTGAACACAACAATCACACATCCCATGTTTTGTGGTGCCACAGTGGCGCAAAAACCTGCTTGAGAAACATGGATACTTGTGGATCCTCATGATTTTTCCACTTGGTCACCCCCAAATCACCTGCACATCACAGCTCATACCTTTAGACCAGGGGTAGGGAACCTGCGGCTCTCCAGATGTTCAGGAACTACAATTCCCATCAGCCTCTGTCAGCATGGCCAATTGGCCATGCTGGTAGGGGCTGATGGGAATTGTAGTTCCTGAACATCTGGAGAGCCGCAGGTTCCCTACCCCTGCTTTAGACACATGTTTGAACACAATAATCCTGCATCCCATGCTCCGTGGCACCACAGTGGCACAAAAATGTGGTTAAAACACATGGATCCTCATGGATCATCCTGATTTTTTGCCACTGGTTTTTCCCATACTGGTTTTCCCATACTGGTTTTTTCTCATTGGAAGTTGACTCAAAGTCAGCTCCACCCCCAGGATTGCCCCCAGTCTGCCCCCTCTGTGCCAGCATGGTGTTGGATGTCGGGTGTAACTCCCAGGCGACATTGGTGGCACTTCTGGGTTTGGGTGCTGCAGAGCTGTGTGGCACCTGCACACTTGGTAACTTTGCTCTCCTGCCTGAGTAGGTTCCCTTATGCTGGCAGGTAGGCAAATGTGTTGGCATGGCCTCCACCACTCCCACAAACCACACACACCCCATCTGGATTGAGCCTACCTCTTCAGGATTATAGTTCCCAACTATTTCACAAAATTAAATAAAATCCACTGGTAGGACACAAAGCCTAAGCAACTCTTAGGTTGCACCTGTGTTTTGCATCTAGAGGTGTGGTAGTTGTTTAAGCGTAATTGTGGGGTGGGGTTGGCAAGCCACAGGTACCAATCAGGAACTATTGTTCAGAAATTGTACTTTCTGTCCAAGGGCTCCACAATGAGGAGCTTGGGGAAAGTTAAGACTCCCTTCCCAAACTGATTTTGCATGCTGATAGGAACCAAGAGCTGTTGACCAATTCCTTTTAAGAAGGAACCGGGAAACAATAGTCTAGATGTTCTGTGGCATGCTTTTTATCCTGTATCTCTTGTAGAAGAAGAGTTTGGATTTATATCCCCCCTTTCTCTCCTGTAGGAGACTCAAGGGGCTTACAATCTCCTTTCCCTTCCCTCTACAGCAAACAACTTGTGAGGTGGGTGGGGCTGAGAGAGCTTCGAAAAGTTGTGACTAGCCCAAGATCACCCAGCTAGCGTGTGTGGAAGTGCACAGGCTAATCTGAATTCCCCAAATAAGCCTCCACAGCTCAAGCGGCAGAGCGGAGAATCAAACCCACTTCCTCCAGATTAGAATGCACCTGCTCTTAACCACTACAGCACTGCTGTACCTGTTGGAAAACAACCATGCACAGTTGTTTGCACCATGCAATGGTAGCCAGTCTAAACTGAAACCAATCAAACAAGCCAGTCACTTGTAACTCCAGTCTTATTGAATTCAGAGGTGCATATGGCCAAATAGTAGGCAAGATAAGTTGGACATAACTTCTACAGAGTTTACTAGGACACATTCTCTAGTGCAGTGGTGGTGAACCTTTGGCACTCCAGATGTTATGGACTACAATTCCCATCAGCCCCTGCCAGCATGGCCAATTGGCCATGCTGGCAAGGGCTGATGGGAATTGTAGTCCATAACATCTGGAGTGCCAAAGGTTCACCACCACGGCTCTAGTGTATATAGGGTTGCATAACCCCCCCCCAAATAAAACCTTATCAAAACATAGCACAAAGCCCAATGAAGACAAAAAACAGCTACAACATAAAATCACTGAGATCAAAGAATGTGTTTAGTAATGTGCCTAAATCATTTATGGGCCATGCACAATATATTTTGGAATTCTAAATTTCACAAATTATATATTATCCGGGGCTTCATGTTGATGTGTTTGGGGCTGTGTGGTGATGGGTGGAGGAAGGGGAAAGTGAGGATGGGGTATGAGTCTGGAATTGTGTGCATCGAGGAATGCTGCTGTAAATTTTCGTTGTGCGTGCACAATGACAATAAATGCTTATGCTTATGCTTATGTTTGTCTGAATATAATTTTGTAGGATGAATGTTATTCTTTTTATATTACTGCTTTATATAAATTGTAAACATAACACATTTACAAAGTTCTGGAAGAATGAAAGGCAACAGGATTCTTTAGTGACCATGAGCCAATCAAGAATAATGTTTGGCTTGTACGGAATAACTAGAACAGCTGCCAAGCAAGTTTGCAGTGGCTTATTGGTCAGAAGCTGATACCCAGCTGATTCCTCTGACTGTCTAGTTCTGGTCTCCCAGCAGTACCCTGTTTTCTACTCTTGTACTGGGACACAGGAAACTTCAAAAGAATTAGAAGTTGACTCTCAGTCTTTGGGGAAGTCAGCTGGAAATGGGCTTCTGATCCACTCCTCCCCTCAGAAAAAATTGCCGCACAATGAAACTTGGGATCAGAAACTTGCCTCAGATTCCCAACTTGGCTGTTTGATACCCATTTAGGTTGGGACCGAGGGGAAAGTGGCTTTCTGATGCATACTATAATAGTACAGCACCCTCTTCCTGAGGAGAAACACAGCTCCAGCAGGGAGGGATGTGTGTGGCTGGAGGGTGGTTGATTTGATAGCTGTTTTGGCCGAAGGCACTCCCCAATTCATGTACACACACACAGGCCTTTAACCAAAAATCCTGTCAGGGAAATTAATATATAAATGCTGCCACCAGAAACTGAAGTAAAAATTAAATTAAATAAAACACAAAACTCAGAATGTGTTTTACAAGGGATTCTTCTCAGGTTGTTGCTACAGAGAGGTATTTAAATGTTAGTGGTTTCTTTAGGCAGATATTTCTTAAGAGGTTACAGAGCAAGCGCAGGTTCACTTAAATAACTGTTTCAATTTCAAGATTTTGGTTCACTTAAAGATGGCTGTTTCAGGTTACAGATTACTTCAATTATAGTTTCACACATGCACAGGTGTCTCTATTTAGGGTAAACCTTTTTAACATGGTTCTGAACACTTTCCAAAAATTCCAACCCTTAAACTCCAAAGGGTCTCACACTGGCTTGGGACAGATAAAGCTCTGGTGTTTCACTAAATCCACTCTTAATTTTGCCAGTTAAGCTAAACACCCTCAGAAACTCTCCCAACTAAATTCCTGGATCCTTACTATTGCCTTATTGGTCATTCCTGGAAGTTTTAAGTTAAATCAGGTATATAATGATTATTCTCATTGTAATGACAGATTAAGACATAGGCTTTTTATTCCCTTTCTCATAAATTAAAACATAATTCCATAATAATCATAGCAAAAATCACTGGTAAAATTCTGTGTTAAACAGCAATGGAATTTTGAATTGCTGTTTTGTTTTTGTTTTGGTAATTGCTGTTGCCTTCCATGGAAAAAAACATGTTCAAAGTAGATAAAAAATGCAATATTGTTATAAAATAAACCACAGACAATTCACCCTAAACCCAGGAATAAACAAACTGGACCCAAAAACTTACTTTCCCAAATATGTAGGGCTCTTGTTGTTGCTGGGAAGCCTGAAAGAAGGTTACATAATTTAAATCTTGCGAATAAAACTGAGTCACTGTGATAATGTACTATGATAATTAGGGGTGGTCATCTTTTCCAGTATTTTGCTGGTTCAGGTTTAATAGACCCAGAAATGTTTTAAATTGGGGGTGATTAAATCTAAACCTGAAAAATACACCTGCTTCCAAACTCCATGTAGGTCTCAAAGTCTGGTGGCAGTGCCTGCATCACCTGCTGCATCTGAGACCCACATGGAGGTTGGGGGCAGACACAGAGTTGAATGCTAGGCCTGGCCAGGCCAAGCCCAGCATTCAGTTACAGGCTTGGCATGCCTGGGCCCAGCTTTAAACTGTGGGGCCCACCTCCAAAGTCATAGTTTAAAGATCGACCTGGCCAGGCCAAGCTCAGCATCTGGATTGGGGAATGCATTAGAAATCCACTACAAGCTTACAGTGCAGTGGAAAGCCCTGAGGTAAGTGTTCCGGGCATAATGGAATTCCAATTATCTGGAATTCCAGTAATCTGGAATATCATTTGAATTGGATCTGCTTCTTTGTACACAAACTTTGTGTGCCAGTACAGTGCCAGTACAGTACAGTGCCTACATATCTTTGGACTGTTATCAGTTCACACACAGACAAGGCAACCATGTTTCAGTGAGATGCTGAAACTCAGTGAGATGCTGTGCTCTTCTTGCCAGCTTAGTGCCACATTTAAAGTGGGCCTAAGTAACTAACACTCATTTATATGACCAGTCCAAGTATCTTGGCACACTGCCCCTTTATGGATCTTCTAAGGAAGAAAGGCCAAATATTTATGAATATTGTATTTTCTTTATGTTTTTGTTGAGTTAGTTTTAATTTTTTAAAAAACAGAAACATTCTGTTTAAAAATCTGTTCTCTGAATTCAAACAACGTAGAGCAAAATGCTCTTGGCATTGTTTATACACTGTGCATGGGTGTGTTTGTATGTGTTGCTCCAGTCATATCCATAATATATATTAAAACTCTTTGTTTTACTACCTATAGTAAAATTATAAAATGTGCATTCCCTGTAATTACATTGGCCTTTGCCGTCTGTCTAAAAAAAGACTGCGTTCAAATTTTTCCCCTGTTTTATTTGCACCCTATTAACAACTGTTACTGGAGCTTTAATTATGCCCCTGTGATTGCAGAGATGCGGCTGACTTGTGTCATTTTCCTCCCAGGGGATGCTTTATAATTACCAGCATCCATCGTGGCTGCCTGTAAGCTGATGCTTTTTTATTACCAGTTCAATAATCACTGCCTCCTTGTGAACATCTGCTCTGCAAGCCATGCATCGGAGGTCCCTGTGCCTGTCACTCGATGCTCCCTTGCTGTGGTGACCCCTTTGCCCTCACCTTCGGTTTATATCTAATTTGCTTAGCAGAAGCTCAGCCCAGATTGCCGCACAGGAATGCAATTAATGCTCCACATTTGCAAACAAAGAAATTTTTTTGCTGTTTTCTTCCCCCTTTTTTAGTTTATTATCTTATTGTCAAGTCCCATAATTTGTATTCACAGCAGGATGAATCAATATGAGTCCTGAGGAGAAGATACATTATTTTGTTAGTGTTTTAGGAAGATAATGAAAAGTATGCAGACTGGACTGGATTGGGGTGGGGGGTTACCTGGGAAACATACAGATGTTAAAAGAAGCTGTGTGAACAGATTTATTTAAAGCACAGAAGTTCAGTAACATGTGTTTGATAGCCTTATTGTTGCTTCAGTTTGTATATTGACAAGTATATTAACTGTTGCAGGGGCAAACTACCTATTCTGCTCTGCAGAAGATGCTATGAGCCTACATTTTCCATCCAGAAGATCTCCAAACTTTTCATATTTCCAACTTTCCACCACTAGGTTCTAGTGACTTCAAAGGTTTTTCCACTTTTGCAGCCTTTTAAAATCTGCCTGATCAAAAGGCAGCATCAGGGCAACACATTTGTGAGACAAGCAGTGAACTTTCTAGATTTTGGTAACCTCAAAAAGCAGCCATCTCTGGCTTGTGCCACTGCCTTGGTGCTGTGGTCAGTTGGATGAAAGAGAAATGAAACTGAATCCAGACAAGACACTCCAGAGGGGACTGATTGTGGGCATATTTTGACTAGAATTCGTCCTGTGTAGTTTGAACGTTGCTAGTAAACTGCTGCTTGATTTTTAAAAGCAGCTATATTTTTCCAAATGTTTTATTTTTGTTTGACTTCGTAAGCTACTTGGTAGGGATCTCAGCATATTGAAAAAATGTAGCATATAGATATTGAAATAAGAAAGAAATTACATGGTATCCACATTCTACCACCTTATTCTGTTTTGGGTTTTTTGTGAAACTGGCTGTGTGGATGAGTTAATGAGGTGGCATAGTATGTCCAGGTGCTAAGGGGGAGAAATTGACTTCCAACTTCTGTTAGGGAAGAGAAAGTTGGCAGTTTGTTTATGATTTAACATCTCATACAGTGACAGGATGATGAGTGTCCCTGCAAAACTTCACATAGGTCCTAGAGGCAAGAAAGGAAGGATGATGTATATGCCAGGAAAGAATTTGAGATCTGAGTTTACATTCTTTGCATACAAGATAGCATTTATATTCTATCAGTTACTGACACCCATTTAAGGAAACCATTTCCCTCCCATGTGCTTTTTCGAATGCCAAGATCCTAAAAAGAAACTCAGTTGCACAGTTGAAACAAATATTACCAGAGCTAAACACAAAAAACCACTGAAATACCCTTACAAAAATAATCTAGCTTTTCTGGTTGTTTGGAAAATGATAAGCACCATAACTGCATAGTAATCAATTAATTAAGGTGAATTAATGCTGAAGTCTTATCTGCTATAGATCTCAAACTATTCTCTTTATCAAAATGTCATTAAAATCTTCCAGATGGCTTTTTTATTTCTCTAAATGCTAGAAATAGTTGAAATTTTGAAGTTTAAAAGTCTGCAATAATATTTTCATTCAGCTGTACAACCAGAGCTATTTACTTAATATTTCTTCTGCGCAGGAGATTCTCACAGTTAAATGCAAACCAGGAAGTGTGGGAAGCATTATCAAGCTAAAAATATGGGCTGGAATCCAAACAGCTATAAAAGGTGTGCCCAAGAGAGTTGGCATGTTCAAAGGGACCCCAACCCCGCCCCCATTTCAACTTTACTTCTCCCTTGTGTGAACTGAATCTTATTCTTTGTTTTACTCACCATTTTCTGTTTCCTCATCCTGAATGTTTCCTGTCATAACATAGCCATTTTAATAACAGTGAATCAATAAATCAGTATTATACACACAGAGAGAAAAACACCATCAGTGTCATATTAAAATCACCCAACATATCTACACAATCACAAAAACGATATAGAAACAGAGAATTAAAAGTTGAAAAAATTGTAAAACAATATAGAAAAAAATGTGTAAGTTTGTATGTGCACCCACATGTTAAGTGCCAGCAAGTCACCTGACTTCTGACAACCCCCTGCCCTCAGCTTGTCCTAGCATTGCTGTCTTTTCCATTGACTCTTGTCATCGCATAATGTGACCAAAGTATGATTACATCAGTTTAGTCATTTTTGCCTCTAAGCAGAATTCAGGCTTGATTTTATGTAGAAACCTCTCCTCATACAACACATTTCAAAGAAACCAACTTTCTTCCAGTCAGCTTTCTTCATTGTCCAACTTTCACACTCATACATAGCAATGGTGAATACTATAGTATGAATTATCTTTATCTTCGGTGACAGGAAGCTTACCCTAAAGTGAGGCTCCCTGTTACCAAACTCCTGCATTGTCCCAAAGAGGTGGTTTTTAGCCTAGCCACAACCTCCCTGCAAGATAGTCAGGTAGTGTGGCAAATGGGTTCGTTAAAGCAGGAAGAGCACAAGAGAACTTAAATGCAAAGATTTATTACAGGCAAGACCACTCTATACAATTACTAAATTCAGGCAAAACAAAAAAAACACTCCAACCTCATTTTAGGGCACTACCTAACAGACCTCCAGCCCAAAGACAAAAGAACAGGCTCTGCCGGTAAATCCATCAGTTCCAGCTTTCCAGACCCAGCATTTGACTATGTTACAGAGAGTTCTCCACTAGCAGCACTTCCACCTACTCCACATCTGACCCTGCAAAACTGCAGCTTTTTATCCAGACTGTAGCCTGCATTCCTTCTGCCAGGTGTTTTATTTTACTAAGCACATTATATCTCTGCCTAAAGCTCAATTATTTACAGCTGGTTCTTTGACATTTATTCTACACAAAAAAATTATCGGTTTACATTTTTACCTTCAAGGAGACATTTTTCTTGACATTGGGTGCCAGCAACACTTCCTTATACTCAAGAATCTTTTAGCTGTTTCATGTCTGCCTTTCCCAGTCTCAATCTCCTTCTGATTTCTTGGTTACAGTCTCCCTTTTAGTTAGTTAGTTTGTTTATTTATTTATTTATTTATTGTATTTATAAGCCGCCCTATCCCAGCTGGGCTCAGGGTGGTGAACATCAAATAAATACAGATTAAAGCAACCATAAAACAACCATCAAGTATTAAAACATTAAAAAACATTAAAATAACTAACAGATGGTGCTAGCTGATGATGAGCCAAGAAATAAAAGATCTTGAACAATTTCAATTTCTCCACTGTCACCATTAAAGTTGTGTAATTCTCCAGTAGTCATTACTTTTGTCTTCTTGGTGTTCAGATATAATCTTGATTTGACATTTTCTGCTTTAACTTTCACCAGGAGTCATTTCATGTCTTCATTGGCTTTTCCCATACAACCAAAATAAGATGTCCTGGGAACATCTTAAAAAAACCTGTCTCCTCATTTTTTGTCTGGACAGGACAAAATAAAGTTTCTGAGGAGAGAGCAAGTTTTTTCTCCTATTCTCATTTTTGCTGGTAGCCATATTTTCTGCCACTTGAATCCTCTGTTACACCAGCCACTGCCAAACTTGCCCTGGTATGTTTGCTCTTCATGCATTGTGCCCAGCTTTCTTCTCAGTAAATAAACTAGATGAATCAACTCAGCTGTTCCTGCCAATTTGGCAATATACAGCATTGGATTTAGATGAAGGTGGAGTGAAAATTGATGGTATGTTCTGCATGTAGATGGAAGATATAGGAAGATAAAATCCATCCTTGTCTGACTCCTTTGCCAATTAGAAACCATTCTGTTCCTTCATATTCTATTCTAACAGTAGCCTCTTATCCTAATTACAGGTTGCATATGAAAACGATCAGATGTTGCGGCAGAACCATTTCTTTTAAAACCAAACATAGCTATTTTTGGTCCACACAGACAAAAGTTTTGATGTAATCTATGAAACACAAGCTGATTTTCTTCTGAAACAAAATATGGAACATTTATTAATCATGAGTTGGTTTTTTCCAAAGTAGTTTATTTTGTGGAATTAACGAAAGGGGCACTGTTCAGGAAATGCAGAATACATTAGCCATACAAAACTAGTCTTGTTCTCTTCTTTGGATCCCACCATGATCTGAATTAAGGTTGTTCATTCTAGTATTCCACCTTCCCAAACATAAATCTGCTTTTTATACTGTGTAATACTATTATGGAAAGGATGTGGAATAGTATTGTATAACTTAGGCCGTTACTGCACGGCAGCAGAATCAGCTGTCCACCGGCATAATTAATGCCGGTGGAGGCACAAGATCATTCGCATGGTCTCGTGCAGGCAGCATAGAAGCTGCTGCACACCAAAGAGGCAGCTCCGCATGTGTTGTTTACCTTGTCTTCCCTCCTAGGTTCCAGAGAGAGGAAGTGATGTGCCCACGCTGCCCTCTGACCTACGGTCCCTTCTCCCTTTGGAGTCTCAGAGGGAAGACAAGGTAAACAGCAAAAGGAAACAGGCAGCGCCTGAAAGTGGCGCTTACACACCGGTGCCCTTTGCACTGCGCCGGCAGGAAGATGCCGCTTTAAAAAAGGACACGCTCATGGAACGTGTTTTGAAAACAGGGTTTTCATGCCGTTTTGGGGGATGAGCACAGCGCTTGCATCCAGGAGGGGCAATGTTTCATGGGTTCTCTATCACACATGCATGCTTTAATTTTTAATACAATCTTTAATTTTTATCTTTAATCTTATTGATAGATCAATAGATCAGTATATCGATATATCAACATTTAAAAAGTGAACTATTAAAGAAAAGTCTTGACTGCAACATTTGTACACTTTACCTGAACACTGATTGTTTTTTATGGTGGGAAATGCAGGGGGAGTAATGGCGTGATGTAAACTGCAAAACAGCAAAAGGACGTGAACTGCTGTTTGCTAAGCTCCTCAGGTTCACAATCATCTGTTTCTCAATGTACTGTAAACTCAAACATCGATACCAATGGACCTTTACTGGTGTGGTCTGGAATCTGATTGCTTGTGTATAAAACTATGAGACTGCAGACATCCCAGTTTGTTGATGAAATTCAGGGGCAAATCGTGTAGACAGATTCACTAGTCTTATTATTTTTACATTTTTTAGTGTTTGTATTGCTTTTTTAATCTATCAATACGGTTTTTTAAAAAAAATCTAAAGATATGCAGGAGCAGGGAGACCAATAGGAATGATACAGCAGGACAAGAAATGGGAAGTAAGCGGGAAGTAGTCAGCAACAGGAAGGAGGGCAAAGGGAATCAGGCAAAGCAGCATGAGGGAGGAGGGGTCAGACTAGGCAGGCTAGCTGCAGGTAGATGGAAGAGGTCTGGGGCAAAGCTGTGCCCATTGGCAAATCTGTCCCACTCTGGCAGTGAAACAAAATTAAAATCATGCTATAAGTGGATTTGATTGCCGTGGAGAGAGTGGAAAGTGAAAACAGGGCTAGAGGAAATAGATCCATACAAGAAATCTTGCCACAGTGGACATTCGTCTCCACCACGCAGCAAACACCTTGTGCAGAATTGGCTTATGTCTACAAATTTTCCAAAATAAGTTGAACATTTGGAAAATCATGTTTAAAAAGAACTGCTTGAAAAATAAAATGTCACGCTGATACAGGATAAAATGAGTAAGGAAATTCAGCACCATCTTTTTACCTATTATTTTTCCTTCCAGGATTAATAAAAGCATAGGTTGATGCACTGTTTGATTGCCATAATTGCATAAGACTTGAACCTTCTCTCCTACACTACCATAGCTCTGATTTGAATCAGGCTAACACACAGCTATTTCCCTTTCAGTGCCTCTGGGAAGATCCACAGATCTCCCAGCAGCAGTCAAGTCAGGCCCTTAAGCATGCCATGTTTGGATTGGCATATAAAGCTACAGCTGAATATTATGGAATATATTTCCAGGCTCTCACTAAGGCGGTAAATTGCATGTGGGGGCTCACATATTTCAGTGTTCCTCAATTATTATTTTTTTTAAAAAAGAACTATCTTCAGGCTTTTCTACACTAATCATTTAGAATGTTTCCAGAATGTTGATTCCCCGCCCTCCTCACCACAATATTTATCCTCACTTACCTCCTCTAAACATTTCATTTTTTTCTGCTGATCCAGTTATTCGTTGGCCTAAATCATCGCTTCATGCAATTTACTCAGGGTTTACTCCTGAGTAAATTTACCCTTACATGTAAGAGAAACAGCAGGAGGAAAATTTGTTGAATTGTTGCTTCATGTAATTTTCAATTTACTTGTGAGTATATTTACTCACACATAAGAGAAAATGCGAGGGGAGAGGAGTGAGAAAAACAGCCCCCCCCCCCAAAAAATTAAATGCATGAAATGATGAAAAACAAGAGATGAGAAGGAAAGGAGTGAAGTGAAGGACAAAAAATGTCAGGCCACGCTCCAAGAGGAAAGTTGAATGAGGGCACAGAGGCTTGAGAAATGGGTTGGATTTTCAGCAGGAAATTTAAAGTGTTTCAAAAATACCGCACTGCAAGGGAGGCTACTTTGAAATTGTTTCAACAAAAAAATCATCATAAAAGGGTTTTCATATATGATGGATTAAAAGTAAAATGAAATGTTTCCTGGACAAATGGGGGAAAATGAAGTGTTACACTACAAAGCAAATGATTTACTGAAGTCCCTGAAAGGTTTCAAATTATTTGTGTGGAAAAGGCCTTCCATGCAAATTGAAAGGTACAAGTCAGGGTTTTAACCAAACCTTCTTTATGATAAAACTTGTTTTCTGTCTGCTGGGAAATTTCTTACCCTGGAGGAGTACTCAATGATGTGGCTCCCCACCCTGACAGCCACTTAGTACTTGCCTATGACATTGGGCAATGGGTGCCAAAATTGGTTCAAGTAAGGTTCAGCCTTGATCTAGATCAGCCATGGTGTGGAAGCCCTCAGTGGTGCCACGGACCCCAGCTCTTTTTAGATAAACCTTGTGATCAGTGGTGGCACTGGGAACCAAAATTTATTCACTCAGCCTGCCTTCCCCCACCTCTGCCCCTACCCCCTGATGAAGGGAGAAAGAAGCTCCACATGTGTTCATGGTTCTGCATGTGCATCTAGGGCACCAAAAGCCCTTAGGTTAGCCCCTGACCATTGAGTTTGAAATATACTGCTCAGGCTTGAAGAATCAGACCTATATTTCATATGAATGGTGGTGCTACAGCGGTCATTACTTAGGCCGTTTCCGCACGGGCAAAATATGACGCTTGCCGCGAACGGGAAAAAAAGGTGCTGCCAGATGTAGAGATGCTCGCGACAAGAGCGGCGGGTATCGCCATTGCCGCTGAAAACGCTTAAACCGCGCTGCCAAGATCGTATTCAGAAAACTAAAACCACTCTTGTTCCCTATGTGACGATCGACGCCAAGACTGCAACAGCCAATGGAGCTGTCGCCAAAAAAATGGCGCCGGGCCTGCACGGGTTTCTCGCTAGCGCGCAGGCTGCTAACATCGCTGAGACGCCGCCTCGCAGCGCTCGCGAATCACATTTTCTGGCGGGCCATGGACGCGAGTCTTCGTCTGTGCGTGAACGCTGGGATAAGTGCCGCACTCTATGACGCCACGCTAAGCCGCTGCTTTACCGCAAGGAAACGGCCTCAGTTAAGTTGTGCCATAGTAAAGAGAGTCACCCTAGTTAAGTAGTCTGTGTTTATACTCTGCTGGTGAGGTGAGGGCATTCTTTCTTCTTCCCAGCTTAGGAATCCAAAAACCAACTCCTATGAGTTGTTTGGTCACTTATGATCAATCTCTTAGATGTTTATGAAGACTGGAAAAGCTTTTCTAAAAGGCAAAGACATATCTGGAGAAGAAAGGAAAGAAATGTTTCTATATAGAGGAAAAACTCCCCATAGGGAAAGGAACAGATGAAACAAAAGAACAACCCTTAGCAGCATGAGGAATGAAAGGTGAACAAATGAATATGGTTGTTTAAAAATTGGCTGCACTTAAACAAAACAATTTTACAACTTCTAAAATGTATCAATCCTGCTAATAGTTTTAACAGCTTCTAGCCCCAGTACCCTGGCCAAATTCCAATTTGAACTGATATTCTTTTTGTAATAACATTTTCCCTGCCATTTTGGCTACCTCTTCTCTTCCTTTTCCTCTTCTGACCTATTGAACAGCATATAGCCTACATTCATCAAATAGCTCTGTTAAAGAGATGCCATGTTCATTCAACACAAGAAATGCCTACAGTTCAGGGACAGGTGAAGTAATTTCGGTATGCAGTTTGGGACCTTTGGGGATAAGATGAAAAGACCAGTATATCAGCTGGTAATAACTGGCACAGTTCCACTGAAATGGTTCCCTAAATCTATTATTACTGTTAAATAAAATCCTCCACACCTATCTTAAACGGATGTTATTTAGATTGAAGATTAAAGTCGGGAAATGTCAGATTTATAGTTGCACATGTAACCTTAATTCCTGCTTCCCTGCATGTCCTTCCTGTGGATAGAATAGCAAAGGTGTCCTGTAGAAAATATAGCTCAGGGTTTATCATAATCCCTAGTGAGACATCATTAATTAGAACACTTCCTAAATTTTGCAAAGTTTACTTCCCTTTCACTTGTCCTTTGTTCTCTCTCTCTCTCTCTCTCTCTCTCTCTCTCTCTCTCTCTCTCTCTCTCTCTCTCTGATTAATGTGTGTATGTACCCTGTGATTTCTATAAGTAGATTTACAGTGCCATCCTTACACCTAAGTCTGTTGAAATTAGTGGCCTAGAAAGTGTCACAATTTAGGACTGCACAAATAATGGAATCATGTAAAATAATAGTCCGGTTACTGAAGTTATCATAGGGCGGACAATTGAATTCTCAATTGCTTTTCCTTGTCATGATTTCTGCTCCAAGTATTGTTTTGTTTTGTCTGTTGTTTAGTTACTGCTCCCTTGTTCGTTTGTTTATGGTTTTTTCCAGTTCTATGGTACTTTGTTGAGAAAAGTAGGGTTTCAGTGGTTCAAAGACAGACTTGCTTCAAGCCACAAGTGCTGCCAGTGGCTGAGGTAATAGTCGACTATGAAACCCATCCCGTTTGAGAATGAAGAAGAATGCTGCTACACTACCAAACTTATTAGCAGAACCACCTGACTGTTGTCATTCATCCCTTGTTCCCTTCACTCCTTTATATTCTCTGCTTGGTTCCAGACCTCCAACTTTGCAAACAAGCATTGTCCGATATAAGAACTGTGGTACATGACAGAGGCTCTTTCCACACAAACCTCCTAAAATGTTTCTAAAATGTTTTCATCCCCCCTTTTGTTCACACTCACCCCCTTAAAACAATTCCTGGCTGCCATTTTGTGATTTCCCCCCTTTTTTAGTTTTGTGTTCAGTCTGTGTTTCAATGTATCATAGCTTTGTGCTGCATTCTCTACTCCTTGTATACTCGATGCTTGGTCGAAAATTGCCCCCCCCCCCAAAAAAATAGGACAAACAGCTAAATGTTGCAAATAAACAGATGAGGGGGAACTGAGTGTGGCTCAGAAGATAGCACCAAGGAGGGAATTCTGGAAAGCAGAGAAGCATGGGAAATATAGTCAGTAGATTGCACAACAACTGAAGACATTTTCAAAATGTTTCAGCCAAAGAATCACTTTAAAAGGGAATTTGTTTAAAATATTTTGAGACTGAAAATAAAACATTTGGGAATAAAAACAGTGCAGAACTCCATGGAAGAAACATTTTATTTCCTGCCTCAAAAGATTCTAAATGAATTGAGTAGAAAAGCCCAGAGAATCAAGGGCTCCATACAAAGTATAAGACTTTTTATACTCTTATATGCAACTATATAAAAATTCAGGCTCCTGGTGCTGTATTCACTTAAGAAGTATGGGAACAATTTTAGTAGGGTGGCTAATCTGTTTCAAGGAAGAGTGGTTGAACATATGCTGGGGAGTGGGGTTTATTTTGCTTTGTTTCTTTGCTTTGTTGCTGTTATTGTTCCAACCAGGGACAAAAGATAATTCTAGTTAAATATGCCTTTTCTCTCTCTGGTCTTCAGCAGCGGAGTGAAGAATGTGTCTTCTTTGTCCCGTCTCAATTTGTAAAGAGTAGTGGAATGGAAATGGCTCCTTCTTTCTACATGAGGCAGAAAGAAAAGAGCAGAGGAGGAGAAAGTGTTGCCTTTCAACCAAGCTAGATGGGAGAGGCTGGAATCACTTGTAGCTTAAGGGAAAAGGCTTCTTTCCCTACCCCCACACCCTGTAGGACAGGTCTTGATAAATTTTCTTCAGCTCTAGGAGCCAGCACAAAAAAAATCAGGAGTCAGACTCATGGTTCAGCCTTCAGGATTTTACAATTTAGTGACCATATTTTATTGTTATTGCTGCCACAAAAAACTAATCCTAAACTCTTCATAGTTTGTCATAATTTTATTAACGCTTGTTGTATATAAATAAATAAGGGGTTGCCATCAGCACTGCATAAAGCTAACCTCTAATTTCTCCTCAGTTTCAGATAATTTTATCATTGCATTAAAAAATCTCCATTTAATTGAATATCAGACCCAGTAATGAAAACAACTGCATAAGAAATTATTAATCTAACATCCTGGAATAGTACATAGCACATCAACCAGAAAGGCAAGTACATGCTCATTCACTTTCTCTTTGCCCAGACATTTGGCTAGACCAGGGGTAGGGAACCTGCGGCTCTCCAGATGTTCAGGAACTACAATTCCCATCAGCCTCTGTCAGCATGGCCAATTGGCCATGCTGGTAGGGGCTGATGGGAATTGTAGTTCCTGAACATCTGGAGAGCCGCAGGTTCCCTACCCCTGCTTTAGACACATGTTTGAACACAATAATCCTGCATCCCATGCTCCGTGGCACCACAGTGGCACAAAAATGTGGTTAAAACACATGGATCCTCATGGATCATCCTGATTTTTGCCACTGGTTTTTCCCATACTGGTTTTTCCCATACTGGTTTTTCTCATTGGAAGTTGACTAAAGTCAGCTCCACCCCCAGGATTGCCCCCAGTCTGCCCCCTCTGTGCCAGCATGGTGTTGGATGTCGGTGTAACTCCCAGGCGACAGGCACTTCTGGGTTTGGGTGCTGCAGAGCTGTGTGGCACCTGCACACTTGGTAACTTTGCTCTCCTGCCTGAGTAGGTTCCCTTATGCTGGCAGGTAGGCAAATGTGTTGGCATGGCCTCCACCACTCCCACAAACCACACACACCCCATCTGGATTGAGCCTACCTCTTCAGGATTATAGTTCCCAACTATTTCACAAAATTAAATAAAATCCAATGGTAGGACACAAAGCCTAAGCAACTCTTAGGTTGCACCTGTGTTTGCATCTAGAGGTGTGGTAGTTGTTTAAGCGTAATTGTGGGGTGGGGGGTTGGCAAGCCACAGGTACCAATCAGGGACTATTGTTCAGACATTGTACTTTCTGTCCAAGGGCTCCACAATGAGGAGCTTGGGGAAAGTTAAGACTCCCCTTCCCAAACTGATTTGCATGCTGATAGGAACCAAGAGCTGTTGACCAATTCCTTTTAAGAAGGAACCGGGAAACAATAGTCTAGATGTTCTGTGGCATGCTTTTTATCCTGTATCTCTTGTAGAAGAAGAGTTTGGATTTATATCCCCCCTTTCTCTCCTGTAGGAGACTCAAAGGGGCTTACAATCTCCTTTCCCTTCCCCTCTACAGCAAACAACTTGTGAGGTGGGTGGGGCTGAGAGAGCTTCGAAAAGTTGTGACTAGCCCAAGATCACCCAGCTAGCGTGTGTGGAAGTGCACAGGCTAATCTGAATTCCCCAAATAAGCCTCCACAGCTCAAGCGGCAGAGCGGAGAATCAAACCCACTTTCTCCAGATTAGAATGCACCTGCTCTTAACCACTACAGCACTGCTGTACCTGTTGGAAAACAACCATGCACAGTTGTTTGCACCATGCAATGGTAGCCAGTCTAAACTGAAACCAATCTAACAAGCCAGTCACTTGTAACTCCAGTCTTATTGAATTCAGAGGTGCATATGGCCAAATAGTAGGCAAGATAAGTTGGACATAACTTCTACAGAGTTTACTAGGACACATTCTCTAGTGCAGTGGTGGTGAACCTTTGGCACTCCAGATGTTATGGACTACCAAGGATCCTCTGATCCTTCTTTGCAATGTCACAATTCAGTATTTTAGTATCTTCCCAGCACTGCTGTTCGTTCCAAGTCAACTATCCCTTCTGGAGTAATCATCATCCAGCCATTCTCTTTTCATTTCTGCCCTCTCCAGATCAGACTCCAGTCTCTTCCGCCTGAAGCCGGGTCAAGGAGAGAGAACAGGGCTATTTTTAATGCTAATAACTAAGGGCAGCTTCCACTGCGAAGTTTAAGCAGCTACCAGGTTAAATCACCCGGAAGATCCTAAACACTATCTTAGCCAGTCTACCAGAAAAAAAAATGTAAAAAATGCGAAGGGAGGAGGGAGAGCACAGGAGAAATCACCTGAGTGTTAAGTCAATTGGGAGATGGAGGCAATTTTGGCAGATGTGATCCCCGATCGGAACTGTGTTTACTCGGAAGTAAACCCCAGTAGAACTTCTGTTTCAGACTCCTTGCAGATCAAATGTGACCCCCAAAGGCTTGCAGCTGCTGGAGAGTTGAGATATTGGGGAGGGGGCACTGGGGAAAGGGGGTAGTTGCAAGTCACTTTCCAAGGAAAACCTGGGGCCAGGGACCCCCCCCGCTACCAAGAGAAAGCTGCATTCCTAAAGAAGCTGTATGCCTTGGAGTGCCCCCACCCAAACTGCCCTGCGGTTCGGAGTTGACAAATGGCAGCCTACCTCCACCCCCACCCACCCCGGGTTCCATTGAGATATTTCCCAACTCCTTCCAGCCCCAAGTTTCCAGAGCCACATCCCCTTTAGTCTTTTCCGAAGTTGTATTGTCCTCTGCTGCATTTTTTCTATCCACTCCCCCCCTCCAAAAAAGATCTTTATGCCTCCTTTGCATATGCTTTTGGTCTTCTGTAGGCAGGGATATTTGGAAGAAAGAATCTCATTTGCTTTCCCGCTGGGGTTGAGGGCTCCATCCGCCAGTCCTTTCTTCCTACCCCTCTACCAATTCTGTCCTTTTCCCCCCCTTTTCTTTTCATCACTTGCATAAGGATGCTGCAGATGGATATTGGGAAGCTGGGCCGCCTCTACAGTTTATTGAACTTAACGCTTGTTTTGAGTTGCCTTTCCGCCATTTCTATCCAAAATCATTTTAAAAGTATTTTCTCTGTTAGCCCGGACAGTTTAATTCACTGGCTCATTGATGTGTACTTTTACAGTTCCAATCCAAGCTTCGGCTGTACACATGTACTCTCAATGGAGCTGTATCGGTGATTATGATTGGCTGGCTGGAAGCCACTGCGGATTGGTTAGAGGGGAAACCAAGCCCTGATTGGGCAGCAGACAGGAACCAGTACTTGATTGGCTGAGGGTGGAGGAGTTGAGTCAGAGCTCAAAACAGACTGTCCGGTGGAAAGCATGCGGAAAGCTGGACACTGAAGTTCATCACAAAGGTACTAGTGGTCAGGAGCAGGGATCGCAGAAGACCCGCTTAGGAGGAGGAGAGAGTCCGGGACTTGTCGGGCAAAACTGTGCCAGTGCAGACAACCCGAGTCGGACACAAGTCGAGCTCGGCTGACAATGCACTTTGCAGAAACACCCTATCTCTTCCATCTATATGCAGAACATATCGTAAGGAAAGCTGCATTGGATTTAAACAAAGATGATGGGAAGAACATGGAAAATGTGAGATATGCAGATGGCACCACATTATTGGCAGAAAACAATGAAGACATGAAATGACTCCTGGTGAGGCTTAAAGCAGAAAATGGCAAATCAAGATTATAGTTGAACACCAAGAAGACAAAAGTGATGACTACTGGGGAATTACACAACTTTAACATTGATAATGGAGAAATCAAAATTGTTCAAGATTTTCTATTTTTTGGCTCATTAGGAGCTAAAAGGGAGACTTCAACCAAGAAATCAGAAAAACATTGAGACTGGGGAGGGCAGCCATGAAACCACTATAAAAGATTTTTAAGTGTAAGGAAGTGCTGCTGACACCCAAGATCAAGATAATTCATACAATAGTATTTCCCATTGCTATGTATGGGTGTGGAAGTTGGACAATGAAGAAAACTCACAGGAAGCAAGTTGGTTCCTTTGAAATGTGGTGTTGGAGGAGAGGTTTACAAGATACCGTGAATTGCCAAAAAGACAAATTAGTGGGTTTTAGATCAAATCAAGCCTAAACTCTCCCTAGAGGCTAAAACAACTAAGCTGATGTGTGAAGGTGGGGGAACATTAGGGAAAAGATCTCCCACCTCCCAGTACCTGATGGCAATGAATGTTCCCTAAAGTCTCCTTAGGGAACTGAGATTCCCCCGCCCTTCACTCTCTCAGTTTTACCTCAGATAACCACCCAAAAAGCTTTTTCAAGCTTTTTCAAAGTTTAACAAATACTAAAATGTTATTTAAAACTGTATGGAACTAGATTAGAAAGGAATATTGTCAAAAAGGAAAAAAGGAGCTTTATTTACAGATATTAAGATGTTTTCAGAGTTCATCACAGATGGTAATTGGCCTTTTGAAAAGATGTCAGTTTGTCACAGAGTTCTTAAAGCTTTTTCAATATGATAGACATTTGCAAGATATTCAAGATTATATCCAAGCTAGCACCCACAGGTTCATGTGTTTATTCTAGTACCTGTGAACTTTATGAAAAAGAGTATTCCCACAACTCACTTTCCCCATTCAGACATCTCAAACCTCACTGTGTTTGTTGTAAAGCCTACTAAAGAGGAATTCTTCCACATAAAGGGTAATTTCCCCTTCTGACAAAAGAATAGGCTTTCTCTGACACAAACTCTTTCCAAGTCAGTTCTCTCAGTTCTAACCACAGTGTCCAGAAAATGAACTAGCTCTGCTATAGAACCTGGGCTAGGAATTCTTCTCTCCCTAGAAGTTAATTCACTTCCTGGCTAGAGTAGGGTCTCTCTTCCCCCAATACTCTCTTCCTGCCAAAACCACAGGTCTGTCACAGACACTGAACATCTGCTATCTTTGGAACTCAGAACTGAGCTCCTCCAAATCTTGTCTGAAGCTCTAACTCCCTGTCTAAAATTCCACCCACTCCCAGCCTTTCATTAGCACTCTCAGCCTTTATAAGGAATTAATACTTTACTTTCTGCTTTTTCTGCCCTTGCCTGCTCCTGAGGCTATCATACTTTGGTCACATTATGAGATGACAAGAGTCACTGAAAAAGACAATAATGCTAAGACAAGGTAAAAGCAATAGGAAAAGAGAAAGACCCAACATGAGATTCATTGACTCAATCAAGGAAGCCACAGCTCTCAGTTTACAAGAGCTGAGTAAGGCTATTAACAATAGGACATTTTCGAGATCATTAATTCAAAGGATCACCATAAGTCTGAAGTGACAGCTTTTAATACATATACAAAAGGAGGGGTGCTACAGCCCACAAAAGTTGGGATTTATGCTCTAGGGCAGTGGTTCTCAACCTGTGTCCCTAACGCCAAGCTCACGACTCTTGTCACTGCTAGACTCTTTATTTTTTGGCTGTTAGGTGACCTCCCAGAACCCTAACATTTATCCATTTTTACAGATGGAGAACACTGATGGTCAGAGTCTTAGGGTGATCCCTAGTAAAGGTCCTCCTGACCCCCAAAGGGAGTCCATGACTCCACAGAGTTGAGAAACCCAGCTGCTAGGGAATCCTCCCACATAGCTTCCCACAGATATAGGAACATTGTGTCTTTATATTAATTCTTGCTCCCAAGAGATGCAGCTTCATGTCTTATTTTCATCAGGGATGTCTTTATTTTTCCTGTGTTCTGTTCGTAGGGCAATGCCTTCCATACAAAAACTTTGTTATGTCTTTACTCTTCTCGGGGATGCCTCATATTTCTCGCGACTTCAGCAAAAAAACCCTCTTACCATGTCTTATTTTTCGGGGATGTCTTATATTAGGGGAAACAGGGTATATAATACCTGTACACCCTCTCCTCAATCTCACCATAACTCCAATCTTAATTCTGTTTATCCTTTTATTGACCAAGGATGGAAATCTTACAGAGGAGTTTGCCTTAATAAGCAGGTTCCGGCTCAGCAGAGATCTCTCCACAGTCATGGTCATAGATGCTCATGGACTTCAGTTCTCTCATTCATAAAGTCAAGATCAAACCTGAGCTATGCCTTTCAGGCTAGTTCAAGGATTACACAGTTCCATGGATGCTTTTTACTATTTAATATCTACAGGACATCCCATGCTATTTCTTTTTAACATCTATGGAGATCCTGAATAAATGGCCTTGGAGCCACATACTTGCAGGACTGCCTCTCCTGCTATGACCCATCATGACAGCTTCACTTATCTGTGCAAAGTTTTCTGAAGGTCCCACCCTGCAAATGGGGAAGATTGGTAATTGCCTGTTCAGATGCATTCTCTGTGGTGGCTCCCACCTTTGATAACAGCCTACTGAGATGGTAAGGAAAGCCCTCACAGTGTCATTTTTTGAATGTGCAGAACAAAAATATTCAGGAGGATATTTTTGTGAAGAGATTAGAACAAAAAAAAGGAACTTCTTACAAGATTGCCTGTATAAGGAATAGTACTGTAATCTATTGGAATGTTTATTTTAGTGGGCACTAAGTAGTACATGCATAATGGGCCACTGTGTTATAGTTCAGATTTTATTTATTTAAGACATTTCTCCCACTTCTATCATTTTGTTGCCTTAGGCTGTTTTTTGTTTGCATTGCTTCCCAGTTCTGTAACCTTAGTCCACCTTTAAGTGAGGACTATGCTCTCCATTTGAAGTGCTTTTCATATTTTGTGGGTTTGTCTTGAGTCTCAGTGAGAGGCAGCATACAAATGAAGACAACAACTGTATAGTGGTAGTAATTGGATGGATAATGTCCAATAAACTGAAACTCAATTCAGACAAGGATGAGATGCTATTGAGCAATGACAAAGCTGCTCAAGGACTGAGGAATCTCCAAGAAACAGCAGGTTTGTAGCTTGCAGGTGACACTGGATCCTGTTAGGATACTCAGGTGTCCTCCATGGGATACAATATCTATCAGATTTGTCAGATATGCCAGCTTTGGTCATTTCTCAAACAATATGATCTGACTGGTGATTCAGGCTCTGATCACATTCCAGTAATACTGTAATGTGTTCTACTCAATTTGAAAAACTGTCCAGAAAGTTCAGTGTGTTCAGAACATTATGGGCAGGTTACTATACAAGGCTGGATAGAGAGATCATATCATAGCTTTGCTGATAGGTGTGCATTGGCTGGTTATCTGTTTTTAGGCACAATTCAAACTGCTGGCTTCCTGTTCATGACTTGTGAACAGAGCGTGAGCCAAACCAACAGGTATTTAAGCATCCTTAATGAAAGCTTCTAGTTAGCTTCATGCCCATTTGGAGAGAACTTTGCCCAGGTGTAGTGATACCTCAAAGTATCACAATTTCTATTATGATAGAGAAACAAAGAACAGAATGGCATCCTAATTTCTATACTGTATTCTTTTAGAAACCACACAAATGCTTTCTATTTACATTTAAACAGTAAGGGATTGTTTGCGGCAAGGAAACTGAAGAGGCCCAGTACCTCTACATTTCAGCTTTCCTAATATGGCAAACACATTTTTGCAAACTATAGCCATATTTTGGATCAAAAGGGAAATCATATATACCGTCATATTGAAAAAGGGATTAAGTAATAAGGCCCATCCAGAGTAGTATCTCGTTTTTATGTATTTTATATTTTCTGGTTTTGCTAATCAGAAGCAGATGAACTTTTCTTTTCAAGAGTGTTACTGACATGGCTTGTATCAAGAAGTATGATGTTTCCAACCATATTTCCAACTTAAAGAGGAATGGTTACATTTGAATAAGCAACAAAACATGTGGATGTTTGTCTGAATTGAAATGAACTTATGAACCTCAGAATTCATGAGCAAGCCCTAATCATAGCCAAACATCACAAACATCTGCTTTTTCATCTATGTATAAATTTTATGTATGATTTTAGGCTTTATGCCATTGTAAGCCGCCCTGAGCCCTTTGGGGGGTAGGTCAGGGTATAAATATAAATAAGTAAATAAATATTTCATATGTGATCCCTAGAGAGAATTTTGGACCGTTGGACAACATTTGATTCTATGCATTATTATTTTGTTTTTCTCCAGCACAAATCATCTGCAGCTCCAAAATCAGAAATGCAATTAAACAGTTTTGAAAATTACATTAAAACGTATGAGTAGGAAACAACTGCCTTTATGATCACCAGTATTAAGACTCGAACTTCCAAGTGACAGGCAAAAGATGGCCAGAAATAAAGAGCTGTCTGCCTGTCCATCTGTCTATCTCCCCATTTTGCTAAAATAGATATAAGCCTACCTTCTATCACAATAAACCTCTGAAGAAAAGAGTAGACTCTGGGGATTTGCTCAGTGTGAAAATATCACACAAATCCAAAGTATCAATGTTCATACCCAATCTGCAGCACACATAGAGGTTCCCATGGGGATGTTCTCTCTCATGGAATTTCTAGAAGAGTCCTACAGCTTTTATGATTAATTTCTTCCTCAACTACAGAACAGTCTATTAACACACTAGCTGTCATTGGCATGTGCTTGTAAAATAGAACTCTTAAGATGAAAAATAAACAAAAATTGAACTATTTTTCAACACACGCTTTGCTTGGTTATGTAATCTCAGCATTCTTCAAAAGACAGAATTGTTAAAATTACATTCAAAGGCTAAAGTGCATTTTTTTAAAAAAAAAATGATGTGTTTTAGATCTGACGAGCCCTACCCAGTTTGTGTGCATAGGGACCTGAGATAGTTAAAACTCCGTCACTTTCACTCTCATTCTATTTAGTGAAATGTAATATCTGGAAGAAAGGCAGGATTAAAGGTTTTACAAAAATAAACTATTTCTGATATTCCCCATTTCCAAGCAGTAGTTAGCAACTTTAGTGGAGCACCTGGGGCTGTGTGAAGAAGGAAGACAGATGCTGAGAGAGGTGGACCTCAGCATCTGTCTTCCTTCTTCACACAGCCCCAGGTGCACCACTAAAGTGGACCTCTCTTAGAGGTTTCTATCTGGGCTTGGTGACATTAGTTGCCACTTATTTTTCACAGCCCAAGTGACAATCCTGTTAAATGGGAGAATCTAAATTGTTGTTATAAATCTTGATTAAACTAATTAGCTATCAATGCCTCTTGTTTACTGCACCTCCACATTGCATTCATTATGTTCTTCTTGTTATTAAATAACGAGAAACATTCTGCCTTCAAAGCAAAATATACAGAATCTACTCACAATTCAACCAGTTGTTTTGGGGCAAGTAAACCTGTCTGACATTGCTTCCCCCCATTTAAAAAAAAGGCAAGTGGAGAGAGGAAAGTGTTCTAAACAAACAAAAATGTTGATCTTCCTTTTATTAATTTCATTTTTTATCTCCTTGTATACAGACGTTTGATAGCTGTGACATTCATGGGCAATGCATTTGAAAAAGAAGACATAAATATTCAGAGACATATTAGAATGCTGTTCAATGTAAGCACCTGTCTACTTAGTGTTGACAGAAAATCATTTACTTTGCTTTATGCATGTTCTCTCTGGAGACTACTGAGGTCCAATTTTATTTAAAGAGCTGGTCCCAACATCAGTGCTTCCTCTTGAAAATGCAGTATATACAGCTAATTATATTTATTGAGGAAACAATTTTGGTTTATATTTTCAATAATCCTTAAACAATTTTGTCAGTTGCTCACTTCAGAATCAGCTTCCCCCAGGGTACCAGGAGGCATATGACCTCATGATGTCTTTATTTATGACATCACAAAATCAGCCATGGAATCTACAGTATTGTAAAAACATGGGAGTTCTTGAAGATGCACAATTACAAATGCCATAACATTTGCTTAGTAAAAGACAATGTAAATTCAATTTTTGATACTTAGGAGTCCTCTCTGTACCCATTTCATAGATTCATGGATTCAGCTCCACTGATGTTAGTGTTATTCACAGTAAGTAAAGGTGACCTCTCATCCTAAATGCATCACAATAATCACACATGAAGCCCTAACAACTTAACAGCTGAACCTTCAGTGATGTCTTAATAAGGGGTTCCACTGGAAGCTGCTACCCCCATCCCACCCTGCTGCCTCTCACCATCCTTGCCACTGCCTCAGAGCTGGAGTAAGTTATGTCAATCTCCTTCTGGTTTCTTATGAAGCTTTAAAGATACCACAGGCAGCCATGTAAGCCCAAAGATACTTTCCTGAACTCTTATTGTATTTTGTTATTTAATTCACTTATACCCAGCCTTTCTCCCCCGTGAGGACCCAACGTGGCTTACATCATTCTCCTCTCCTCCATTTCATCCTCACAACAATTCTGAGAGTTAGATTAGGCTGATAGTGTGACTGGCCCAAGGTCACTCAGCAAGCTTCCACTGGCACAAGCATGCATTATAACCTAGGTCTCTCAGATACATGTCCAACTCTCTTAACCACCACACCACCACATGAGTAAACATAATTCATGTTGAGCAAGAAAGTTGTAGATTGGAGTTGCAATGGTCCTGAGGCATTCTTCTGGCCAGACGTTTGTGGCTGGCATCTTCAGAGGATCCTCTGAAGATGCCAGCCACAGATGCAGGCGAAACGTCAGGAGAGAATGCTGCTAGAACACGGCCATACAGCCCGGAAACCACACAGCACCCAAGTGATTCCGGCCGTGAAAGCCTTCGACAATACATAACTTGCCATGTATTGTCGAAGGCTTTCATGACTGGATTCAACTGGTTGTGGTGGGTTTTCCGGGCTGTGTGGCTGTGGTCTGGTAGATGCTAGCCACAGATGCAGGCAAAACATTAGACACAAGATCTACCAGATCACAGCCTGGAAAACTCACCACAACCAAACACTTGCCATGTTGCCCTTGAAAACTCCTAGGGAACCAAGAGAGAAGAAATACTAGCTGCTGCAGGTCTTAGGTAGAAGGGGCAGTGGCAGCAATAGGACACAATGATGGTGGGGTGAAATTGAAGCAGTAGCAGTAATTCCACTGCTTGAAGTCCTGTCTTGTATCACCAACTACCTTATTTCAAGTAATGGTGGAACATGAGGTAAGGCTTCATATAGTGGCTGCAGTAACAAGGCAGGTTCGTATTAGTGCAAGTGGTCTTTCTGATACCATGATCCTAGACTAAGTAGATAGACTAGCCAACAGGTCTGGAGAGAAATGTTCTGTTCATTTAACAGTGGCTTAATGTGATATTATTTGGCAGGTAACATTTTTAGTTCCAAGCCATGGAAAAGCTTCAACTGTTATAATAGATTACAACATTAAAATATATAATAACACAGCATAAAATAATAAAATGAAGCAGTCAATTAAAAATCAGTAATAAAGCACTTCTGAGGTAAAATTATAAAATCCCAACTAATATCTTTAAATTCTGCTGAAATGTAACATTCAGCCCATTACCCTAAAACTTGAAATTGAAGGCTCTAGCTCTTTGCATGATGGAGTGTATTCTACACAAAGCATACTACCACTGAATAGACAATGCCCCTTAAGCTCATTCTGAAATCAGACAAAAATACTGGCTGGGAACCAATCACAAGCTCCAAAGACTTCAGGACACTTTCATTTTTGGACAACAGGGTGATTTCTGATGATTTCCCCTCCTGGTGTTTGGCCAGTATACTGTTTCTGATGTCCCACTGTCAGGAACAAATATCAGGGAGGGGGTGCTCACTGAATTGGATAGGCAAAGTCCCTCTCTGTAAGGTTCTCTTCACAAGGGGATTTTGTTGGATACAAGCCATTCTCCAGAGCAGAACTTCATCTGATGATCTGCTGGCTTAATTAGAAGAAGAAGAAGAAGAAGAAGAAGAAGAAGAAGAAGAAGAAGAAGAAGAAGAAGAAGAAGAAGAAGAAGAAGAAGAAGAAGAAGAAGAAGAAGAAGAAGAAGAAGAAGAAGAAGAGTTTGAATTTATATCCCCCCTTTCTCTCCTGTAGGAGACTCAAAGGGGCTGACAATCTCCTTGACCCCCCCCCCCTCACAACAAACACCCTGTGAGGTGGGTGGGGCTGAGAGTGCTCCGAGAAGCTGTGACTAGCCCAAGGTCACCCAGCTGGCGTGTGTGGGAGTGCACAGGCTAATCTGAATTCCTCAGATAAGCCTCCACAACTCATGCGGCAGAGCTGGGAATCAAACCCGGTTCCTCCAGATCAGAGTGCACCTGCTCTT